>NC_142699.1:9546702-9856747 GCF_029339155.1 Prunus mume | reverse complement strand
ACTGGTACCAAAAGTATACGCAGAGACACGCAGAAATGGATCAGGAGAGAGGTGAAGATGCAAATCCCAAGGATCCTGTCGCTGAGAGGAAGTTCATTGTTGAGAGCTTGAAGAAGAAACTGGAAGAGGAAGTTGAAGCTCACCAGAGACACTGTATCCAGGTGAGAGAGAAGTCGCTGGGGAGTCTCAAAACTCGCTTGCCCGAGATCTTCCGTGCCATGTCAGACTATGCTCATACCTGTTCCGAGTCTTATGGAAAACTGAGGTCCCTTACGGAGCCAAAAGCTTGAAATGCGACCCTAATGTGTATGATCTGTTTTCCTAGGAAGCAGGAAGGTTTTGTACTTTTTGTATGTGGCAAACTTGTTTCACTTGGCAATTTAATGTTGGTAATCCTTGCTTTTCTGTAGAAAATCTGCTGAAACATGCAACTTAGCCCTCCTCAGATCCCATGCATCGTGCATGGGAGACCATGTAGTTGAGATTCCAAGGAAAATTAGAGAACTTGTTCATTTTGTTAAGAGAGAGCTCAATTGGTGGGACAAAGTACCATGGTGGAATTTTATTTTTTCCCCCTTATTTATTTATTTGTTGAATCTACTCTTTTTTCTTTCTCAATCTTTGTTCTTTGGGTAAACATAGAGCCTATCGAAACCAATCTAGTGGATGACTGGGGGACCATTGTCGGCTAACGTGCGTGCCACAATGGAGGAGAGAGAAAGAGATATATATATATATATATCATGAAATTCTTTAGAATATAGAACAAAACAAATCCCAAAACAAATATGCTTGATCTGACATTTACATAATTAATATGAGATGTCATATGCCATTTTTTTTTTAATAAAAAATTTATTTGGTTGTGATTACTTTTTAAGCTATGAACATAGTGTTGTGCACTTGAGTATGAAATATGAACAAGTTTTATGTAATGATTAAGGAGCAAACTCAACTCAAAAAAAAAAAAAAAAAAAAAAACAGTGAACAACTTTTTAAACATCTTAATAGTATCACTCATTTCCTATTATTTGGTCATTATACCATTCAATCATAGAAAATCTTGAATTCAAATCTCATTCGCGAAAATCATCTTTGAATTTTAGATTTTTTAAATTGTAATGTTTTTGGTATTTTTGAATATAGAAACAAGAACTATCACCCCCTACCCTAGCTTGACCACCAATGGAGAGAGATGAGCTTTTAACTATTCATGGTCCCATCCCATCCAACATCTTGGCCAACTCAATCATGCATTATTACATGCTAGAAATTTTCAGCACCGACCATTTAATCTCGCACACAGTTGTCATTGTAATTTCAAAATTTCAACTCTTGCTCTGAGAGTCTGAGCTGAGCTTCATGGAAAACAGTGTTATGTTGTGTGATTAGGTAAGACTTCCCTTTCCAAACAGTTCGAATGCAACATCATCTGCATTGACCTTTTTTTTTGTCTCCCTAAAATCTTTGTGGTTGTGACGTTGCAACTGGGATTTCATTGGTGAGAACATTTCTCAATTTTCTCCATTTGAAGAAGCTTTTTATTTCTTAATTGTATTTAGCAGGTAAACATAACTAGATTGGATTGAATTGGATTGGATTGGATTGGATTGGATTTAGTTGGATTCCCATAAGCAAATTTGTCATTCGATCCAATAATTTTGAAAAGTATTGGATTCTAATTGGATTCCCAAAATAAATTAATTTGGACGAATTAAATTGGATCTTACACACCCTAGTTTTCCTATATTTAACTGGGCCAATGTGAACCACTGTAATTAAGCTTTGGAAGTTTCAACACACGACCAATCTGAATAATTAAGAAATAATTAAATTTCTTTTACTTTTCAAAGGAATGCATGTAGGCATGCGGCTAGCAAATAATGACTCTTTCGGCGTTCACGCTTTTTGACCCTTTTAATTCTCTCTCTCTCTCTCTCTCTCTCTCTCTCTCTGCTTCTAGTAACCTTTAGACTGGCTGAGACACCAAAGCAGCTTCATCAAAGCTTCTTCAGCTGAAGATGAAGACCCTTTCCAAGTTCCTTTATTTCTTTAACAGTAATATCTTTCAAATGGATAAAGAATCGCATATATTGGAATATGCAGTTCCTTATATTGAGGGACACCCTTTAAGGTCCTCTATGATTTTTTTTTCAACCATCCAAACTGTTTATTTTTTAAGTCTTCATTCATAGATTATTTTTGCAAAAAATCATACAAATTGAAAATTATTAAGACATCTAATTGGGACCAATAAAATAAACGAATACGTTGTACCGAGAAAAGACTATAATAACAATCATCTAGTTGACTGGTCAAATGATTTTGGATTGAAGTTTGTTTTTTTTTTTTTTTTTGGCAGAGATATCTTTGAGGCAATATCTATATATAAAAAGCACCCTTTCCAATTTTCCTTTATTTCTTTAACAATAATATTTTCAAAGAATCGCATATATTGGAATATAACCATTAACTTTGGTCCATTTTAAGAGCAGCCAAGTTGAGCCAAGTCAAAAGCCAGAGCCATGCCCTTTTACATTTAAATATGAATATATATATATATATATTGTAATGTCACACCTTTACATGTATATATATATAATTGGTTCTATAGCCAAATGAGATGCACAAAACTTGGTCTTTGTCTTAGCAATGGGCATCAAAGAGTGGTGCAATTCGCGCAGCCAAAGCATCAGGTTGGGGCAGCCTTACATGTCAAGCAATTACAAGAAGCCTGATCAGCCGGGGTGGCAAAGATTTTGGAAGAAATTCAAGATGGACAAGAAGAAAAGTTTCAGTTCTAGCACTGTCACGCCGCAGGCAGCTTCTTATGATCCAAAAACATATTCGAAAAATTTCGATCCAGGGATGGGATCGATGGAGCCGGATAACTTGTCCCGGTGTTTCTCAGCTCGTTTTGCTGATCCATCCATGATTTTGCATAAGAATAGGAACTTACTGGATTGATGTTATGAATGCCAAAGAAAATTTGTGTATGTCAGTTTTTGATCTTGGTGTAAAAATTCCACTATTATTTTCTGAAACATATTCTCTCTATCCCTCCTCTCCCTCTTCCAAATTAAAGTCCCGTAGTTGCTTCTAATTTTTGTTTAAAGCTTAAGCCAAGAAAATCCATGTAAAGTATTGGTTGAATTTGAACAATAATTCATGTTTTGCCATTATTATAATGATTTGTACAAACTAGAAAGACCATTTCCATTTGGTATCTGGGTTTTTAGGTTTGCTCGGGCCAGACGGAGATTGGCCCTCAAGTGCAAAGGCAGAAGGGAGCTTGCCTGCAAGACCCACCAGTCGAGCAGGGACGAAAGTCGGCCTTAGTGATCCGACACCTTAGCTTATGATCACAAGCAAAGGCAAAAACACTTGAAAAAAAGAGAGAACCTTGGATGTTTCAGCTGCTATTCTTTTCTTTGGGCTCAAGGCTCAAGCAGATAAGCTTTGAGAGGGCTAATGGCCATTGGCCTACTCTCTTTTTTCATTCAAAAGTGGAAGACACCGTGATGCAAGAAAATCTTTCAAAATTAACAATTGTTTCTATCCAGTTTTTGTTTTCAGTTTAACATTAGACTTCGTAAAGACTGAACCCAAAGATAATGGGATTTGGATAATTAATTACAACATGAAATGGATTTGCTCATGTATACCAAATCATCTCTCTCCTTTCTTTTTTTTTCTTTTTTTTTTTAATTTAAAAAAAACAAATAATGTTCTATTTTAATTTAATCTAAATTGCAAGGAATGAGATTTGAATTCGGGTGCAGAGTTGGAAGTGTTGGCAAGTCCTACACATCCACTCCAACCAACTTAGCTAAGTCCATATATGCGCTAAATCATCTCTCTATCTCTCTGTTTGCCATAATAATATTCCTTCTGTTACCAATTTTACTAACTGCAAATTAATGATTTTGAAAAGTTTCCCTCAATTATTTGTTTTTTTGGTCTGCAAGTGATTTCTCTCGCGATGACAAAATGTTCGTACAAATCATTTTTATAGGCTCAAGTCTCGAGTGACATTCTCCCATGGGGTGACAATGGACTACAAGTTTGAAACAGGGGTTCTGTTTTTATAATTTTTTTTTGGTAAATACCATGAACTGTACCCACACCTGAAGGGTGGGATTAATCCCATCGGAATTCAACTTGCCCCAAATCACAAAGTGCTTTCAACAGATTTTGAAATTATTTTAACACTTTTCTTATGCAACCTTTCTCGGGTTTAGTTGGGCTGAATGCGAAACCTTTTGGGTTGCGTGGGTCTCAAATATTAAACCCATATTTTGAGAAAATTTGGTGTTGTAAGGTTGACCCAATTTGGCACACAAATATTTCTATAAAAAAATCTTGAAGGAATGATCCAATTAGCTCCACAGCACATAAAATCTTGAAATTGTGCTGAGCTCTAAATTAATAAGATTTGCAGTTGAATTGAAGCATAAAAATAATCCTACAGAAGCATAAACCTATGATCTATTTTCATGGATTTATTCATAGAGGGCTAATGTAACAAGCTGTGCTCCTTTTGAAGCACATAATTAAGAGGGTTAACTTCAGATTACTGTATTACAATCTTGTTGCTCCTGTCGACAATTGAATACTGATAATGGAGATTTCTTTTTCAAATTTTTTTGCACGCATGGTGGTTGTCGCTGGTTCCATGCTTACATGGAGGAGGTTGCTGTGCCTGAATCTGATTCTTCTTCAACTCGTCTCCAGCCACAAGGAAGAACGCAGTGTGCCTAAAAAAGTTCATCATTTTGAGCTTGGACTCGGCATCAATGTCCGAACTGGTGTCCAATGCTTGCTGCATATGATGCAGCCACCTCTCTGCCGCTTCGTGCGTGACGGGAAATGGACGGTGACGTGCAATCAGAGCCGGATGGCCTGCCAAGTTCCAATTGGACAGTAAGGACTCGATCCATCAGTAATTAAACCCTAAAATAACCGCATTGTACTAAATTGCAACATATTACATGGGACCGGACAATAATGTGCAAGACTTAGATATTATTTGGTTTGACAGCAACCTGTGCTACGAGTCCACTCAAATTATATCAAATTAAATTATATCGTGTACTGCTAAAAATGCTAGACTCCACCATACATGGAACTATTCACATATGTTTGGTGTTACCGTCGCACGTAATAATATATTTTTTTGGTATAATTGGTTCAATATGATTTAACTTAGTATAATTTGGTTAAAAATAAACCAATTTCCTATCCAATTCAATATGGTGTACCAAACTAACAAGAGCAAAAGCCTCTGCCTTTTCTGAAGAACTTGAACTGAAAATAAAAAATAAAATAAAATAACCACAGAAGGGCCACATACATACCCCTTCTCTGAGAGTAGAGATTTGGGCCTCCCATTCTCTGCACGAAAAACTCGTACTGGTTTTGGATTGCGTCTTCCTTCTTGGAACTGGCGAAAATTGATCGAAACCATTCTTGTTCGTCGTCGTAAACCCTGGCGATCAAGCGCTCAATTGTAAATTCACCACCAATCAAAATCCAATTCAATTTCAATCAATTACAAAGAATGGAAGCATAATGATTGGTGAAGACGAAGGAATGAACCTGCTGTAGAAATTGGTGGAGAGGTTGACGAAGGCCTGGAGCCCTAGTTTCTCGAACAGGTTCGACTCGTCGATGGCGAACGCGTCCGCCGAGTCAACTCCGCTCCACTCGGCGGCCTTAGCTTGCAGGCTCTGCATTTTCTTTTTGGCTGCTCTTGCTCTTCCTCCTGTGTTCTGTAGCGCAAGTGTATGAAGTCTGAGAGAAGTGTATTTGTATATATATAGGGGCGTGTGCTGGTCGCGTGGATTGCACGCTTCCTTTTTTCCTTGGAATTTGATTTGCTGACCAATGGAAGTGGAGAGAGGCTCAAAACTGTGGGCTGTGGTGGATTTGCTGGTCCCCGTTTTCTTTTTATTTAATTATATCTTATGCGCAATGACACTATGAGCTAATCATGATGATAGAGCATCTCTGGTGGGAGTGGGAGTTGTATATAATGAGTTGTATGTTAAATATACATAATTTGTAATCCGAATAATCTATAATAGGGATGTAAACGATTGTCAATTTGCATCACAACTGTAAGATGCAAATTTAAATGCACATGTGCATCTTTTTTTACATCCTTTGCAAGTAAGGCCTATACGAGAAAAGGTGATAAAATGTAGACAAAAGTAAACAAAATTAATTATACATATTTAAATTTACATATTCCTTGTTGAAGCAAAAACCACATTTACAACCCCCAGAAGTACAAAAGAGATGTAAAAGTGACTTTACACTCCGAAAATACACCCCCTTTTACCCGTTGCAAAAATATCATTGTTCTATCAAATAATAATTAATTAAATAGTGATAAATCAAAATTAAAATAAAATAAGAAATAAATTTAAATTGGGCTTAAAGCTTTAGTTAGATGGGCCTAGATTGGGCTTAGACCACTAATAGCAAGGAAAAATGGCGGCACACCGTTTTTTTATCTTAAACCGTTTACAACCGCCATGCGTTTTTTCACAGTATCGTGCAATCTCCACCGTCGGTTCAAATCAAATAGGCGCAGACTGTAACTTAAATAACAAACTTTAACAAACCCTAATCTCTTCCGTCCGATGGTACGGTGCATGGTGCCAATCTCTGTGCGTTTCTTTCTTTCTTTCTCAGAGATCCTCTCTACGGTGCTTGAGGAGCTCTCTCTCTGACTAATCAACCGAAGCTTGGCTCAGAAGCCCTAAATTTCCCAAATTTTTGTAGAATTTTGGTTGCAGACGGGGGATCGATTGCTTGAAATGGTGACGACGGTGGGAGTAGAGACTAGGATGGAGAACTCGCAAAGTCGAATCAGGAAACGGCCCCGTTCGGCGTGGGACGTCGGCCCATCTCAATCTGAACCAGAGGTTGGTTTCGGTTCTTGAAATTTTAGGGTTAGGGTTTCCAGTGAGGAAGGGAACGGGTTCGAAACGACAAGCTTAAGGCTTTTTTTAGGGGTTTGCAGAGATAAAGGTAATCAGACAGGGCTGAAAAGGGTTGATGGATGCATGTTGTTTTGTAGGCGCAACGGGCCATGGTGGCATGTAATGAAGGGATTGGAAGGCGTGGATCGCCTCCGAAACGAGACGATGATCGGGAAGGACATTATGTTTACAATCTTGGCGAGAATCTCACTCCAAGATGTGAGCTTTTCAGAGAGTCTTTTGCATATTTGTCTTTGCTAATGTGTTTGTGTAGTTTAATGTTGTGGATTTGTTCAAAGATGTTGACTTGGTTAATGATATTGATTTGGCAGATAAAATACTTAAGAAGATGGGTGAAGGTTAGATGTCAAGTGTCCTGCTGTCTACAAGATTTTATATTTTTCTCATTCTGCTTGAGTCATTCAGCATATTGCTAGTGCTGTAGGCACATTTGGCCGAGTTTTGGAATGTTGGGACCGTCAAGCACGAGAGTATGTGGCAATCAAGGTAGTTCGGAGCATACGAAAATACCGGGAGGCAGCAATGATTGAGGTTGATGTGCTTCAGCAGCTTGCTAAGCATGATAAGGGCATCTCATGGTACATGTCTTCTGGGTTTCAGCTGATAGAATTGTTGGTTCATCACTGTGATGTGGTCTAACTTCCTGTATGTACTGCAGCTGTGTGCAGATTCACAATTGGTTTGACTACCGCAATCACATATGCATAGTAAGTATCCAATTAAGTTCCTTCATGCAACTCGTGTACTCGTCTAATATTTTATTTTAGTTGAATATGACAGAATTGATTATTGCTTAATTCACTCTTTTCTGCTGATGATGTGGCACTGCCTGAAAATAGATATGACCCTGCCTGCTTTTTTTCTTTTCATCAAGTAGTTTAGATGGTTGATTCCCATATATATGTAATAACGATAGAGCTTTCAAATTGAGTTACAGTTTGATATTAGTATGTCCAAGGACTTTATTCATGGAACTGGGAACTAAACAGAAACCTTCCTTTGGATGCATTTAATGGTTTTATCAGGTGTTTGAGAAGCTTGGACCAAGCTTATTTGATTTTCTAAAGAGAAATAAATACTGCCCATTCCCTGTGGATCTTGTTCGGGAATTTGGACGACAGCTTTTGGAATCTGTAGCATGTGTGTGGATAGTTCTTAGTCTCATTCTCTTTATTATTTTTATTCTAATCAGTCACCCAAATCTCTCTCTTGGCCTGCTTTCTTTGTCCAGGGCTGTAACAGGGTGTTATAATTGAGTCCTTTTGTTTAACTTGTTTTTCTTCTTTTCTTCTTTATTATATCCAACAGATATGCATGACTTACGCTTAATCCATACTGACCTGAAGCCAGAAAATATTCTTCTTGTGTCCTCTGAATATGTAAAGCTTCCTCGTACTAAGGTATCTTGGACTTTTACAATTCAAAGTTTATGACATGTTTCATATTTGGGACAGACTCAGTTAATGAAAAAGTGCTTGAAAATGGTACAGAGGTTTTCTTCAGATGAAACGCATTACAGGTGCTTGCCCAAGTCTAGTGCCATTAAGCTGATTGATTTTGGTAGTACTGTGTTTGATAATCAGATTCATAGCTCCATTGTTTCTACCAGGCATTACAGAGCCCCTGAGATTATTCTAGGTAACTAATTACAGTGTTAGCAAGCCAAAATTTGTTGTATCATTTCTTTGTTTTTATTTATCTTTTCCGACTGAAAAACCACACAAAACAATAAGGCGATTAACAAAAAGACTATCTAATTGGTGATCAGAGAAGCAAGTGCTTGAGGCTGGCATACCTAACAACAATTTCATTTTAAAGGGAATGTTCAACTAGTCATTGAAGGTCCAATAAGGACAACATAGTGGTTCTTTAGTCCCCATATTTTGATGTTGGGATCCCCCAATATGTTCAATTAGGATACATTACATGGTGGCAGTGATGGTAACCATTTAGCAACCTAATTAGGCCTTATTACACTATGACATTGACGGTGGACCTGTTAACAATCTATATTAGGGTTTTCATCATTAATGAGACTTATCCTTTTTTAATATTTTGATTTGTAACATGGACTGTTCAAATTATCTTTTGCCCTGATCTCTTTGCTTGGTCTGTTTGAGTTTGGCAACATTGTCAACATCTTCATCTCAAACCTGTCTCTCTCTTTTTGTGTGTTGGTTTGTAAAGATTTTAGCTGTTATTTATAGTTTTGGGTGCGTTTTTTGACAGTAAATTTTGAAGTTATTTCTCATATTTATATAGTTGGCCTTTTATATCTTGTTCAGATCCCCACTTCTCAACCTTACTTGGTTGTACTTTATTTTCTACGTCATTTCAGTTTCTTATGAAAGTAAAGAAAGAATCACCAAATATGTATTAATAATATTTGGTTACAATGGCCAAACGATATCTTGCCTGCATTTCAGATAATGACCACTAATAACACCTATCATGTTTTCATCCTTGGGGTATGTGTATTTTGCAGGTCTAGGATGGAGTTATCCATGCGATCTGTGGAGTATAGGCTGCATTCTTGTTGAACTTTGCGTGGTTAGTTCCACATTTCTTTATCCTGGTTAGAATATGGATCATCTGGTCAGGAATTTTTAAGATGTGGAATTTTGTCAGGGCAACGCATTATTTCAGACACACGAGAACTTGGAGCATTTGGCAATGATGGAAAGGGTATTGGGACCTCTGCCGCAGCAAATGACTCGAAGAGCCAAGTATGTAGTGAAATTTACTGACTCTGGTTATTTTATCCAGACAATTTTTGGTTGAATGAGTTGATTTGTATTGCATCTAGAGCACCTTTTTGATAATTTCATGAAAATAGCATGTTTTTCTCCCCTCCGAGATTGAACGAGACATATTCATTTCCGACTTAAACATTTTCTTAGATCTTACTATGTTATGAGTTTTCACATATCAACTTTTTACCCATGTGCAGCAATGGTGCTGAAAAGTATTTTAGGCGGGGTGCACGACTAAATTGGCCTCTAGGAGCAGTTTCAAGGGAGAGTATTAGAGCTGTGAAGAAGCTTGATTGTTTAAAGGTTTTACCTTTTTCCTTTTCTCCGTCTTTTTGGTTCTCAAAAGTTTTTACATGATTTGGCATCTTGTAAAATCTCTTGATTTGTTATTTGATATGATGACATCGTTGTTGTATCCAGGATCTGATATCACGACACGTAGGGTCCTCGAAAGCCAGTTCCTCTCTGACTGATTTGTTGTATGGTTTGCTGAAATATGATCCTTCTGAACGTCTCATGGCTCGACAGGCCCTTGATCACCCCTTCTTTAAAATTCCAACCTGAGTAACCGCACCATGAAATTTAATTGGGTCCACCATGCTAGTAGTATTCTGAAGAAGACAAGCTAACTCTTCCAAAATTGGAGATAGATTGAGAGAAGAGAGAGAAAGCTTCACTTGTATATGTATAGATACTGTAGTGGCTTTTTTTTAATGAAATGTTCGAGTTTTTTCCTCCCCTATTTAGATTACATTGGCGATTTAAAAAATGCAGAGTTTTCGTGACCCCCGATATAATGAAAGTTGATTTTTCGTACTTTTTAACTCTTTTTAACTCTGTAGACGTCCGGAAGTTTTGAACTTTCAGGTGTAACAAAGGCATGAATTACAGGCCTATTTGTATTTCTCAATATACAGAGTAAGAGTTCCCATCCATCATTTCTTCCGTTTTACCTTCAAATTACAGTTGATCCGTCGGATTGAAACCTCCATTAGATTCGCCAACTAAGGACGAGATTACTGTCCAATCATTTTGTAATATCATCTGAAGCTGTATGTGAGGAAAACACCTAAACCAAATACTGCTCAAAGGAGATTGGACAAAGTTGAATTTAAATTTGGCTTATAGAAGTGCAACATGTCGCTGAACATCACCAATAATCTCCACAAGAACACAATCCGTTCTCAAACTTATGAAACCTATTTGCATCTCTCACCAGGAACACCACCTTTAAAACCTTTGACAAGCCTTTAATAAACGCATGGCAATCTCCACATACTCTCAAGTTCTTGAAAACTCGAATTGTCTTGTGCCCCTTCTCCACCTCACCACATACCAGTGCCAACCCAATTGCCAACTTCTCACTATGAACTCTCAAGCTCTCTTCCTTTGACTCTTCTTCCACGTCATGCAGTGCAAACCTCACTCCATGAACATAACCAATCTCAGATTTTATTCTCTGTTCCATTTCCTTCAACTTTTGATGAATCTTTTCTGTAAGTGGATGTGTCTTGTCCCTGTTGTAGAAAAAGTGGACCTCCTTATCGATCTCTACCCAACTGCGTCCTGCCTCTTTCTTTAACCCCTTCATCTTGAACAGTTTTCTTAATCTCTCACACTCCTTCCAGTAGCCAGCCTCAGCGTAGATGTTTGACAACATCACATAGTTGACAGGGTTATCGCCATCCAATCTCAAAAGTGTCTCTCCTACTTCTCTCCCTATTTCCAAGTCTCCATGTACTTTACAAGCACTTAGTAAAGTTTGCCATATTCCAACATTTGGTTTCAAAGGCATGCTGTTAATCAAATTCTTAGCTTCTTTTAAGCGTCCAGCTCGGCCAAGGAGATCAACCATGCAAGCATAATGTTCTACATTTCGTTTAATCCGTCTGTCATGGCACAATCTTGAGAAGTACTCTTGGCATTCTTCAACGAGTCCAGAATGGCTGCAGGCTGAGAGAACGGCTAAGTAAGTCACCCCATCCGGTTCTATGTCTTCTGATTGCATTTGGTGGAAAAGACGTATGGATTTCCTTCCAAGACCATGCTTACCATATCCAGTGATCATAATTGTCCAAGAAATGACATTCCTCACAGGAGTTTCATTAAATAGTTTTTCTGCCTCATCTGTTAATCCGCACTTGAGATACATATCCAGAATTGAATTAGTTACGGATATGTCTAAACCAGATGGAATTTTTATGGTGAAAGCATGCATTTGCTTACCTTGTTCCACTAGAGCAAAATCAGCAAACACACCCATAAGACTTGAGAGAACAAACCCATCTACTTGATGTTGTATACTAACCCTGAGCTGCCTAAACAAGTCCATGGCCTGTAGTAGATTGCATTCTTGGGCATAACCCAGAATCAGGGCACTCCAGGATACTAGATTCTTCTGTTCGATTTGGTCGAATATTCTCTGAGCTTCAGTCAAGTGGCTGCATTTTACATACAGATCAACAAGAGCACCTGCAATCATGGTCCGAACTGAACACAAGAATCCTCTTGTGATTAGGGAGGAATGTATTTGGCTTCCTTGCCGAATTGCTCCAAGACCACTACAAGCCTTCAGTGTGCTTGTAATCGTATACTCGTCAGGGACTTCTCCCATCCCTTGCATTTTCCTGAACAAAAGCAAAGCTCTCTCCCCATTTCCTTCGAGTGTGTATCCGGCTATCATCGCATTCCAAGTAATAAGGTTCTTAACTGGCATAACGTTGAACATCCGGGCAGCTTCACTAACTCTTCTACATTTTGTGTACATGTCAAGGATAGAATTGCTCACCACCGTTATCCATTCAAAACCAGATTTAGTGCACATATTGTGAATCTGCATTCCATTCTCAGCAATGCCCACAAAACCAGACGCCTTTAGATTAATTGAAAAAGTGAACTCGTTCGGCTTAACTTCTGAAAGTCCCATTTTACTAAAAAGAGACAGCGACCCTTTGGCATTACCATTCTGTAAGTAGCCGCACATTAAAGCTGTCCAAGAAACCACATTTCTTTCAGGCATTCTATCAAACACAGCACAGGCCATGCCCGTTCTACCACATTTACTATACATATCTATAAGATCATTGCTTAACATCAAATCAAACCCAAGTCCCATTTTCATTACTGTCCCATGAGCCTGCATTCCCTGATCAAGTAGCAAATTCTTCGAACAGTTCCTCAGGAGATTCGCCAACCTCTGCCTCTCATTCATCCTTGCAACTTTCTCTTTTCCCAAAAAACCCCTGTTCTACAAAGTCATGGCAACGAGAATCAGCGCCGTAAGTGTCAGAGAATTGGAAGATTTCTTCGTACCCACGTTGCTAAATTGTAAAAACACTTCCGGGTTGAAGAAAATTCACGCTCAAATTGTGAAGTTCTCGTTATCACAAAGCAATTTCTTGGTCACAAAAATGGTGGATGTTTGTGACAACAGTGGGAATTTAGGCTACGCCAGTTTGCTATTCAAACAAGTTCTTGAGCCAAACGTGTTTTTGTTCAATGCGATGATCAGAGCTTACACGCATCATCAAATGTATGATTTAGCAGTCACTTTGTATAAGCAAATGCCGAGACACTCACAAGCTCCTGACAAATTCACGTTCCCGTTTATAATAAAATCTTGTGCAGGGCTATTTTGTGAAGGTTTGGGGACGCAAATTCATGCCCAAATATGTAAATTTGGCCCAAAGTCCCATTTGCTGATAGAAAATGCACTGCTAGATTTATATACCAAGTGTGAGAACTTAACAGATGCACACAAAGTGTTTGATGGTATGACTGAAATGGATGTGGTTTCTTGGAATAGTCTCCTTTCTGGGTATGCTAGATTAGGGCAGATGAGAAAGGCCAGAGGAGTGTTTGAGGAAATCCCTAACAAGACTATTGTGTCTTGGACAACAATGATTTCAGGGTACACCAGAATCGGGTGCTACGCTGAAGCTTTAGACATTTTTCGGCAAATGCAAGTGTTGGGTATTGAAGCTGATGAGATCAGTATTGTTTCTGTTCTGCCGGCATGCGCGCAGCTTGGAGCTCTTGAGGTTGGGAAATGGATTCACATTTACTCAGATAAGAAAAGGCTATTGCAGTCTACTTGTGTTTGCAATGCCCTGATTGAAATGTATGTGAAATGTGGTTGCATTGACCAAGCTTGGCACTTGTTTGATAAGATGTTGGAGAGGGATGTGATTTCTTGGAGTACCATGATTGCAGGGCTGGCGAATTACGGTAAAGCTCGCGAAGCAATTGAACTCTTTCAAGGCATGCTGCGAGCAAAGGTTAAACCTAATGGCATTACATTTCTTGGTCTTTTATCAGCCTGCACCCATGCTGGCTTATGGAATGAGGGAGTTAAGTACTTTGATTCTATGAGAGAAGACTATAACATAGGGCCGGAAATTGAGCATTATGGTTGTATAGTTGATCTTCTTGGACGCGCTGGGCACCTTGACCAGGCTTTTGACAGAGTAAAGAAGATGCCAATGAAGCCAGAATCAAAGATTTGGGGTTCTCTTTTAAGCTCTTGCAGGACTCATTGCAATCTTGAGATTGCCATTGCTGCCATGGAGCACCTTTCAGTGCTTGAACCAGATGATGCAGGGAACTATGTTTTACTTTCCAATATATATGCAGACCAGGGGAAGTGGGAAGATGTGTCAAGGATGAGGAAACTCATAAGAAGTAAGAGCATGAAGAGAACCCCAGGTTGCAGTTTGATTGAGGTTAACAATGTGGTTATGGAGTTTGTATCCGGCGACGATTCGAAACCATTTGCAAAACACATATTTTCCATGCTAGAGCTTCTCGTTTTACAACACAACATACCAGATGAAAAGATAGAAGCCATTCCTGAGGATTGCAGTCACTTTGTGTGTTAAAATCAAGATATGCTCCAGCTCAGAAACGCCCATAACACAAAACTGTGAGTAATCGCTTCATTGTATTAAAAGAAATCTAAATTGGTGTATTCAAAACTGGTTTTCCTCAAGTTGCAACCCATTGCATTCAATTAACAGTTTTACCTGAATTGTATAACTTCACCAAAATGTTGGTTTTTTTTTTTTCTTTTTTTTGGGTGTAGATTTGGCAGACAAACGGCTGAGGAAAATGGTGAGAATTTCTGTCAAGATGAGTAGGAAGAATATGAAGTTTATCGTAGCCAGTCATGTACAGAAGAAAGGTACTTGCTATTTTTTTCTAAAATCATTTTTGTTATCCCAAAGGAATATTAACATATAGACAAATGCTGCTCAAGCAGCAGTTAAGCTGCATATTGTAAGTTGAAGTGAAAAGATTTCATTGTCTCCAATTACAGCTTTCCAACCAATACAAAACCAGAAGGGCAAGTTCACTGATATAAGCCGACATACCAAAAATACAACATGCAAATTCTAGCTCAACTGCTGTGCAAAAGAGAGGCCACATACAACAATTATTGCATACACAGCACAGTCCATGAGCAGAGCATCAAGTACCTTCTTCACCACCAAGCCTGCCTGTAAAGTCCTGCCTAACCGATCAGCCCATTCATATCCGTCAACTGGCATATTAAGCTCACCAAGTCTGCCAGCCATTCCAGAGAGTCTTCGTCTACCGCTCTCGACAATTCGCACAAGCACAAGTGTTACATTGGTCACCAAAACTAGATAGAGAGGCCTAAAACCCAAAAGAGTCTTCACCATTTTACTCCCAAGTAAAGGAAAACTCAGATGGGCTAAAACCACCAAGAAGGCTACTGCCACTGAAATGTAAATGCGGGTCCTTTCTGTTGCTTCAATGGCATCACTTATTCCAGTCCAAGTGACAAGTCTAGGTTTTTGAAATGGTGTTAATGTTGGTAATGATGATGGTGATGGTCTTTCAACCGTTGATGACGAGGACACAAGTGGTTGGGTTTGTGAATCAGTGGCTCCAAAGACTTCTTCAGTATCTGTGTCACATTGCAAATCAAACCCCTTTTCCTCAATCTCAGGGGTGACCACTGCAGACCCACTACACCATTAGCAACAGGAACAACTAAAGATGAAGACTTTATGCAGAGACAGAGAGAGATAGAGTGAAAGATTGGTACCTGGGATTTGATCTGGGACATGGATTTGGGGCTCCTGATCATGGGAAATCAACGGGTGCGATGGTGGGTCTGTATCTTCACGGTGAGTTGCTGGGTCTGTTGATGAAGAAGAGGAGGATGGTAGGGTTTGGATCCGACCCGTGATTAGAGCTAGGCGGTCGGATCCTCGCTCCATGATCTTCCTCCTTCGGGCTTCTCTGCTGTTTGTGGCCATATTTCCTTCAATCAAATCGATAAATGCTTCGTCCTTTGCTTCTTCTCAGTCGGCAAAGGCTGATATCAGCTCAGTTTTTGGGTCGGTGCGGTTTCAGATCCGATAAGTTGTTGAATTCCAACTTCATCATCTCGTGTCTTTTTTATTTTATTTAAAGAAAATTATATCTTCCAATTATTTTTATTTTTATTTTTAAAAAATATCTTCAAACTTTAGAAAAGAGAATTCACATCCCCTGAAGTTCATAGAAAAGTAAGAAATAGGCTTTTCTTTTTCATTGATAAGGAAATTTAGTGTACCAACTTGAAAGTAATGGATGATGGTTGGTAACCAAAAGTGCAGTCTTTTTTTTCTTCTTTCTTTCTCTTTGTTCTTTCTCTTTTTTAAGATTAAGTTTTTATTCCTGAATCTCACGTTGGGTTTTGGATTATTTCATCCTATATAATCCTTCACACACTCTTACGATGTTTTTAATAAAGCATCTTTCCCCAAAAAAACAAAAAACAAATAGCATGAATGAGGTAAACATGTATAGTTCAATAAATCCATGTATCCACAGGTCTGACGATAAATCCATGTATCAAGAGAGAGATTGATAACAGAACTGCAGCGTGAAAAACATGTATAGTTCAATAAAATTAGTAAATCAAAGATTTCAAAAACCAGACAACCCTCGTCAAGAGTACTTTGGCAGTTGCAAACTGACACACACAAAAAATCCCCTACAATTCCAAGTTAATCAATCCACTGGTTGACGCTGAAAGTCATAGGGCTGGTGCAATGCGTCTGTAAACCGCTCGGAAAGTCTGTCCCCCATTTCTGTCAACCTTCTGTCCTTCCTCGGTTGCAGAACTCAATAGCTTCGTAACTGGATCTGCTTTGAGCTCTTCATCTGTGAGAGCTTCAAACATAGGATGATTCCCAAGCAAGCCTTCATCCAGTCGCCAAGTTCTTCAACATCTGTAATTGTGTATATTATCCCACCAACTTCTAGAACATAAGCATACTCATCCAGTAGGAATGGACTGATCACCCTACGGCGATGGTTTTTCTCTTTGAAGTGAGGATCTGGGAACAGGAAAAACATCTTCGAAAGCTGTCCTTTCTCAAAGTAATTTGGAATGTATTTCATGGAATTAGTCCGAACCACTGAGATATTTTGGTATTGGCCAGGATTTGTCACCCTTAAAGCCAAGATCCTTTCCTTGACATACTCTGTCACCTTATCTCTAAGCTCCATTCCAATCATCAGCGTCTCGGGGAAAAGGGTTGAAAGACTTATCAGCAGTCCCCCAAAACCACAACCAATATCTGCAAACTGGATCTTTTTACCGCTATCCACTTGATCAGATGAGGGGAAGTGTTGCGGGTAATGAAGAGAATAATCCACTTGACCTGGGGAGATAGGTACTGGAAAGTGGGAGTCACTCAGAGGGTTGCTGTGTGCTCTTGCTCGGTAGAAACGCTTCCGAGGCAGGCCAGTCGACTTGCTAAACGTTGGGTTTGCTTCCTTTTCCGACATGACTTTTTCAGCTAGCTGCAGAATAGTAACAATCAGGATAGCATGCTCAATACGAAGGGAACAAAAAAATGCAAAACCAACGAATACTTTCAAGGTGCATCAGTTTGAATGCAATGCTATTACAGTCAGGCACTCTTGGTAGCAGACTGTGCAATGGGTCGGTGAATAAGAACAAAGACAGAATCAACGATGCTTCTAACTAAAAAGGCTCTCAAATTTTGAGTATCAATGCCTGCAATACCATTAACCAAATCTCCATTCCCTAGCAGTCACTAGTAAATATCACCAAAAGTCTTCACAACAGCACAAGCCATCCTCAAACTATCTATCACCAGAAATACTACCTTTAAAACCTTTGACAAGCCTTTAATAAAGGCATGGCAGTCCCCCACGTACTCTCAAGTACTTGAAAATTCGAATTCCCTTATTCCCCTTCTCCAGCTCACCACAGACCACTGCCAACCCAAGTGCCAACTTCTCACTATGAACTCTCAAACTTTTCTTTCACGTCATGCAGTACCTCACCTCACCCAATGAACATAACCCATCCCAGATTTTATTATCTTTTCAATTTCCTTGAATACTTGATGAATCTTTTCTGTAAGTTGGTGTCTCTAATCTCCGTTGTAGAAAAGTAAGACCTCATTATCAGTCTATACCCAACCTCCTTCTTTAACCCGTTCATCTTAAACAATATTCTTATTCTCTCACACTTTTTTTTTGGAATAGACACATTCCTTCTGTTCTGTTCACTTCCAAAATCACTTGAAAGAGGCATTATTACAAACACATGAGGAGCAAATCTAATAGCCCTGAACTTTAACAGAGCAAAAAGAAGATGAAGTCTAGCACAATATTACAAGTGAAAAAGAAAATAAAAGTAAAGCTTTTGCATGTTTAGAACAAACTTATACTACATCAATAGGCCTAGTTAAGACGAAGCATAGAATGGCCGTAATTCACAACAACAACGGCAAAAAGAGAACAAAGGTTCAAGCGAAGGACCACATACCTCGGTACTCTAATGGAGCTGAAAACCCAACAAGATTCTGAAGCTTTTCCAGATATGGAGACAAAGTTAGCTCTCGCACAAGTGTTCGAGGCTGGCTGAGAGGGAAAGGACTGAGCGACTGGAATTATGTCACGGAGCCACACAGACTTCAGAGTCGAAGTGAAGCTGAAAAGAGAGTTTAAGCTCGGGAGATCGTTCAGGTTTGGGCCATGTCATTTGTTGATTGGCCCAAATTCCGCCCATTTTGTTATGTAAACTATATCCCGGCCCTTTATGTTAGAAGCAAAAGTGCCATTAGGCCCACTACTCAAAGGCCCAATGACCAATTATTTGGATAAGATTTTTTTTTTTTACTACAAGCGAGGGGAGGGGGGAGCATCTCCAAGAGACTCTTTACTCTCTCATCCCTAACTATTTTAGCAAAAAAGAAGAAAAACAACGCTCCAACAACGTCGCTACCTCTCTCGCCATTTTGGCTCGCTACATCTAGCAAGGAGGAGAGAGAAATTCAAGGCTCGCCAAATCTGAAAGCTGCACAAGAGAGAGAGAGAGAGAGAGAGAGAGAGAGAGAGAGAGTTTGGTGGTGGGCTACTTTCCATTTTAAAATTTTTTAATGAATTTAAAATAATAAAATATTTGAAGTTAGCTAAAATAGAGAACATTGCTGGAGGAACCACCTTTTAAGTTGTTAGCTATTTTAACTAGAATTTGGATAAATTTTGGAAACTCTCTTGGAGATGCTTTTATAAAAATATTCATTGGGTGCATGAGTTTCGAACCTCTGCCCATATAAGTGAATGTGGAAGAACTTAGCCAACGTGATATCTTTAAATACAAAAAGCTAACACCCCAAACTCCAATAGCTGAATTGAGAATGATGCATGTTGGTGGCTTGTTGCTTTGATCCCATACTCTAGAGAGTCTTAGCATTAAGTACAATCCAATTCAATTTAGTCATTCTAGTCCAATAGAATTTAGTATAATCTACTTCAATTCAACATGGTTCACCAACTGAGTTCTAAGTTAATTATTTTTTTAGGACCTTTCTATTGAGAAAAGTGATAGTATATTAAACTTACACATACTATACAGATGCTAGGACTCAAACTCATGATCTTTCATGCGGGGCGAGCAATTACTCCAAACTACTATATACTAGTGGACCTTTGCAACTAGTTCTAAGATAGTTAGATATAATAACCCAGTTCCCCTACTATTTAGTGGAGGAAGATTTCAAACCAAAAATTAAAATCCCAAAATCCACACCTTAAACTCTAAAAATCCCAATCTGAAAATGGGGTTGTACTAAAGAGCCCTAAAAACTACGGACATTATTAATGTGCAATGATCAAATCATGTCTTGGACATTTTTCTTTTTCAAATTTGGATTTTGGACAAGTTTGATTATCTGAGTTTCGTCCCTTCTCTTTGTGTTTAACAACTAATCCGCCCCTAGAAACTCATATACATGACCTATATATAATGGAAAACGACCTCAAAAAATTCATGTCAATAACAATCCATAAATGTGGCCAACCAGAAACGGAGTTTTTAGTTGATATAGTTCCCAAGTTTTCTTGTCGTAATCTATATATTTTCTTAGTAAAATATAATCTCAGCACTCAATCCTTGCTTTGTGCTTCTCTCTAGAGCTAGCTGTGGAAGTAGAGAGTCTTGTATAGAAAACGTATGCATGGCTCTAGCTTCTGACTAAGCTCTAAGGTATAAGTTCTAAGTTCTAACCTAACTTAGCTAAGAATAGATAATAATTAATATATTGGAAAGGCAACTTGTGCAGATTTTTTGAACAAATGCTAACAAAATACTATTAACTTAATTAACTACTTATTGAGTTAATTAAGCACATGATTTCGTACGAGTATTACGCCACAAAGCACCAGAATATATATATATATATATATGTAGATTTTGCATATAAAACATTGGCTAGCTAGTTAGCTTCATGAAATCTCTACATACAACTACTCTTTGAAATTTTGTTGCACTCCTTTTGGGAACAATATCTATCTCACCCTTATGCTGTCTTCATGATATCTTTCTTGCACCCTTTCACTCCCAACAACCAATTAGATCTTTTTTCTGCAATAAATTATTTGAAAGTTCTGCTTAATCATTTTGTGCACTACGGGGAAGGATGTAACTCATGTGTGAGATCAAACAGTAGCCTGGTATTTTATTTTGAAGTGCTTGACAAGTAGCATATGTCAAGAATGAATGTGAGACTGGTTTAGGGTTCTTCAATGATTCTAGAGTCTTTTTTAAAATAAACATGTGGAACTACTACTTTATACGCTATCGAAGTCGACAAAGTCGTCCCGAAGTTTCAATTTTCAAAAGTTAATCGTTGAGCTAACGAATGTAATCAAACACGTATTCTTTAATCATGTATCCATCAAACGACTCAAATTATAATTTTCTTTACGTTGTTCATACATGCACGCAAATGTAATAATAAATTTATATTTTCGGTATATAATATGACAATTTGTTACACAACAAGACGATTTCCAACATAGTACGACTTATTCCATGAATAACAGATTAATCATTCTGCACCATCCCCAATCAACAAATTACATCGATAAATCAGTTCATAACAAAACCATAATCATTCTCCCCCATTCCCAATCAACAAATTGCACCGATAAATCAGTTCATAACAAAACCATAATCATTCTCCCCCATCCCCAATTAATAATACTATGATATTAATCGTGTGTGAATGTGGAGCTGAAACCCTAGTTATAATCTCCATGGAGGCTTGAAGATTTCAACGAAATTCATACCTTAAAACAGTTTTATAATCTTGAAGTGCATGACAGATACTAGTAATCTTCTGTGCCAATTAACTGGTCTTGATAGCTACACTGACAAACGTCTAACAACTGCTTTGATCAGAATCATGGCTAATCTTCTTTGACACAAATTATTTAGTCACAAAATTGGGCAACCGAGAAGAGAGGTTGAATTTGAAAGTGCCCAAGTCACTGTTTTCCTTTGCAACCTGGAAAGTGTTCATGTCTCACAATTGCACCTTTAACTCGTCATCTGTAAGTATTTTAGTGATGAGGTTGGTTATGATTATGGAAAGATTGAGAGGTTTAGAAACAGAATTATTGAGCACTGCGACTTTATTATGAGATTTTTATTACCACACAGTATGCAGTAGCAATCCATCACAATCTCTCTATCTTTACTTGACAAACACTTCAAATATCAGATTGGTAGGGGTCTTGATCACTCTCACCTGTTCTTCCATGACCATCCAAAGCTTTACAGACAAGCTGCTAATTCGCAATTTAACGAAACTGCCAGGATGATGCGTGATTGACCGCAATGTTGGGCGGTATTGGAGAAGGAAAAAAAATAAAAGAATTTGGTTTCTGTCTACTAAATGATTGATCAAAAAGTACGAAAGCATATAACAGTTTCGTCTTTGCTTTCTCTCATTTTGCTTCCTGTCAAACAGTTTCGTCCTCAGATCTGTACGAATTTTTTCAGGCCTCCAGGAACATATTGATTTTTCTATATTAAGCACTGAAGGGCATAAGCTTGAGTCATTGAAGGGCAAGAATTATAATAGTCAATTCTCCTATACTGCATTAATTTTGGTTGAGCTTGAGGCATTAATTTTTTTAATTTTTAATTTTTTGTGGTAAATATCACGAGGTATCCTCACATCCGAAGGGTGGATTAATCCCTGCTCGGAGTTCGGCTTGCCCCTGGCCACAAAGTACTTCCAACGGATTTCAAACTTCTACCATTGAGGCATGAGGCATTAATTTTTGAGTCTTATGAAAATTGAGCTTACCCAATTGTATCCAATCTCAAACACTTGGCAATTTAAAACCAAACATATTCAGGATATAAATGTTTTCATTGTCAAGTTTTTTGTATTAAACTGTATACGCAATTAATAAGTGTTGCATTATATTTTGCTATCGACAAAATAAGGGTGAAAATTTTTGGGGGTCGTACCATGAGACTGGGGTTCCTGTTCTCCAACACAACAACATTAACATACAAAATGTGAGTAATTAGATTCCTAATTATAATACATACATATGCACAAAAGAGCCAAAACAAAAGGAACAAATTAAGGGGAAGGGAATCCAGGGGCTGTGTCAGTTTTTTTCCCAAACCCCATCCCCCTCCTATTTTCTAGTATCAACCCTTCAAGCATGTGACTATTTTTAAGTAGTCTTGCGCCAATTCAGTGTGCGAGCGGAAGCCTCTTTTAAATGACAGGCCGTCACATCATTTGGTGAACAATATGTTTAGTAAACAAATTGCACGAGCGTAGCAATATTCTTAATTGAATTATAGTCATTGTTGGGGGACCTGGCACGACATGGCATGCAACAATTGGGAAGAGGAATTTATGCTCAAATGGGAGGATATTGGACCTCTGTGTCTGAATATCTAGCTAGCACGCTGGCTGCTTGTGTGTGAATCCAAACGGGGTTTACGTGAAGCAGTGAACATATATTTACTGTGTATAAAGCTTGGTCTCCCTGACTTTGTCTCATTTGCATGTAGCTAATAGATTATTTAATCTGTTATCTTTTTTAGTTTCTTCTTGCTATTATTAGCTACCTCTCTCCACTGCGTATTCTTCTTCTCAAGGTTCGACCCAGTTATATAATTACACAAATAACCCTGCAATCTTAGCTGTGTCCCCCAAAATTAAGATTTGTTTTAATTTCAAGTTCAAGCTTCAATTAATAATAATATAGTTTGGTTATAAATATAAAGTTAATTCATATATATATTACCTAACAAAAGGGAAACCCAGCTTCAATAACTGTAGGATGCAAATATATTTTAATTGCAAGGACAATTTTGGCAATTCAGAGGTGCATGAATGCAGGAGGGCAATCATGTAATAATCCCAAAACAAGGATTTCTTCCATGATCTTTCATATTATTAAAAGCCCTAAACCTGGAAACTTGAAGCTCAAGACCCAAAGTAGGTGAGAACTTCACCATCACACACACACACCCCCAATTACTTTTCTTCACCCTATAGCTACCGGAAGTTTAAATTCTAAATTTCTTGTGCATGGTGAGCAAGAAAAGCCTCACAACTATCTCTCTCTCACACATCTTCATCATTGATCAGTGGTATTCCCTCATGCACATCAGCTCTTGATATTAATTTATCAAAATATATTATGAAAAGTGTAAAAACTTCATGTGTACAAGGAAGCTATCTAGCAACCTTTTTTTTGGGGGGGTGGGGGGGTGGGGGTTCTTTTGGCCATAGCTAGGTACTTAGCATCTACAAGTTTTCCATATCGTCCTCTAGGGTTATGTTGATATATAGTTAGACTTTTTTTCCACCTTAGCAAGTCTTCGAGCAATTCAGTAAGATATTCTTGATTTGATTGATCTCATATCTTTGATCTTTGTGATATTTGCAGAAGCCAGACAAGTCAGAAGGGCAAAACCAAAAAAGGAAATTGAGATCTCCGTATCATGACAGGAGAACAAAAGGAGGAACTGCCACCAGGGTTCAGATTTCATCCTACAGATGAAGAACTTATCACCTTCTATCTCATCAACAAGATAACTGATGCTACTTTTACTGGAAGGGCGATCGCAGATGTTGATCTCAACAAGTGCGAGCCATGGGAACTCCCTGGTAAATATATATACACATAGACGATTATAGCTTATTTGTGAGCTCTAGCTTCATTTGTTTTCAATAATTCATCTTGAAATCAATTTCTTTGTCCTTGCATGTATCCATCAAAACAAAACCTGAAGTTCTCATCAGATCTTGCTTACTTCATCTTTTTTCTCTTCCTTTTTTTATGCGGGGGATAGACGACCAATAAAGTTGAGATAAATATCACTAGACTGCAGCTAGTTGATAGATCTTGCTTAGTTTTCTCAACTTATTGATTTAATTTTTCTTTTGGTTATTACTTGGCTTCAAGTTTTTCTGAAATGAAACTCATGAGAACTTTTGCATAACATTTCTTGTGACATATATAATAGTTAATTAATTGATATTTTCCCATATATTCATAGGTAAATTTAGTAGCTTCTTGTGGAATGAATAATTTACGGTTTCTTGTTTGAATGAATTATGAATTATAGCAAAGGCGAAAATGGGAGAGAAGGAGTGGTACTTCTTCAGCCTTCGAGATCGGAAGTACCCAACAGGAGTGAGAACAAACAGAGCAACAAACACAGGTTACTGGAAGACGACAGGGAAAGACAAGGAGATCTTCAACAGTGTGACATCTGAGATGGTTGGGATGAAGAAGACACTTGTTTTCTACAGAGGCCGAGCTCCTCGAGGCGAGAAGTCCAATTGGGTCATGCATGAATATCGTATTCATTCTAAATCCGCCTTTAGAACCTCTAAGGTACATACCTAATTAAATTCATTTCTATATATAGTACAAATTCACTTGGCTCTCTCTCTCTCTCTCTCTCTCTCTCTCTCTCATACATGGGATACTTGTATGAACATGTTGAGTGGAGCACAAGTTACGTATTTATATAATTTAAGAAAAGATAAAGGATAGAGCATGATTAATTCAATGCGAGATTTGTGAAACTTTGTCTACAGAGAACAGTCCGTAGTCCATATATAATATATAATTTTGGGTTTTACAAAAGCTAGGTAGGTGTACTTGCACCTTGTTTAATCCAAGCAAATAATAATTAGATGACTGATTACCCTTACATTTGAGTTAATTAACGTTGTATTTGCAATAATATGGGAAACATGGAAAATTACCTGCCGTGGTGAATGGTGATGGTGGGATAATATGAAACATGGAAAACCAATGCTGATAGTAATAATATGGGAAAGAGAAGAAATCAAGAAACAAAACAGAATTCATATTTCAGGGAGGTAAATGATAACCTATATCGGACATCAATTTACAATAACAAATACATTGTCGATATATGTTTTCAAATTCAAGCAAATTAATGTGGTGAATAGTAGAGTATTCACACAAAATTGACCATATATATATCGACAATGTAGCACGTACAATATATTGATACCTGGTACCAAATAGTATTTAGTAAAAGAATATTGATACCCTTCGTCTTTAAACTATGTCTTTCATTCTATATTATTATTCCATATAGATTTAATTGTGGATTGAATTAACTAACTGTAAATGCTGTGTTTAACAGGATGAATGGGTGGTTTGCCGTGTCTTCCAGAAGAGCGCAGGCATAAAAAAGTATCCAACAAACCAATCAAGAGCAGCCCATCCCTACAACCTAGAAATAGGTCCAAGTGTGGTGCCATCACCCATGATGCAGCTAGGTGATCACCAATTCCCATATGGCAGAAATTACATGACAAGTGCTGAGCTGGCAGAGATTTCTAGGGTTTTAAGAACTGGCGGCAGCGGCGGTGGTGGATCATCAAATGGCACTATTAACGTACCAATCCAACCCCAATTCAACTACCCAAATCTTGGAGGAGGAGGAGGAGGAGGCTTTACAATTTCTGGGTTAAATTTGAATCTTGGTGCGCCAGCCACCCAGCCCATGTTGAGGCCAATGCCACCACCACAACTACATCATCAAGGTCCTCCAGCTATGAACCATCATCAGCAAGATGTTATGAGTAATGGGGCTAATAATAATTCCCTTGGTCCAGATCATCAAGCTGGATATGGTGCAATAGATATGAACAACAACAATGCAAATGGGAATGGCAACAGGTTTATGAACATGGAGCATTGTGTGGATCTTGACACCTACTGGCCTCCCTATTAGGGTTTATGAAGAGAGTTATTATAATTAGTTCTAACTTTCAGGGGCAAGTTAGACCACAAACATAATTAATAAATAATTAATTATGGTATTAATATTAATTAGTATAGAATAGCTAGCTACATATAAGGTGCTCCTGAGAATCAGTAGAGAAATTGTATTTCCTTTCAATCTGTTGACATTTCAATTAAGCACACCTTAATTTGTTATTCATCTCTAATGGGGTGTCTTCTGGGTTAAGTAAGTATATACCCAGAGCAACTAAGGCCATCTATCGTCTTTATGTATTAGAGTTTTAAGTTATAATTACTTCTCTCCTTCAGAAACATGTCTTGGTCTTTTTGCTTCTGTATATCTTTTAAATTCATTTATTTCCATCTACGATATTTTCTTTTTTAGTACAAAGCGATAGTCTAAACTACTCACACACACAACTATGATGCCGTGGGGTGGGGATATGAACCTGAGATCTCTGGCCTGCAAGTCAAAGCCATTTTCCGTTGGGCTAGACCTCATTGACTCCATCCACCATTTTTTAGCTTAATGTAAATGGTGGTTTTTGAGTTGATAATGTTTATATCAGTAAACTGAAAGGGGACTAATTACATATATAACCACTCCATCTTTGTTACTAATGGATCAACTTAGAAGTTTAAGAATTGATAAATACCACAAGTTAGGAGACTGCTAGTAATAAGCACAGGAAGGAACTATGAGTTTGTAATTATCTGACAAGGCGTTGGGGTGGTTGGCCACAAAGCAGCACCACGTGCACTGGAAAAACTTCAAACACTCGGGAGAGTGAGAACGAAATTAAACTTACTCCATAGAATTTTATATGGTAAGTTTACTTTCATGGAATACATCGGAGAAGCTTTTCAATTCGTGAGAGAGTGAGAAAGGAATAAAACTTCTCAAAAAAGTCGCTTTTTTTATTAGTAAGTTCATATTGTGTAGCAATGTCACCAGTTGGTCTCGGTTGGTCACTTGTAAAAACCCAATGCCATCATCATGCATCGACCATCGTGTAAGCCAATGTGCCTATAGCTAGGGTAATAATAATATGGTTGAATGAAAAAATTTATATTTATGAATTTAGATTCTAATTTTTATAAATAGATACATATGAATATTAGTGAATTAGTAATATCACAAAGCAGTGTGAAGTCTGGGAAGTAAAACCTATTTATTTTTTGTTCTGGTATTAGAAGTAAAAACCCATTTGTCACATTAATTGTCGTAATAAGTTGACAATTGAAACATCATCAGCCAGATAATATTGCACTGTGGTCTGAAGTTGTGGTTTCTCTAACAGTATAACACTGATGACATGTTTATTAATCCATCATCGGATGAGAATAAATTAAATTGAGAATGAGTGGATTGAGATGAGTTAGAATCCGAATTCCCATTAAAGTTGTTTACTATATCATATGGAATTGGGGGAGGAGTTGAATTCCTAATTTTATGTGAGCCTTACTTGTATTTCTATTCCTCCATGTGAAGTAAACATAGGATTAATCCATAATTGAAATTCAACTTCTTATTTTAATTCCGATTACGGATTAGTAAGCATGTCATGATAATAAAGATGTCAAAGCCATCAAAGCAAGCTCAAATTTCCTCATGGGCCACCACATACGTCACAAAGGAGCTCACACAAGTTAACCTAAATTAACAGCACTCAACAGCCTTATTAACCATCCTTAAACACACAAATATTTTGGCACCTGAAGTTTTGACCCATAAGATACAATGAAAAACATGATTATTTTTACGAATAGTGATTTTAAGATTTAAAACCTTGTTTGGTGTTGAACTCCAAACTATTTTTAAGATCTAAACAAAATTGATATTAAAATCAAAAAATCAAAAACCCTAATCTCCAAATTAATTTTAAGATTTAAAAACTTGTTTAGTATTGAACTCTCCAAATTAAAATTAACAATAGAAAAGGAAAAAGATGTGAGGCAAAACCCTATCAATTTTGGTGGTGCACAACAACTCCAAATTGAACTCGCCGATGATGAACTTAATTCGGTGGTTTTGGTGTGTTCACAAAGACAAACCTGATCGGTGAGAGAGAGAGAGAGAGAGAGAGAGAGAAAACCATAAAAGCTCACCTTTTTTGTTTTAATAATTTGGGGGGTTTCGATTTTCAAAAATGAGTCTACCAAACAGGTTTTTGATCAAATATGTTTTTTGGTATATAAATTTGAATCCAAGTAGACAAGAATTTTATAGAATCTCCAAATAAATAGGATACCAAACCAGCCTTAGCTTTTTGTGTAGACAGGACAACAATACATCAAAGTTGTGGCTTACTTTAGGTCGCCGAACTGCCACCACGCAGGTGACGGTCTGTCCTTGGCATAATTATTGGGGATAATATTTCCCAAGTCAGAAAGTCACGGAGGTAAATATATGGTAAAAAAAACGGGGTATGCGTTGTTGAGAAACATATATGCAGATTGCAGACCAAGTTCTACGCAAACCAATGACACCTCTCTTGGCCATCTTACTAAATTATTGATTCCAGTCTTCACAGTTAATTGAAAAATTATAAATTATATAATAAAAAATTAGAACAAAAAAGTTATATTTTAATAACGAAAAGAGGGGCACACGACAATCATCTAGACTCTGAACTTTGTAAGAATAAAAAATAAACTAGAATACACCTTGGAACAACATAATTAAAAGCTGCCCACACCAGATGAACTCCTACACTTATCTGAATGTCTAACTCGTGTATCACAGTTTCTAAAACTTAAGCAAGATATTTGAACACTGCCGTGGCTGCATCCGATTCACAAATATATCGCCTCGAAATGCCCTTGCAACAAGCACAAACCAACCTGCAAGAAATAGAAAAACAGATACTGAGGTAAATAAACAGAAGAGGAAAGTTTCACCTATCAACCAAAAAAGTACGGGATAGCAGTATCAGGTACAATACAATACAAAATGTTCATTTACTGCTGTTTGAAATGATAATGAAGTATACCTTCAACCATAAAAAAAGAAAACGACTTGTGAACAAACTGGCAGCAGTCTACTTGTCCGGATGAACCCTTTTAGGCTTACGACGCGTATGGTTGGTACTTCGAACAGGTTTCTTAGACTTTGTACTGCATGATGATAAACCAAAATTTGTAATCAGCCAACGGAAATATTTCAGGATTACTTTTCATTTAAGAGAAAGGGACGTGCAAGATGCCAGCATCAGAACTTTAATTGCCATCTCAACCAACAACATAATTAAAAAGAACAGACAATTAAGAAACTAACCAGAAAAGCGAGGAGAAAATTCTGAACAGAAATATGATGGGTAGGGCCAACAAAGCAGAGGCCTGCAACATTTAAATTGTTGGTCAAACATAAAATTTTAAAAATAAAATAAAAGGAGCTGCAAAAAGAATGATTTCATTACACATACCGCAAACCACTCCAACTCCTTTGTAGCAAGGGCTCTTGTCAGCTCATGCCTCTTCAGCAAATCTTTTACTTTGGCTTGAACCTTTAAGGAATATTAATTATAAAGTTAATAAACTACTATAGCTCGGGTTCAGTGAATGGCTTAAGCTAAGGGTACATCCACCAATGCTAGAAAGTATCAAGGGGAAAAAATTATGTACTTCAACAACATATTCAGCACTGCTGGGACAAAGAATACTGAGAAAACAACACAACTCCTTCTGGATACGCGTTTTGTTTGACAATTTTATGGCAACTACTATAATGTATTAACCATGTAACGACTGAGCTAATGAATTCTTAGAATCACTTTATGACAACAAACATAGAAGACAAAACAATGCAGTAATAGTCCTCAACAGTAAATGACATATGTACTGCAGTCCAAACTCTGTTCAACAGAGTCATTATTAGACAACAGAAATTAAACATATATTCCATATTAAGCCAAGATGAATTGGCTTGGCAAAAGCAACTTAAAATTAAAAGGCAACAATCAAACCTTTGAACTAATAAGTATCTAACAGTAGCATAATGAATGAAGGTTTTCCCAAATTAATGCCAATACCTGATGATGGTACGTTGACGCAGATTTGAGAAACTTCTCGTAGGCATGAACTGCCTTCTTTGTATAGGGCTTCAATACCACTCGAACTTTGTCAACATGAGGTTTTGCTACAGTCGCCACTTGATCAACATATGGCTTGCTGAACTTTTTTGCTTCCTGTCACCCAAAAATACAGCTGTAGGATGCATGTAGGCAACACAGAAAAACCACAACCCCCAAAAGAAAAAAGTGTATATGATAAGATAGATACCTGAAAATAAGGATCAACAACTTCTTGTGCTTTTAGAACATGTGGAGCTAATGTACTCTTTGACGTCTCATAAACTTCAACAGTTTTCGTACTTAACGATTTCACATGAGGTTCAACAGATTCTTTCACCACCACCCACTGTTCCTTGATTGCTGGGATCCATTTCTTTAAAGCACAAGGACAGAGACAGGAAAAGGAAGGGAAATCCAAATTAGTATGAAATTGAAGACAAACCATTTATTATAAAAAAGTTCTAAACCATAATTGAATAGTAGAACTTACTAGCATGCACGCAGACATGCATACTAGCACACTGACATACATGTATACATATTGGCACGCAAGTGTGTGTGTGTGTGTGTGTGTGTGTGTGTGTGTTTGTGTAATCCCTGCTTAAATTATCTCTACGATGGAAAAATTACAAAGTGCGAGATGTAGGAAAACAGCAACGCAACCAAATTCAGGTCCTCACATAGTGTAATGATGCAATACTAAAGTTGAAAATAAAGTTAACCTAGCTTACAGTTTTAAATGTTTCCACGTGTGGTTCAGCCCACTTTTCAGCTTGGGCTTTTTTCTCCAGGGCCTGAACAAATTTGAAGTAAGGTGCTCGTCAGTAATAGATGAATATGATACTCAGTAAATTAGGCACAAAGTTGTAAAAGAGCAAATTCCAGAAGTAACGAATGAGATTCTTCACCATACAGCAATCAACTGTAATACCTTCTGAACCGCAATATCCACTACAGGTTTGCCATGCTCATTCCAATGTGTCTCTACAAGGGACTGCAAGTTGACAACAATTTCAACACCTTGAAGAAAGCTTTTCTTTACAAAAGTAAATGCATTTAGTTACCTGACAATTGATTAAATGTACAGCAAGCCATGGTGGAAGCCATGCACCATGAACCTGATTTTAAAAAACAGAATATGCATTAGGGCTTGAAACCAAAATATAATAATGACTCCGTTTTTAAGTATACAATATACCAGATGAGGACATATGTGAGAAACCATATAATATAGGGCGACTACAAAAAAAAAGCATTTGCTTGAATAAAAATAAGTAAATAAAAAACCCAGCTTTTGTATTATTTCCAAAATTCCAACTGTATCATTTGATAGATAAATTATCTGGATTACTGAAGAGAATTGCAAAATGAACTGTCACAGGTATTATCTGCCAATCGCATGGATTATTAAATAAGTGTCATGCCCCACATTAGAGCCAGATTTTTTTAATGAACCTTAAATTCTATGACAAGCTTAGACAAAACCCTCAAGTTCTATGATAAGCTTTAGACAAAACCTTACCATTCTACTTCCTTAAGAAACTACTTGGTTGATTTTTCTGAATTTACAACTAGCTCAGAAAGAATATAGACAAACATCAGGAAACAGATTAAATGAGAGAGTGAATTTATGCAACTTACTACCTCCTTTAACTCTTTTGCTTTTGAAGTAGCTTCAAACTTTGCCTTCAACATTTCTTCCTGAAGAAAAATATGGAAACAAAGACTGCATAAGCACCAAACAAAATCTAGAATAATGAACTTTAGCAAAGACTAAAAAATTACCTCAGCAACTTTAAGAGCGCGCTCAGTTTTACGGATTTTAGTCTTTTGGTCATCGCTAATCTTCTCAATCTATAAAAAAATTATCTGAGATCATTCTACCATCCCCCAGGATAAAATTAAGCAAAGTTCAAGTTGCAAAAGAAAACAGAAGTTTACTTTTCATTCAACAATGTATAGAAGTCAAAGTAAATATTAATACAAAAAACACCAAAAAAATCCCAACTGTGACCACATTGGAGATAAACAAGGAACTAATAATGTTGTTTTGCCCACCAACAGCTTACATTCATAAAAGAAATGAAAAAAAAAGGCATTTATATCAACAAACTTGTTTCTAGGGAAACAAATAGCGAACATGTCATAAAAAGGACATGAAAGGGATTGGTAGCAACCATTGAATCACAAGAATACAACCAAAACAAAACAGTGATCGTTTGACAGAACTTCAGAAAGATAATACAACTTTTAGTATCTTTCCATCTTCCATTAATGTCGTTCATCCAGTTATGTATTACATTCAGCAATACAATGTGCGTTATATGCAGAATCACTAAGGACTTTCATTATGCGCATATTCAGCTACAAAATAACTTTTTCTTCCCGAATGAGACAAATAAAATAAACTCACATTCTCTATTTTTAAGATCAAAACATCAATCTTCGTCTCGGCATTTTTTGCCCTGGCTTCCAATACCTCTTTCTCTTTATGTTGCGATTCTAATTCCTTTTTAAGTTCAGCAACCTGCAAAGTAGATTGAGTTTACAAATGTAGTGGTTTTCACCAACTAAAATAGTTCACTTGACCATTTCTAACCTTCTTCTCTAATTCACCAGCACGTGCATGAGCCTTTCCAACCTGCTTCTCAGCATCTAATGACCCTTTTTTCTAAAATACAGTAGCATAGGAAGAACAAATTACAAATTAAACAACACCCAAAGAAAGAAATTGTTATTTAACAACAGAGTGGGTAATTGGTTATCTGGCTTCTCATGCAAAAATGGCTAACCTGGAGAGACTCGATTTCACTCTGCAAAGAAGAAATGCTATTCGAGTTCTCTTGAATGATTTTCTCCTTATGTTCTATTATCTCATTCTTCTTTTTGAGTTCTTTAATCTTCGCATCCACGTCGAATTCTTCAGCAGTAACAGAAAGACAAAACGTCAGCCAACAAGCCCAAGCAGCACTTAAAACACTTAAGAAGCACCATTCCCAAATCCAAAAAGTCTACGAACTGCTTTTTAACATTGATTTCGGTAAACTACTATGGATTATTCTTCAGAACAAAGCTAAAACTCAACTTGTGCTCTTCTGAAAATTAGAACTTTTTTATTTTAAAGCTCCGACAAATATTATAAAAAGTTCAAAACTAAAGCTTGACAAGTTAAGCTCAGAGAACTCGGCTTATTGGTACTAACATGAATTCCCAAAAACCAATAAAACTAGAAATAGAACGAAATTAATACACTTCAGGATTCGTAAACTGAAGGATCTTTAACTTCAGTAACATTTGATTAGGGAGCGATAAAACCGAGGAAAATCGAATAAACAACACTTATAAATCACAAATTTAGTTTTTAAGTTCAAACAAACCCAAAAATCGTAAAACAAGCGAGAAACGAACCAAGGGTGTGGATCTTAGACTTGAGCTGATCCAACTCGATCTTCAGAGCGGACGAATCAGGGCCGTCCGATCGGACGGGCTTCAGTGGCGCGTCTTCTTCTCCTTGCACTGAAACATCAGCCCTAATCTGAGAGAAAATTAGGGCTAGAAAAATTGACAGAATCGCGAGCTTTGAGGCCGCCATGGAGCATGAAATCACAGCCAACAAAACTCAAAGCGACAGTTTTGAGTCTGAGTTTCTTTTGAGTTTTTGAGTCCGGGGTTTGGTGGTACTTTCAATTTTTCCCCAACTATAAATCTTATAAATTTTTTGGTTTTAAAAAAAAAACTTTTTATTACCGAAAGGAAATAGGATCCTAAATAGAATAAAAGATAACTTTTTAGCGGTTTTATTTTGGTCGGCCACGTGTCGGTCAGGTAAGGAATAGGGATTATCTGGGAGGGCTTTGATTTTTGACGCGTGGAATTGTCACCACTTGTCAATGAATGTGGGTAGTTTATGGTTCGAGAAAACCGGGTCGGTGGGGTAGGTAGCGGGACTAGCCGCCGAACGAGGTTTTGGAAATAACGAATGGACTCGGTGAGTCGTGACTCGGGAAAAACAAAACGACAAGTGGAATAGATTAAAACGGCATCCCATGGTATACGATTGATTAAAGATCCAAATTATCCATGCACATAACATGATTATTGGGTGAGATATGTTTATACCATATCTGATCCCCTTCTATTTGGACATACGGAACAAAAGACACACTAATAAGAAGTCAATATGTTCCTAGTTTAATTGTTGGAACTCATAACTATCATCGATACGGGTGAACTTGCGACAACCTCACCGCCAATCCAGCTCAACGAAAGCACATGTTTTGTCACTTTCATATTAGGATGTGTGGCAACTTCTTAAGCGATATCTACAGTCTCACATCAAAACTATAACACAAAATACTCAACCCTTTGATAAATTAAAAAAAGAAGCTATGCCCCAATTGTCTATAGATAAGACTCTTGTTCTAATGCACCAAGTAATTGTAACGGGGCACAAAAATCCTTACTTTGTGCTCTAGTCGTTCAACTCTATTGAGATTTAGGAGTTCGATGATCTCATTCATAATACGTGTGTACAATGGTGCTCATGTCCTTATAATTCAATTCATACATATGCTTAGGAGAGGGGTTGGGCCTGAGCAAGGTGTATTTTGGCCCTTGGACATTTTGGTCCGTCAGAAAAGCTTAATTGGGTTTGCCACATGCAATTAATCGATTTGAATTAAAAGTGGCATGAGGATATTGTAAATCCACTCGATTAAGGATTGGTTTGGGAATGCTTCTTAACGCTTTATGGTATAAGAATCTAAAATTGTGTAGCATGTGTTTTTTAAGAAACCACTCTTTGATTATTAATAAAAGGTTTGACATTCCTCTATTTGGGACTTCTAAATGTTTCTAGTAAAATCGCTTTTATTATAAAAATAGGGAAATTTTCATAAGAAATCCATGTGTTTCTTGGAAAAGTATTTGTCATGTAATTTGCTAGAAAACACTTCTATGACCCATAAATTTCTAAATTCTACTAAATGTTGGCAACAATACTTTTGGTTGTCAGAAAACGCTTTTAGCACTTTCATAAACACTCCCAAACAGACCTTAAAAGGGCTTCTAACACAGGTATTTATAACATCAATCCTCAACCGGCCCTAAATATCACATTATTTAACAACCAAACCCTTATGGTATGTTTAGTACACCATATTAGACTCTGGATATGAGTAAATAGCTCATGTTAGTTGTTTAGTGTCAACTTGTATTATTTAAGTACTTAACTATGTTAAACGGATTGGGCTTTTAATACTCTCCATACTTGACTAATTAATACAACCCACACACCCCTAGTTTAGATAATACTTACTTAATTTTAAGCCTATGAAGAAAAAAAAACTCTGGCATCTATTTCATTTTATTTAATTGAATCCATTAAATTACAGTGAGCATAGTGATATTAAAGTCTCACGTTATCTTATCATGTGAGATTGCCAATCAAATGGTTGATGTAAAATTGCATTGCGCGCCAGACCAGCATTAGCTTCAGACTTGATCTTCTATAATTTATCATCTATTTGTGGTCTTGTGTAATTTATCAGTTCACAATCAGAAAAGATGTGCTTATGTCAATTCACTGTCAGAAAAGACGTGCTTATATCAAGATGTGATTTTTTTTCCATCAACAAAGATGTGCTTATATACTATGTAAAACGTATGATCCTAAGTTCTACAATTATAATAATGAGTTAGTTCATGTAATATTGTCTTATAAATCTTTACATAAACAAAAAAAAAAAACTATTGTCATATAAATCTTGCTAAAAAAAAATTTATCATATAGATTTCAATTTCCAATTAAATTATCAAATAATTATATATATATATATATGATCCTCTGTTATCCGACAAAGGACCAAACACAATATGACTTAGTAAGTACTCTCTAAAACAAATTAATACTATTTGACATAAATTAGTCAGTATAATCCGACATATCAAACAAGCTTTTAAGGTTCACCATCAACTTTTTATGTGTAAATATAGCTGCAAGCTAAACATAATTGACCAACAACCTTTCGTTGTTTTGATGAATAATTGGTGTATGTTGACTATGAAGATAATGAAACAAGGGGTGAACAAAAAATCACACCTAACCAAAACTAAACAACACACCTACTTATACTTTTCCCTCATATGCTCAGCAGAAAATTCCTTCCTAGTTTCAAAAACTCTTTCCCAAGAAATCTTCAAGTCCAACTTGGTGATCCCCCCTTTACCTAGAAAAAAAAACCGACTTGGCCAGGCGACTACGACTTTTTTTTTTTTTTTTTTTTACTCTTGGACCGCCAGAAAGTTCAGATTAGATGACGAAGAAGCGGTGTGCTATTAGCCACGCACGCGTTTCAAGAAATTAACGGCTACGGTTCTCTCACCCTCCCAATCCAACGGCTCACCTAACATTTCATTAATTTCGCGCGACTTAACCTGCAAAGCTTCTTGTTCCGTCGCCTACTAACCTCACACGCTGTTGCACGAAACAACGAATCGCCTCGCGACGCGTAAGGTGTTATTTTAATTATCTCGAGAATTGATTTTTGGTGATTGGACGAGCGCATGATCCAATACTCACAGGCGGTGATGAAGTCGTTAAAGTCTGAGTTTCACCATTTGTTGGTTTGGGGAAGGCCAACGCTAAAACAGAAAGTAAAAGATTCTAGCCGCGTCAAGAAAACGACACAGAATCTGGTCGTTTCGAGGAAGTTACGTTAATGCCAGTCTTCCTCTCTCCAACATTTTACACTTTCAAAAACGCTTCAGCTTTCTTCTATCTCTCTCTGCTTTCGCTTCGCAAGCTTTTGGACTTCAGGTGGAAAACATTTCTTTGATTTAGTATGTTATTATCAAATTTTCTTTAATTGTTTGGAATTTTCTGTTTAATGAGATTGATATAATTGTAATTTGTTCGTTCACTTTTTTTTTTCTTCATGATATTGATAAAATTCCTGAAAATTTGGAGAGGTTTTATGAATCTGGTCTGGAATTTGACGGTTCATAGGCTGTGATCATGGAGAAATGAATTTCATAAGAATTTGTTATGTTGTTTTATGGGGATTGATGTGGTAGATAGGATAGGAGTCAGGTGAATTAGCAAAGTTATTTAAAGCTACATCCATAGATTTCAATTGTTATTCAATTCTTATCATACTGAATTCCAATTGGCAAAGAAAAAAGAGAGGAAGAAAGATTGTATGCTATGCATAAACATACACTGGAGGGAATTGATGGTGATTGATCAAAATGCCTCTCGAATGGCAATGAGTTTTGAACTGATTAGTTGGAGTTGTTGTAGTGCTTACTGGGTTGTGCTAAGTTTCAGTTTATGTTCTTGAACTTGAAGTTGGCACATTGACTATATAAGAACACTTGAAAGGTTTGCTATTGGTGTGTTTATGCTCAATATGAAGAAGGCCCGAAATGAGAGCAAAGCGCTACGAGAAAAGAGAGAAGAGATTAGAGTGGCTGAATATGACGCGGTTCGATGTTGATAAGTAGATGGACTTACTATTAGAATATGAGCATCCAACCTGAAACCAATTGGCAATGGGTGGAGAGGCCTAAGATCATTTAAACTATTATGCAAGGCATTAATTTCCCGATGAGGGATTCACACTCTCAAACTTAGGGATACTGTTGTTGAAAAGGTGGTGGCAAAACAACCATGAGCTATTTAGTCTTTTGGTGATTTTGTGAGTATTAGTTTCCTGCATCTTCAATTAGGGAATATTCTTTTCTTTTCACTAGAAACAGTATAGCTTTTAACATAGATGGGATTCCATTTCAGGAGTTTATTTTCGTGCAATAACAACAATAGGGTAAAGCAGCAGTTACAAATTTGAAACATCTCATAAAGGTTCTTGTGTACAAATTTATACTTTGATTGTTTAATCGTTTAGAGTTTCAGCTCACTTAGTTGCAAATCTATGATCTTTCCATTTTCTTGAGCTTTCTTCCCCCTTTATCTTTTCTTCTTAATGTTAATTTTTACCTTATTGAGTTTTTTCTAGGGTAGTCATCTCTGATTTCTGTTTGTAGGTTATAGAATTATTTATGAATACACTTTGTGTTCTATTTCCCTTACTATGTGAATGCTGGTTTGTTTGGATGCATTTTGTCTAGAACCTGACCTGTTCTTTTCCTTTATTCCCCAAGCAAAGATTGGTGAATTTAAATTACTCTTGGCCCAATCTGTACCGAGTCTCAACTGATGGGATGGGGAAACATCTACAAAAGACGGATGAAAGTTTGCACAGTTGCATTAATGATATACCTTGATTACAAGGTAAATTTCATTCATTTCTGTTAATTTATAGGTGGGATATTTAAATACAAAAAACCATATTAAATTGTTATTGTTTTTTCCTTTTATCACTGAAGGCTTTGCAGCAACGGGAGAAATGGATTAGCAAAACTAAAGGAGCTACTTTATGGGAAAGTGCTCATGAGCGCAATGCTAAACGTGTTCTCAGTTTGATAATAGAGTTGGAAGGTTTGTGGGTGAAACTTGGGCAGTATCTATCTACAAGAGCAGATGTACTTCCTGAGGCATATATTAGCCTTCTCAAACAATTACAGGACTCTCTTCCTCCTCGTCCTTTGGAAGAGGTTATCTCTATAGGTTTCAAACTTATAATATCATTATACATTAGACTTGCTGAACAATGTTGGTAAAAATATTGGGTTTTTCTGCCTTTGATGTTGAGAAAACCTATATCTGCTTTCTTGATGTTATTGATATAGTGTGTTGTGTTCTTTTGATACTATTTACTGTTTGCAGATCTTTTAAGTTCTGTCATTCAAACTCTTCATCAGGGAGAGGATTTTTTATCCCTCTTTGTCGTAGGCTTGGCCAGGTTATAGCCTGGTCTAGCCAACCTTGAGTTCCGCTCTTGATCTCATTTGTTAATTCCAATAATTAGGGATCTATTTTTTATTTCGCTTGCTAACATAGTAACAACCCCATTTCCTGCGTCTATAAGTTTCTACATACTCCATGCATCTGCTTAACCTTTTGACCTCCCCTCACTCTCAATTTTATATTACAATTATCATCTGCTAGTACTTCATTGGCTAAACTGAAAATTTTGTTTCCTCAGGTTTGTCGAACCATACAGAAAGAGTTCGGAAAATCAATGGATGAGTTGTTCTTAGATTTTGTGAAAGTTCCTTTGGCAACAGCATCAGTAAGATTTTCATACTCTTGAGTGGAAATATATGGGCACTTAGCTCAGGGTCATTGCTAATTGATACTCTGATTCTAGGAAAACTAAAAATCTTACTGGTTCCCATTGTAATTTATGCAGATAGCACAAGTCCATCGTGCTACCCTGCTTAATGGGCAGGAAGTAGTAGTTAAAGTTCAACATGAGGGCATCAAGACAATTATTTTGGAGGTTTTTCATACTTCGGGTTTTAAAATTTTGGGTTAAAATAAAATTAAGATCACTATAAGATTGTGTACTTTTGTTTTGCAGGACTTGAAGAATGCTAAGTCAATTGTTGACTGGATAGCATGGGCAGAGCCTCAATTCAATTTTAATCCTATGATAGATGAATGGTGCAAAGAATCTCCCAAAGAACTTGACTTCAATCATGAAGCTGGTATAATCAAGTTGTCTGAGATAGTCAGATACTTACTAGTCTAGTTCTTGTACCAGCTCTCTGACGTGCATGTGAATTTAGTTCCTTCTTCTTCTTCTTTTTTCCCTTTTTTTTATTTTGGAAAGTACATGTGTGGTTGTGCGGAAAGTGGAGTCATTTTAGGAAGAAGTGGAGCTTTAGTGGAAGGCGTTATACATCATACAAAATGACCACTCAGTTGACTGTTAGTCATGATAATTTGTTTGGTTTTGTTCTCTTTTAATGAATTTTTCAGTAATGAGGCGCTTTGGTGTTGAAAATGCATGAGCCCATTTCCCAAATTGACCACTCAGTTTACTGTTAGTCATGAATTACCTGTCTGCCATACTCCTAGATTTTGTCTTAATGCTGAAATATTATTTATCCTTTCAGTTTTTGCAATCTTGATGACAGTTTGTTTTAAATGGGCTTGTTTTTTTTTTTCTTGTCTAAACTATTTTTGTTTATCTACTCTTTGTTTCTGTAGAGAATACCAGAACAGTGTCTAAAAATCTTGGCTGCAAAACCAAATGTGACGATAACACACGTGCTGATCAAGTAGATGTTTTGATTCCAGAGGTTATTCAGGTACTATATGCTTCATTTGTCTAATGTTAATGTATATGCTTTGCAAGCACAATAGCATTTAACCGAAAACAGTATGAGCAATTCTAGGATATAGGGATTTGAGATTGTTGTGGTTGTTCTTGCATGTCTCAATTTATATGAAAAAACTGAAGATAATGTATAGTGGTTGATCTAATTCATTTCTATAAATTATGGATGCTGTCTTTCCTTTTTCATGTATATTACTCATTTACTCTGCCTGCTGCTTTTGTTGACAGTCAACAGAGAAAGTCATCATTTCAGAGTTTATGGATGGCATTCGTTTAAATGACATAGAATCACTGGAAGCATTTGGTGTTGACAAACAAAAGGTTATTGAAGAAATCACACGTGCATATGCCCACCAAATCTATATTGATGGATTTTTTAATGGAGACCCTCATCCTGGTATCCCTCTTCCCCTCCGCTGTTTTTGTTTCAATTCGTTAGTCAACAAGTTTCCAAAATATTATGTTCTACTTGGTTTACTGCTCTGAGTCCCTTTTGCAGGAAACTTTCTTGTGAGCAAGGAACCTCCACATCGTCCTGTTTTGCTTGACTTTGGGCTTACAAAGAAATTGTCAAGCTCTTTTAAAAAAGCGCTAGCAAAGATGTTCTTGGCATCTGCAGAGGTTTGTGCAAACTGCTTTCAGTTTGATATCTTATGGTTAACTTGATGTTAAGAAATTTAGGTGAGTAGGCTTCATGATTTAAAGAATCGACCTTGGCATCTACTTAGGTTTTAGAGCCATTAAAAATTTCTCTCTATGAAATGAAATAGCGACCAGTAATGCTGTAATTCTTCTTGGGCATGTTTTAATTCTTTCCTTTTAGATGCCTAGGATCAGCATTTTCAAAAAAAAAAAATTAACAGTACTGTGATGATTAATAGTAATGCCTTTTCAACTGATGAAGGTTGATTGTTAGAATAAATAAATGCACTGTCAGTATAAACGGGGAACAATCTGCATTGAATTAAATTACTCAATGATGAATAGTAATGTGTTTAAATTATATCTTCCTTCTGAGTGTATTTTACTTACCTGTTTGATTTTTTTTTCTAAGGATTATTACTAAAAAGTAATTCCTTTTGAATCATGAGATTGCAATGGTTTTTTTGTCACAGGGGGACCACGTTGCTCTATTGTCTGCTTTTGCAGAAATGGGTCTTAAATTGCGCCTGGATATACCAGAGCAAGCAATGGAGATAACAAGTGTATTCTTCCGTAGTACAACACCAGCCAACGAGTATCATGTATGTGTGCAACAAGTTTTGAGATTTTTCATTTTGGGCTTGTTAAATTGTTTCAATTTTCCAACTTCATAAGTCCTCTCCGATTCGGTTTAATTTATGTACTTATGATTTTCTTAAGGAAACAATGAAATCTTTGGCCGATCAAAGAACAAAAAACATGAAGGTTATACAGGATAAGATGCAACTTAACAAAAAGGAGGTTAAACGCTTTAATCCTGTAAGTTTTATGTATAATGTCCTCCTATCCATCGTGCTTCTCTGCTATGTTTATTGATTAATTCCATCTGTGCTTAATTTACGTTTTTATTAGGTTGATGCATTTCCAGGTGATATTGTAATTTTTGCACGAGTCCTCAATCTTCTCAGAGGTCTGTATTCAAAATTTTCTCTGCTGATGTTAGTATTAAGTAACTAGACCTTTTAAATTTATCGTTTGACTTGGATTTAGGGCTTTCTTCCACAATGAATGTCCGCATTGTATATCAAGATATCATGAGACCATTTGCCGAATCCGTTTTACAAGGGTAAGTCTATCCTGATATTGTTTTTTGTTAGTTCGTTTTCATATCCGATTCATTTCTGATGGAACCAAAACTTTTCAGAAACATTAATAGGGGACCAATGGTAAACGATCAGTGGGTCTATGATACACCTGCCCACTCTGATGTGGAGGCCAAGCTAAGGCAACTCCTAGTTGAGATGGGGAATAACAATAAAATACTTGGAGTTCAGGTGTGCACCAATTCATCTGTTGATATGATGCCATGAAAATCTGAATAGTTCTTTTCTGTTTATGCACCCTAAAGCTTGATATTTTATTATCTTATTGTGCTCTCTTATACCTTCCATTGCAAGTCTGAGTTTCATTGCAGTGGTGTTGCATGTTCTTTGAATGCTGATCTATTCCATTTAAAGTTTTTTTATTTTAAGGGTCTGAATTAGCTACTTTTATGTTAGAAGTTACTTCTATGGGTTTGAGATTTTTTATGCCAGAATGCTAGATGCCCTTGAAATTGTCCATTTATTTTTACTTATGCTTATGTATTGAGGAGGTACAGAGAGACTGACGTGAGGTAAGATTTTCTGTATAAGAGCAATGTATGCATGTTGAAATTCTGTCCTGAGTAAGTGTAATATTATAAAATGGAATTACATTCAAAGAATTCTGAACTAAGAGGTGTAAGATGACAACTAATTAGGCGGTACAATTAACACAAGACGTCTCTCAATTTCTTTTTAAGGCATGTGAAAATGGTTTCATATTTTTTGGATAGGTAAGTTGTTGATTGTTTGTTTCTTTGACTCTTTTTTCTCCGAAGTTATAATTTGAATCAAATTTTCATGTTTGCATTAAGGTATGTGCCTACAAAGATGGTAAAGTTATTATTGACACTGCTGCTGGAGTGCTTGGTAGATATGATCCTCGTCCAGTTCAGCTTGACAGCCTTTTCCCGGTTTTTTCTGTAACAAAGGGTATAACAGCTGGAATGCTACATTGGCTGGCTGACACTGGGTGCGTATTAGTATGGTTCCGGACTAAGCTCTCGTTTCTTTTTTAGCATCTTCATGGCTTGGTAGATGGTATTTCATTGTGTGAGGTGGTGTGGATTACCCATCGCATTCTGCATAACAGGGGAATCCATCACAGTAAAAACTTCCACGATTTGATCCATGAACAGAAAAAAAATGACATGGTTAGGTATTACCTGTATGGCTTCAGGAGTTTGATAAAATACCTATGGTGCATGTTTACTACGTTGTTTTGATATAATAGTATGACGAAAGAACTTTGTCAATGCATGATATCTTTCTGCATTTAAGTTATATAATCTAAGTTATTTACAGAAAATTATAGTTGGTGTTACTGTAAAATTACACATGGTAATGTTGATAAACAAGGTAAATGTTTCTAGTTATTCTGCTTTCAGAAAATTGAAGCTGGAGGAAAATGTAGCAAATATATGGCCAGAATTTGGATCAAATAGAAAAGATCACATAAAGGTATATAATTTGTGGTTCAACTGCTGAGATACTTATTCCAAGTTCCAACATCCATTAAAGCTATAAACGTTTTTTATATTGCTGTGATTATTTATTATTTTCTTTTTTATTTAGGTCCATCATGTGCTTAACCATACATCCGGACTGCACAATGCGTCGGCAGACATTGGCAGAGAAAACCCTTTGCTTATGGCTGACTGGGAGGAGTGTTTAAACCGCATTGCCATGTCAGAACCTGAGACTGAACCTGGCCAGGAGCAGTTCTATCACTATCTTACTTATGGTTGGATATGTGGTGGAATCATTGAGGTATAATTGCCTGTTTAATATTCGGTCAACCGTTTAGTACTGTATGTAGTGGAATCATTGAATGCACCACCGTGAATTCCCATTTTCAAAGCTTGCTTTGTATATTTTCTAATTATCTGTTTGGATGGAACAGCATGCATCAGGGAGGAAATTCAAAGAGATTCTTGAAGAAGCATTCATTCACCCCCTCCAAATTGAAGGCGAGATGTATATTGGAATCCCTCCAGGCAAGTGTACTATGTTTTTGCTTCATTAAATGCAAGGAATATGTATCAAGGATCTGCAATCACACGTCTTTGTTTTTGTTGATTGATTGGTCTATATCAATAGGTAACTATTGGTTCAGTTGTTTATCAGAATGTATTCTGGTAATCATATATCTGGGTTTTGATTTATTATTATTATTATTATTATTATTATTATTTTATAAATTACCCTGCTTTTTTATCCTCTTTTAGGTGTGGAATCTCGACTTGCAACCCTTACACCAGATACAGAGGATTTGAAGAAGCTTTCAGGACTTAGCAGTCGAACGGACCTGCCATCCTCTTTCCAGCCAGACAACATTATACAACTTGCTTCTGTATTGCCTGCTGTATTTAACATGCTAAACATTCGTCGTGCCATAATACCTGCAGCTAATGGACATTGCTCAGCTCGAGCTCTTGCACGTTATTATGCTGCCTTAGTTGATGGTGGTGTTATTCCACCGCCTCATTCCTCTTCCTCTAAGCCAGCTCTTGGTAGCAACCCTCACATTCCCAAGTATCCTGTTAAGAGCTCACCCAAAAAGCAAAAAGGTAGCAGAACCAAGAAGGTAGCTGCTGCTTTCAGGTGCAGAACAAATAAATATGAGCAGACACCACAAGACCCAGACCAGGATATCGTTAGTCATAGTAGAAACACGAGCAACGATAGCGACACCGGTTTGACTGAGGTCATTGTGAGTCCCAAAAAAGACAATGATGGTAAGATCTTTAGCAACCCCAGAATTCATGATGCTTTCTTGGGTGTAGGGGAATATGCAAATTTGGTTAAACCAGATGGGAACTTTGGACTTGGGTTTAAGAGGTATCGTTCGAAGGACGGGTCCCTTATTGGATTTGGACACTCGGGAATGGGTGGATCCACAGGTTTTGTTGATATAGAAAACAGGTTTGCCATTGCTGTGACCGTGAATAAAATGACATTTGGAGCTGCGACTGGAAGGATAATTCAGTTTGTTTGTTCAGAGTTAAACATCCCAGTGCCAGAGGATTATTCAAAATTCGCAGAAAGCGCATCTGAGGTGGGAAAACCTTTGATCAATTGAGGCTGGAAATTTATAAGCCTTTTTTTAACCCTTCATTCCCATTATAACCTGTATCACACATTTTGATTCCAAATACTACTGGTTTTACCCCCATATGAACGAGTGTATATACTATAGTATTATACTTTATAGTTATAGTGATTGTAATTTAAACAGTACAGTTTACTAAAAGTGAAAATTTGAGCTCACTTGAGATTATTCCTTTTCATTTCATTTTCCTTGTTGCTGTTATTTTGTTAGTTACATCATCGCGGATCTATTCCCTTTATTAGTCTAGTGATACGTTGAAATAGGTCTCAAATTTGAATTTCTCATTCTAGTGATTACAAAAAGAAAAATAAAAGCGTATTACCCAATTCAAAGATTCTCTTATATGGTTTATGATTAGTTGTAGAACTCATAGACAAGAGGATGACATTATTTGTAATTCAATGCTCATTTTTCACTTCTTTCTCATATTTTTACGCAGGAGAAAAAGTGTTGATAATAACTCCCTAAATTAATAGTCAGGACCTTAAAAATCTTTTTTCTTTTTCAGTCCTTGTGTATTATTTCTTTAATGAATTTAAATCCACAACCACATGGAAAGTTGGGAAGGAAGATTTAAATAGTGTAGCAGATCCCACGTGAGATGATGGCCAGTGCATGCAGACGATTAGACAAAGAACAATAATTAATTGGAAAATAGGTGGAATAATTTATTGTTGCAAGTACGAATATCGGAATATATAAAAACAAAAACGCGGTTTTCTGCCCCTTCATGTGCTCTCTAAAATAGTTGGAGGAATTTTCACCCCCAATAAAAAAGTAGTTGGAGGAAATTGATCTGCAATAATAAATCTCATTTCTTTCGAGCTCCCTTCAGTAATTTAAATTATCTTCAACTGGGTTTTTAGTTATGAAGAAACATTATCAGTGTGTCCTCCATGACTCCATGCTTCAACCAAGTGCAATATATTGCTATTTTCATTTTCTTTGAGACTGAGTCACTCTTATGAAGAATTTGACTCTCATTTTCTCTTTTTTAAAATTCATCACTAGTGATCTAGCACGGTGATATGTCACTATTTCTACCCTCGTTAAGAATGAATTTTGTTGATTGAACATACTGAAACTAGCTTTAGATATTTCTAATGGACAATTTAGATTAAAAGTTAATTAACAATAACAAGATAATCCAAATTTCCATTATATGGGATCTTGCCACACTCTCGAGACCTTCCTCTCTGTTATTTTCTTTCAAATGTTGCTGATACACCGACCAAACTCTAAAACAATTATGACAGTGTCCTCTCTGCATTGCGTCAATGCCACACACAAATTCATATTCAATATAGCAATTGCCAGCTTATATTAAGAATCTTAAAGATCGATCAAACAAACAATTATCACAATTAATAAACTATTGTTGCAATGGCTTTCATGTAGTTTCACCAAAACAACCAGGGTTTTTTCTCATGGCCAACACTATAAAACTGTGGACAGTAGCCATGGAGGAAATCACACATAACATTTCTCTATATTTCAACACTTTCCTTAGTGTTCTTGGATATTATATAGGGGCATTATGGGAATAACTGGAGTTTGCTCTAGGTTACTTGGGGACTTGGTTCAAGCCTTTGGAGGGGTCTCAAGGCCAAGCACAGAATGCAAGCCACAAAATGGCAGTTGCAAGCCACAAAATGCAAGCAAAGTTGATGAGTCTATGGCAAGGGCACTGATCACAGTGTTTGGGATGGAAACCAATGGAAGAATCAAGAAGGAAAATGCGCGGCGGGTGGTGGAGAATCTAGGGTTGATATGTCATGAGGAAGACAAATCGAGTTTCGACTTGCCAGGGGATGATCATGAGGTGCCAGTGGAGGAGGTTCTTGGTGGTTTGGAGGAGGAGGACGATGGGTCCAAGCGCAATGAGCTTTTGCTCGAGGCATTCAAGATTTTTGATGAGGATGGTGATGGGTTTATAGAGGCTGTGGAGTTGAAGAGGGTGTTGGAGTGTTTGGGGTTGGGGAGTGGGTGGGATATGGATCAGATTGAGAAGATGGTGAGGGTTGTGGATGTGAATTTGGATGGGAAGGTTGATTTTGCTGAGTTTGAGTTGATGATGGGGGTAAAATGTTAGAAATGCATTGCTTATTCTTTTCCTCAACAGTATCTGTTGTACCAATTTGTATATGAAATGGATTCAAAATCTTTTTCCATCAGCAATGCCCAATTATTTGTTAACTGATTGTTTCTTCTATTTTTTTTCTTTGACTATAACTTGCTAAACAACCTGAAACAAAATTCCCAGAAATTTGAAGCATAAACCAAGATTGGTCACAAGGGCTTGTTTGAGACTGATTTTGAAAGTGCTAATATTGTTTTCTAACAATCAAAAGCGATTATGATATTGTTTGGCAAAAAAACCTTAAAAGCGTAATTCTAGGTCATAAAAGGACTTATTGCAAAAACAAAAAAAGAGCAGAAGTGCTTGCTACATAAGCAAATCCCAAACTGCCACAAATCAATTAGAATGCTCCACACTAAGCCTACAATTATCTTTTGAAAGTAAAGCAAGAACCCCAACAACTCATCATCACACAATTTCATGTCAAAATGATGTATACATCTTGCATTTATTATATAGTTTATGGGATGATATTAACAATGTAGATTCAGATTTATGCAGATTTTAAAATATTATATTGTGCATAAAAATCATTAAGGGTGAAGTGTTTGACATGTTGTATTGACTTGATTAGTTGGCTGCACACTCTCTCACAAGTCAAGCACCATCAAAAGTGGGAGGGACAGAAGCTTTGATGAATATAGAAAAAGCTTTGACATCAAAGTTTGGGGTGCGCATGCGTGCAACCCTGGATTTGTCTGCTTTGCCAACAAAACGCGGTTTCAATGCCTTCAAAATAATTACAGAAGAAAAAAAAAGATTTCCATATTTATAAAAGCACAGTTGGCAGCATGATCTTCTTCCTCTTTGCAAGCTCAATTATTACACAGAGGAAACAAAAAGCAAGAAGAAGAAAGCTATGTTTGACTTGGAGCAGTGTAGGAAGTGGAAATTAAATTTAGAAAGCAACCTTTTTTCTTCACTGAATCACTAAATTTTACATGAGACATACAGGCTAGGAAGGAAACCATAAAAGAAAAACAACAAAGAAAAAAGGGCACACTTCTAAAAACTGCATACAAATCTGCCTACAGGCTACAGCATACATAATTGACAAGAAGGCATTTCAATCCTTTTCAGGAGTTCTTCACCACGTATCCGAAACGCAGCTTACGGTATCGCTCATGATTCTGTTGCTCAGATTGCTATTAGCCATACCAGCATTTCCAAGTCCAAGGCCTCCATTCTGCCCGGAGACTGCCATTCCAGCGTATCGAGCCTCATCTCCGTGGATGGTGATGGTTGGCGAGACGTGTGCTGCCCCGCGCAGGTTATGAGGATTAAACTGTTGTGGCGTGCCTAGATGGCCTTGAAGAATTTGATTCAAACTAGAGGTTATAGAGCCCCGAGCAACCATGTCCTCAGCTAGCTTCACCTAAAATGAAATGATTCTTCTTTAGTGATAATATTCCTTAAAACATTTTAGAACTGTCTCGTGGTAATATAGCAACGTTGTTTATGTTCTAACATGATGTTAAAGTTGTTCGTCATTTGTTTGGCTACAAATCTACTACTTCACTTGCAAGAACAAAGGACAGCAGAGGGCCAGAGGCTCTGTTTTAAAGCCTTCCCAACCTCTGTGAGCCTACATATTTGTTTGTTTTTTTAAAAAAAAAAATTCTCCTCTCTTTTTCGAAGTCTCGATTGCTTTCTTTGCCCAAGTGTTTGATAGTTCTGTGCTTAAACAGACTCTCTGATATTATCCTATACCTTCGCTCTCAAAGCTTCCACATCTGATTTCAGCACTCTATTATTCGTATCAGCATCACGGAACTGTTGAGAAGCATCCGTAAGCTGCCTATATAAGGTTGAATTTTCTCCTCTCAGTTGTTCAACCTGAAAGAAACCATGAATTCAATTTCTCAATCAGACTTCAAATTACACAATGAACAATCACAAACTTAACAGGAAAAAGAAAAAGAAAACGAAAGCTTCTGTCGGAAGATAGTAATATCGCATTCGAAATCAGATTTATGATGATGCTTAATTTATTTCTGACTAATATGGCATACATGCATGATCCTTAATAAAACAGAGAAACAGAAACCATCGTTTCGCTCGATCTTCTATGTTCTGGTAGTCTTTCAAACACTAAGTTATTACAAGAACATTTCCTACCTGGAACTCGAGATCTGCCAACTGTGCTTGCTTTCTTCTTCTTGATCGCCTCGCAGACTCCCTATTCGAGACCATCCTGCAGGGTAGTGACAAGGTAATGCAGTTTAGATCAATTCCATCTAGTATCTCAGCATTTAAAAGACCAAAAACAAGAGAAAGAGAACTTGAAATACCTTCTAATGCGTTTTATATCAAGGGGGTCTGTGCTATCTCCACATGGACCAGCTTCTATCTCAAGATCATCCTCATCCGACTGGTCTCCAGAGGAACCACTCTCGGCTCCTCTTGCTTGGTTATCACCGGCAATCGGTTTAGCAGCCGACGTTGGACTGCCAACTGAAAACCACACATCAAAAAACCAAATCAGAAACCAAGCCAGGAATTGCTCAAGAACAAGTCCAAAGTGATAAACATAAAAGCACATGAGCACACACACACAAGCAAAGTGTAAAGGTGCATATATATAGATATATATATATTTGATGTTTCATAAAGCATACCACATATTGAGGACTGAGAATCCATGGTTGCTGAGATGCTGGAGTTCTTTGGAGTGAGATTTTGAGTGCAGAGAAGGGTTTCAGTCAGTTCACCGCTGCTCGAAAAACCATTCATTATGTCCTGCATTTATGGAATATATCTAGATACTGTGAATTCATGTGCTTTAGCTAGAAATCAAAATTTGACACTTCATTTTATCCTTGTCGTGTAATGGCTGCTAAGAACTTTTGGTAGAGTCTCAAAAGCCACCCACTGTACCACTGAGACACTGACTTATTTATGGAAAACAAATCAATAATATAAAACACTAAAAGGGAATAAAATAACAAGGCAAAAAAATGAACTAAATAATGTGGATGCCCAATTGGTTGTGCTTACACAAGGTATCAACATCCACCTTATTTTTATAAACATGTGTTGTGTGCCAGCGGCTACTGGCCGCAACCTAACTCAATTGGGCTCAAATTAATGGTTAAAAAAAACCATGGACAAGTTTTTTTTTTTTTCCTTTTAAATTTACGAGAGATAGAAAATTCGAACTTAAATTATCTTCCGACTTTGAAAAAAAAAAAAGTTATCACTAAGTTTAATCACTGACAACTAAGATGTAACGGGTAATTGGGTTGCTTTCATTTGACATGCGATTAACAAAATAATCCTAAAAAACATATTTTAAGTTTCCATGGTCCCATAACTAAATTCTTAATTTATATATATATATATATAAAAATATTTGTTATAGGATGTTGGAATTCTATATGTTAATTGACATGAGCCTCTCCATCCTCTCATCATGCATGATGTAACCAGCTACCTAAAATGTTTTTCATTAATTATCTAAATATCTCACTACTTTTTATTGGCAAATAAATATAACACTATCATTCAATATTCATTCTCAACCCCACAACGACGACGTTTTAGGGCCCAAAATATTAAATGCCACGTCATGACGTTGACGTGGCAGACAACCAGACCCGGTTTCCAAAAACGAATGAGAGAGTGAGTGAGTGTGACTAACCCGGCTTTTGAAAGCGAAGAGGTCACCGGCGCAAACGTCGCCAAAAAGACCCTCCGTATCATCGAAATTCCGGTCCCTCACGTGAGCCCGAAATTCTCCGAATTTTTCATCCCGGTGGCTCTGCGTATCGGCGGCCTCCTGACCAATCACGGACCTATCCAGAAACTCCAGAGCCTCGCTCAGAGAAAACTCCGAGGCGCTCTGCTTCAATTCGGCGCATGCGAAGAGCGACGACGACGTCAGTTGCGAGTGCGCAGCGGAGCACATCGCCACGTGTTTCTGCTCCATTGGGCGCTGTCTGTGCTACCTCCGGTGAGATTAGCAGAGAGAGAAAGAGGGAAGGGGGAGGGAAATAGAACAGACGGAGGGAGGTATAAATAGGAAAGGGCCATGAGGCAAAGTACGTAAAGAAAAAGTGGGCGGCACATGAAGTTAAAAGTTTGGTGTGTTTTTAGATTACCAAAATACCCTCCCTCGTTGGGCGAAATGGCGGGGGTGATTTGTTCTTTTGTTGTGTGTTTTCGACTTGGCGGATCGTGGGTGGTATGGTAATTAAGCATGGCGGGTTCTTCGTGTGCAAGTAATGCAATTCATATTTTATAATTTTTGAAGATCTGAACCGTTGATTCCTAGAATCTAGAAAGAATCAGGATGCTGACAAGAAACAAGTTGATTTAGAGTGGGCTCACCTGAATCTGCTCGGTGTTTTTAGGTCCACAGTCTACAAGAAAACTTGTGACCGAGGGCTAAAGGAGACATTGAATAGGTAATTGCCTAGTAATATTTTACCCTTTTTCTTTTGATTACTATTGGATGGATGAAGCCGGTGTATTCGAAGTTGAAACCTCTTTCAATATTAAGAAGAAAAATATACCTAAATAAAAACTAATCGACAATATTTTAAAGTTATTATGTACATGAAATCATGTTTTAGTATACGGTTTTGAATTAAGAATGCGATCACGTAACATCCAAACTTTATGAAAATATTACATTATAGTAAGAGGGTTAGGAGGAAAAAAAAAATGAATTTGGAATGAGTAACTGTCCTAGTTGTAAAAGTTGAAACCTCTTTCAATATTAAGAAGAAAAATATACCTAAATAAAAACTAATCGACAATATTTTAAAGTTATTATGTACATGAAATCATGTTTTAGTATACGGTTTTGAATTAAGAATGCGATCACGTAACATCCAAACTTTATGAAAATATTACATTATAGTAAGAGGGTTAGGAGGAAAAAAAAAATGAATTTGGAATGAGTAACTGTCCTAGTTGTAATTCACTAGGAAAGTTAGACTAAATTTTCCAAGACCAGTACCAATTTCTTTTAAGTAAATTTAGGTTTTAGCAAAAAAAATAAATTTTCACTTTTGAAAAAAGCCAAAGTTTTTTAAAAAAAGACAGAAAAATCTCTCAACTTTCAAATCAAAGACATGCAAATGTAAATGATTCCTTAGAAAATCCAAAAATAAATAAGGGTAATTTTGTCCATTTTTGCTTATTTTACAAAATTTCTCTCTCTTTTGTGTTTTTCTAAAGTTTTTTTTTTTTTTAATTTGGATAGGACCAATGATAAAATTGAAGATGAAATTAGTTGAAAGATTATATTTGGGTCCACATATTTAAATAGGTTAGACTTACTATCATGCGAAGTCACCTAATGAATTATTATAATGATATGCCCTTTCTCGATTTGGTTGTTATTACTTGACACGTCATTGTCCATAGGAATTGGACATAGTTTCAATGATTTTAATAGTATGAAGAGCTATAACAATTTCAAATTTCTCTCAATTGGTAATGCTAGGCTAGTATTTTCTCTCAATTGGACATAGTTTGATGGGTTCAGGGTACAAATAAGACATCAATCTTTCACGCTCACAGATAACTTTGACGTTCATGCTCAAGGATGACTATGAATTGTTTACAAAATATAGAGTTATAATTTCTTGGATAAAGATTGAATTAGAGAATTTGATCAAGGAAAGACTCTAATTCCTTAATGAATTTGGATAAGCTTGAAACCATGGTGGCCACCAATGAAATGCAGTCAAAAACCACCAATGATCCACCTTATGTAATCTTCCATCTTAAGTGTGCCCTAGATGCAAAGGCATGAATAAATTAATGCCGTGAAGGCAAGCATAAAGGCTTTTGTGGTGTATTTAGGTAAATAGAGTGGATCTCTAAGGACTATTTTAAGTGGGGGGCAAAGCAATGAGGGGAGCTTGATTTGGACAAGCACCGACCTAAAAACACAAAGATGCTGGTAGATGCTTTGTATGCCTTGCTAAAAAAGAGGTTTCCTCCTTCACTTTCTTTGTGCTTAAAGTAATGAGCTTTGCTTTTTTTTTTTTCCATGACTTTATTTGCTCTTAATTAAGACCAGGTAATACCTAACTTTTTAAAGGTGAATTATCAGAAAAGCCCCCACGTCAGAACTACCACCATCAAAAGTGGTCTAATTTCTTGCAAATATTAAAATGGCCAAGTGGCCAAAAGAAAATCACAAGTTTCATGATGATGAAATAGACTACTTAATTCTTCTCATTAAAAAAAAAAACTTAATTCTCTAATTATGTGTACTAAAAATGGACTGATTTTCTATCTCCAAATTGCCTTTGGGGTATTATTAAGTTTCATGATGATGGTAAACCAGTAAACTTAAGTTCGAACCCCATGGCACTTTAATAGTGTGTATGAGAAACTATCTCTCTTATAGTTTAGACTATCGTTTATATATATATATATATATATATATTTTAAGTTTCATGATAACGAAATGGACTTAATTCTCTAATTATGTGTACCAAAAATGGACTTATTTTCTCTCTCTAAATTCTATTTGTGGTATTATTGCATCACGTGTAGGACAAGGCCTTCTTGCGAGGTGTCCTAAATTATGTCTAGGGTCTTCGCTTGCTTTGGGCTGGTAGAGCCCTCCTAATTCTTTTCTTGCCCTTCTTTTTCAAGTTTACCTTTGGGTCACTTCAGTGTTTGTGTCAGTTCCATTTATGGGTTTATTGTTTTCTACTTATTTCATTAGTGGTAATGGCCCTACACTACAATTATATACAGTTCCCAGATATTATCTCATTTTACTCAACACGGCGGCAGAAATTCTGCTTAGCTAGCAAAGTGATTCTTCACCTGAACAAGGGATCCCGAATCTCTGCATTTAGAGGTTATGCATTTAGCGATTTTTGCACTTCTTCTTTACACATGGAGGGTTTCAAATGTTCAAGCATGTCTCAAGGGGTGCTCCGAGGGAGGCCCTCTAGGCAGTGGCCCAACCAAATGTTTGAATTGTACTAATACTAGAGGCAGAAAGGGCAATTCACGAAACCCCATTACCTCTAAATAAAATGGATGGAGAATGTGAGTGGCACCAGGAAAGGCAAAATGTCTCCTTGTAGTTTGCCGGTTTTAATGAGGCACTCGTTTTACATGCTAAGATTGATGACCCGTTTTTTCCAAAATATGCAAGGAACCCAATTGTTTCAAAGAACGTGCGAGAGCCAATTTCTGATATGGAAAAAGGGTGCGAAAGGGCCTCTAGCATGATACCTAACTGTATTTGGCAATTTTTAAACATTATTTGTCACTTTTTCAACAAAAGTAGGAACCGAAATTTGTTGAAGAAAAGCAAGTTTGGCTCATGGGGTCAAGGCTAAGCATTCCTGGATTCATGAGATTTGCGGATTGCATTTACTTATTCATAGCCAATCCCAGTGTTGGTCCAAGAGAAATGAAATTAAAGCTTTCGAGGGTTGAGGTAAAACTTTATTTTATGTGAATTATGAGGTTTCTTAATGTAAAGTAAGTATAGATGTTAAAGGGGCAATCATATAGTAAATCCAGAAGCAGCCCAAGCCATTCAATTGGGTCAAATAACAACAACAACAGTCACAAAGCCTCAGAGCCTGTATGCATTTTCTTTGGTTGATCTTTCTCAACTACAAAGTCTACAGAAACTGTGGAACAAATGAACCCAGCAACAACAAGCAGCTTCCCACAAACAAAAAAATGGAAAATCTCATGCCATTATCTTGACAGAACTAATATAGAGACTGCCCACGGCTTTGCCGACGTTGTAAATGGTTTCTAAAGTTGCAGGGTGGACCGCATCCGTCTTCCTTCGATCATGGAATATGACGAGACAATTCTCAACAACATGACCGGTAGGCTAGGCTGTTCAATCAGCTGAGGAATATCTGCAACTTCAAGGATTGCTTTCCGTGAGCATCTGCAACGAATTTCATGGCATCTAACTCTGTCCCCACATATTGCAGGCCTGCTTTGGAGACTTCATCAGCACCGTTCACATGATTTTGCACAGCAAATCCATGGGACTTCGTTCAAAGCATCTGCAAACTCCTTGTTTTCCATCAAAAGAGCCTCAAGCCTTGCCTCAAGTCGCTTTAGAGTAAAACATAGTAGCAACTGTGTTCAGAATTATTTGGTATTGAAAGTACAAAAATATGAACTCAATAACAACAACAATAGCCCTTTGCTCCTTTGATGGAATGGAGAACAAGGGCAATCCATCATACAACTTATGAGATTTTAATCCTTCTAAGATTTCAATATTTCTGCTCTCCCAGAAAAAAAAGAAGAAAAATAAAACAACTATGACTGATCACAAAACACCAATTTCCCCCCTTTTTGACACAGCCCTTGTTCACCAACAGAGTTGACTACCTTCCCATAACTAAACCTCAAAGGCATTCTCCCCAACACCCTATGAAACTCACCTATACACTCCCCTCTCCTCTTCCTATGCTTTCCTTTCCTACTACTCAAACCCACCTGTGCCACCTCCCCAATCAATTTGTGCCGTCCATTACCATCACCATCATCATTATCATTGCGTGCATCCCCCCAATCCCTAGCCCTCTCAGCCCCCACCAATATAGGCCCTGAATTAACCTCATCCGCCACCACAAAATTCATCAATATGTCTTCGCAATTATTCATCTTATCCACGATCCTCCTCATGTGTGCCATGACCGGTCCTCCTGCACAGCTGTACCGAAACAAATACTCGCTTTTCAAAAGCATAAACTTTGTGAGCATGATTGAGTACTTGTCTGGATGAATGGTGTAAATCCACTCTTTCTTTGATAAATCTATGTCATGTGACCTGACAAAGAACCCAACCAGACGGTCTGGGTTTGATCCCCACATTTTAAAAGCAAATTCGAAGGATTTAGGGTCAACTTCAACATCGTCATCACAGATCAAGACTGCTCGGGTCTTAATTGAGGGTCTGGGGAGGAACCGATTATTGAGGCTGCCTGATGTTTGGCGGATTACAGAGATGCCATTGAACCCAAATGAGGATTGTGTGAGATTGTGGGCCAGTTGTGCCAAGGTTTGGGATGGGGTGGAAGGGTTTCCCCAGAGTACAAGAATGGAGGAGACCAAAGATGAGGCTGCATATGAGGCAACGATGGATTGGAGGAGAGGGATGCGAGACTCGGAGTAACCATTGATGAGGACTGTTAGTTGATCCGAGATGAGAGTTTGTTGTTCCTGTTGGGCTGTGGGGTTGCAAGGATCCATGGAAAGCGTACGGAGAGATAGCACAAGAACATCTCCAAAGTAGAAGAAGAATAAGAACATGAGAATTACAAAATTTGTTGGCAGTGAATACATCTCTAGGTACCCTTTTGTTTTCTGACTCATAAGAATATATGCCTCAACCAGAGCCTACCCTTTACATTTCAGAACAACATTTTGTTATTGACAAACCTCACCACTTGCCCCTCAGATATCTACCTGTTGTGAAAAGACCCAAATCAAGATTATCTCACAGTACCAAGATGCTCAAAGCTATTTGGTGCTATTCAATCTAGCATTGCGGCCATGAACTTCATATTGACAACAAAAACAAACAACAGACTGATATTCGAATGTTTTCAAAGGAGAAAGTGCAACTCAAGGTGTTTTGCTACTGCCGTTTGCTTTGCTGGGACTCAAATTTTCATCTCTATGCATATATATAGTTGAAATAGAACTAGTTTAAGCTAGCTAAGAACATTCATACAAAAACATGAAAAGCCAAAGCAACCAACGCAAGCCAAAATCCAATGAAAGCCAAAATTGAAGCAGAGGAAGAGGAAGAAGAAGAAGAAGAAGAGCAGCAAATAACAGAGGTTTATGCAAAATCACAGAGAGTTAAAAGACAAAAAATCGAAGAGAAATCAAAACATGAGATTGTCGACTGTAGTACCTGAAATCGCCCAGAGGACTGGGTTTTGGGCGTGCGAAGAAGGCAACTGTGATCTGGCCATCGGTTTTCCGTCAGATTTGAAATTAACTTTTCTTTTTTTGCACTCTTCACTTTTTTTATTACTATACCAACCAAAAAATATATATATTTTCTAGATGACGTCGTTTTATTGTTTTATTTTTTTTTTTTTTTGTTGAAAAACCTAACCAGAGCTAAGAGAATTTAAGGTTTTTTAGGTTTTAGACATAAAAAAAATTTCACTTTTGGAAAAAGCCAAAGCTTTTTCAAAAAAGACAGAAAAACCACTTAACTTTCAAATCAAAGACATGCAAATGTATTGGATTCCTTAGGAAATCTAAAAATAAATAAGGGCATTTTTGTCCATTTTTGCTTCTTTTAAAATTTTTCTCTCTCCTTTTGCTTTTTCCAAAATGTCCCGAGAATTTAATGATTAATTAAAAATGAACAATGGAACGCAAAGCCTGGCTCCAATTACAATCATCTTCTATATAAAGCAAAAAGCAAAGAATGGTAAAACATTTAAAATATCAGAAAATACCCTTGATTAATGCAAACATTAAAAATTGAAATTATTAATTAAATGAGAATAATATGGTAAATTCACATTTTTTTTATATTAAAAAAAAAGAAAAAAAAATGAATCCTATTTTCATAGAACACATCAAATCATTCAAAAATACCCTTATAAAACAACGTACACACTAGCTAAATGATGATCCACTATATTTGCTTTACGCCACATATATTCTATTTTTAGAAGAACATTTATTGGTAAAAAAGCAACCAAGGCCTCGGAGAGATTCGAGAAGATCAAATTAAATCCTTCAATGAAGGATTTATGTCTATAGTGCTCTTATGATCACGAAACACAAAATCTTATTTTGATTCTTTGTTTTCTTTTATGATTTGGCATGAAGTCATCTACAAGAATTGAGAAGTGATTGAAATGGAAATGACAAGGGCAATTGGTAGAAGGATCATGGATATGGATGATGGGAAACATCGGACATTTGTCCCATGTCGTGGGGTTATGCAACCCATTCAGATCCTCCTCCACTCTCTTTGTGTCATCTATATGTCTTTATATCATAAGGGAAATTTGATGTATTTGTCGAACAGTTTTAGGGTTGGTTTGGATTGAGTGATTTAGATTTGAGACGTCTAAATTCAAATCATAATACTTAAACGGGATTCGAATTCAGAATTTTATCCGAGGGAATAATTGATTAATTTTGATTAACTGTAACTTTGTCTGAAGGAGCAATTGATGTTGTTTTTGACATCACCATGTGTGCTAGTCTTCCCAAATAAATACTGGCCAAAACTTTAAGGAAGAAAAAGACAACGACAATATGACATTCATTTATACCAATATAAATTGGATCAAAGATGACATGGTTGCATTAATTTATACAATCTCTTCAGCTTCGGTAATACTCTCTCTTTCCTCTTTCCCTCTAATTATACCATGCACCAACATCTTCACTTTGATCCGCCCTCACCCACGTGCACAGCACGTGGCCAAGGAGCTCTAAAAATAAGTGGCCGATTCATACAAACTCGGCCCTATTTTCACTACCAGTATCTATTTTCCTCTTCTCAGTGCAATTAAACACAAAGTCCAAGTTGTAAAGCACAGGCACCATTGTGGCAGAACACAAAAACACCAAAACTGGCCCGAAGATCCAAAGCAGAAGAGGCAGAGCTGCGTAGAACAACCTGTTCCCCACAGTGTTCAACAAATAACCCTTCTCCAAAAGCTCAGACACGTACTCTGAGGTGACCAAGGACATGGGGTCTTGTGGACTGTTGATTAGGATGTTCACTTGGTTTATGAACCTGATTGAAAGTGAGTGGCACATGAATGAGAAGAGAAAGAGTGTCAGTAGGGTCACGTATTTTAGAGCCACCATGAATTCTCCGTGAGCCCCGTAAACGGCGTCGTTGAGCGGTTTCTTCACACTGTATGTGCTGCTTATCACGGCTGCTATGCCACAGCATAGAAGGATTGCGGTGGTGGCCATTAGGGTTGACCCCATGATTGTGTTCCGAAGTGTTTGGACGGCCAAGATATTTTTCTTTTCATTGTCCTGATAAATATTCATATATTATGTTGTCAGATTGTCAATTTAACAGCGTATATTTTTAAAAAATAATAACAGTTTTATCAATTACAAAAGTATTAGACTGTTTGACGAGATAAACATTTTGCCGACAAAATAGCTTGGTTTTTAAACTATTTGGTACCAAGAAATGCCTTGTAGACACATCATTATTGAGGCAGGAGCTGACGTGTGATGCAATAGGAGCTGAGTGGGTTAGTGATGTAAGAATATAAGCATGGTGGCATGCAATTAATCTTCACTTATATATCCAATATGCCTAGTAACCTCAAAATAAAAAATAAAAAATAATAAAAACAGTGGCCCATCATCCATGTGATGAACAAGAAACCACTTCGAAATGTTTTTATTAATTGTGGCTAAAAGATGATGATGAAACAACGATTAGAAGCTCCCACTGACCACCTTGTGAGGGATAATGGTATATGCACGAGTCATGAGAAATATGCTTGGTTTCTTACGTGCCACGTTGAATCATTGTAATGCTAGATTAATCAGATTGCATTAAGGCAAAGTATAGTTGGATGATTAAAAGACCCAAAAGGAAGTTTTGAGAAGATGGAAGAATCTGTCATGGTTATATTGTGAAGATGGAAGAATAGACACAGGAAAAATACTTTAAATTATCAGTCTAACAATATAATATGATGTGGGGATAAGAAATGTAATAAACAAGAGATCTGATAAACTGAGACAATACGCAAATGCATGCACACTTTGTGGCTTTTTCTGTTTGTACCACCTTGTGAGTTTCACATAGGTGAGTGTAAGACGATCATTTTGTTAGAAATATAGTAGGTCAGTTAAGATGGTACAAATAGTTTTAACGTATTACCAAAGTAATAATAGAGTGCAAGTATTGCGTACCTTCATCATTGCGGAGACCCAAAATCGTCGTCCATTGGTGTTTATGCCGATGATGGTAGACTGTGGATCAGTCCGAACCTTATGCCATAACCAAGCATGATAAGAAGCAGTTATCAGAAACCCTAGTGGTACAAGAATTACATCCAAGTAGCATTTCCTCCATTCCATTTCTTTCTCTCTCTCTCTCTCTCTCTCTTCTTTTTCTCTTTGTTGAGGGCTTTGGGTGCTCTTCTCTTGCTCTTATAATAATGTTCCTTGATCTCTCCACTTGGGTGCTTGGGCAGCTGTATATATAATAAGTCTACACAGGGAAATGAATGTGGACTTGTTTAAAAACGTAATTCAGTACCCGACCTCATAGAATCCATGGCCAACGAGGATAAATAAAATGAACAATATCAAAGTAGGGAAAAGCAAACCCCCCCACTTTATTGCTAAATTACAGACACGAGCCAAATGATGTGGGTGAGCCCAGCTTTAGTTTTTTTTTCTCTCTCTCCTTTTTTTTGTGTGGTTTTGTTTTGGTGTTTTTCCCATCTGCCAACCTCCTTTATATCCTTGATGTGTTTTTAGTGATTTTTCTTTTTGCTTGCCCCACAGAATTTTTTGTTGGAACCCGATACGCCAATTTTGACGTACATTATTAGCTAATTGGTATTTAGACGCAATTTTGCCGATTGGTGCTTGAAAAAACAGAATGAGATGTGTGAAAGAAGGAAAGCTAAATGGGTTATGAATTTGTAGTAGTAACATGGCTCAAATGTACCCGATGTGTGTGCTTAGCCTTTTGAAGTAATAAGCTACGTGCAATTTCTTAAAAAGGCTAAAACAATGTGAACACCAAATATTCTTGGCATGCGCTCCAACAAAGGATGAGCTCAAAGACCGATTTGCAACGAATCAAAAGGGTTTGACAAAATTTGGGTTATCTTTCATTTGAGATTTTTTTTTAGTAGAATCTGTACGATTCGAGGATAAATTTTATTAAATAAAAATCGAACCAGTACAACGAGAGGGGAATAAAAGTTTCATTTGGGATTAAACCGCATTATTTTAGGATATGGGCAACTTAGTTACCACAAATATCAAGTGGGTTTAGGTTTGGGAATTTCTGTTCCACATAAATTTAGAGTGGTGTTTATGGAATTTAAAATAAAAATGCAGGGCTAAATGCAAAGAGTGGAGGTGCTGCATGAAACAGAGTGAGAGTCTGACAAGGCGCAGAAAAAAGAAAAGAAAAGAAGAAATGATAGATGAGGAGGGAGCACGCCTTCTTCATGAGTCTTGAGGGACTGTGCACGCACTGTCCACTAATTTCAGGGATAGAGAGAGATGGAGATAGTTTGATAGAGCCGTTTCCCTTTCAAATTTCTTACGTCTGTACTGCTTAAACATGATCATAATCATCATGCTAACACAACATCATATTTGATAATAACAACTGAAATTGTTCTCAATTGATCTTTTGAGATCTGTGACATGGATCCACGAACGTCATTTATATATCCGATATTATAACCCATTTGTCTCTACTTTACAGGAAGATGATTTAGGTTCGAGACTCCATCAAACTCGTGTTAAGGGTAATGTTGTATTGTCATACTGTGAATTTAAATCATTAATATGTCATTTCTTACCAAAATGTGTGATACATATATACAGTTTAAGAACATATAAGCACATTAGTCTCCATGTTAAACATTTCATTTTGAGTGTTAAACATTTCATTCTCCACCAAAAAGAAAACTTTGAAAGTTTTGGTAATGACCACTAACGAATACTAATCTTATAGTAATCTTGTACTAAAAAAACATGGATATGCTAGTACTAAAGTATGATTAGGACATGCAGCATAGCAATATACTAGTCTAAAAGGAAAAGGCAAGATTGAATTGTTTATGGGTCATCTTTCCTTTGATGGATGAAGCTCTCATCAGGGTCTATAAGGGGTCTCACCTTGTCAAAATGTGACACCGTCTTTGTCCTTTCCAGCCATGTTGAACGATGAACAGACCAAACATTGGTAGTGGGATAGTAGCATGATTAATTAGGATAATAAAAAGAAATTCAAAAAGCATGTGCTGCATGCATAGACCTCAGCAATCATCAATGAAAAAGCCCCCTTATCCTGCACCTATAATCTTCAAACATTTATCAATGGGTACAACTTAGTTTGGTTGACCTCTTTTACTTTCACTCATGTGAGTAGAGATTCGAAATCTCCAAGTACCCATTGAATGTTTGTGTAAACTCCCTGCCCCAATCGCTTTAAAATAATAATAATAATAAATAAATAAATTATATCATGGAATTAATTTTCTAATGAAGACCAAAGAAAGAAAAAAAAAGAGATGTCCAATCAGTGAGATATGTAATGGGGTGCCTTAAGAAGTGGGTGGCCAACCATACTTTGTATCTATTGGTCATGTCATCCACATAAGACCACTGTTTATGTCTAAGTAGTGCTCTCAGGATACCCAGCATAGAAGAATATCAAACCTGCAAGTTCCCAGCAGCCTCCTTCCTTGCACAGGAAGAAAGAAAGAAGCTTGTAGATGATTTTTCTATTATGTATACATGTAGATGGCCATTACTCTTTAGTGCTCCAATATAAATTTTACCTAACTTGGAATGAGAATTTTAGCTCCAAAGTTTCATCGGTTTGACAAATGAGGAACAAAGCAACCCCCATCAAAAGAGAATATGCTAGTTGGAGATTCTTAAGATTCTTATATTCATGTAGGTTGAGTTTCCAGAAATTTTATCCCAACTTTTTTTTATCTTATGGGTTAATATTCCAAAAAGAATTGTGAAACAAGCCAAGCCAGAATAATCCTACATCTGAAGTTCTGAACCAACGGTCTAATGTTGTCTTTGTTCTTGGCTAATTATATACGTAAATAACATATTCCTTAATCCTTGTGATCTGCCAACCCATCCCAATGTTCTTAGGGATCAGTCTTGAATATCACAATGGCTTTTTGCCAGTCTTGGCCAGCAGGTAAAGATATTCAATTCTAATACCTTTAAATATCATATTGCTTTTGTTAGGGACAAATTCTACAACGTGACCTGGCTTTATCAATTCAAGTGTTATAATATAATGGTTGATATTACCTTAAGTATAGGGCGGTGATTTTCCCACTTATTCTCTTTTTTGCTTTTTAATATTTTTTAATTAATTTTGTTCTTTTCTGTTCATTCTCTTTCCTATTCTACCTTTACCCTACAATTCCCTTTAATAAAAAGACATATACAATCACTTACTAATATTATGAAAGAATAAAAATATGTGACTATTATGCATACTTTATTCTCTGCATATCTAAGCTCCTAATGACAGTTTGGTTAGTAACATTCTTTAGTTCTTCTACCTGTAAACATGTTAGCCCAAACAAATTATTATCTATTAACTACAATAAAGATAAATAGTACTCACATACTTGGTAAAAAAAACAAAGAATTTGGCGTACGAATACTTACATTTCTATCAATTTCCAAAAATTGTTTTTGTTTTATTTTATGTTAACTTTTCTTAATTTCAGTTCTCAAAACCTTAATGTAGAGTAAGAGTAGAATTCGAAAGAGAAAGAACAAAAAAGAACAATATTGATTAAAAAGTATTAAAAAAACAAAAAAGAGTGTAAGTGGATAACATGAGAGCAGGAAAATTAGCTCCCAAAGTATATTATTAACAAATTGATATAAGTATTTTAACACGAGTAGATTAGTAACACTATGTGATAAACTTATTTTAAAATAAAGTCAGATCTTGAATTGTTACAAAATTAATGGAAATTTTCTTGAATTTGGGCAATGACTTCTGGGCCAACTGGCTGGCTAAAAGCCTTGCCTCATATTCCTTTGGACTACGTACAAGCTATGGTACATTGGGCATTATATGGGTTTTATCTACTTTGCAGCACAAAATGTACTTGACCTTATATGGGTTTTATCTAACTTGAATATCCAACAACGCTGTCAACATTTTATCGGAAATGATCGAACTTTTAACCTAATTACATTCTTAACTCATTCTCTCATCCTCTCGTCTAGTCTCATGAGTCATCACACATATTTTTTTATCCAAGCGATAGTTCGTATGAGAGGAAGGTCGACCATAAATCATGTGTTTTATGATCTATACTCTTAACCATTTGAGTTACAAACTCCCACTACATGTCTTCATATGAATGAAAGCAAAAAGATGAACCACATGTGCCTGGATGCAATATTTAAAGTAAAATTTAAATAAACAGACTTCTGACTCAGAAAAAAAAAGAAGAAGGTATGATTAATGATTGCTGACCCGAGTTAATTATCCATTCTTAACAATGATTAATAAAAACAATAATAATAATAATCCAAAGTGTAAACGCAAAATCTAAAAGTCAATGGGGAGAGGGATCTTGTTATTTGAAAGGGTTTAAATTCTTGGTGCAATTGAGAGGGTAGCAGAAGATCAAAACGCCAATTGGGTGTAGAGACACTTGTCTAATCCCCAAAAATATAGCCCTTTTTTTGTATTTGTTCCATCTTTCTCCTCGAATAAAATGCTATCTCCTTTTGACTAAAAAATAATAAAAAAATGTTGGTTGCAATTGTAAAAATAAATTATATGTATATATAAAAGTCAATAATATTAATTATGTTATGTGGCAGAAAGTTATGAAAATGGATTTATTTATATAATTGAAACTTCGGTGTATAATTTGCAGATGCAGGTACTTTCTAGGGGGTTCTAGAATATAGAAGACAGCTAATTAACAATTTATTATACAAGACAGCTAATTAATTAGCTTGCTTAGCTGGGTAATTGGGATTGGTCAAAGAACTTTTATAAATGATTTATTTATTTAAAAAAAAACTTTTATAAATTAATTTAGATCTTGTACGTGGTACCCAACCTGAGGAAAAAATTCAAAAATATTATGAGATGTTGGTTTAATCATTGGATGCTATCATTCTTGGATGCATAGGATTTAAGGGGGCAATTTTTATTGGACATTGGCTCTAAAATTGAATAACATGAAAGAAAACGATAACAGACGAATCTTTATTGAATTAAATTGTGAGAAATTGTTGAGGTTTTATTTGTTTAATTCATCACCATATTGTAGTTGAATACCCTAAGCTGGCTTAATCTTGAACTCATATACCTAGCCCATAAAATATAACAGAGAAAATATATAGTTGGTCTGCCAAACTTTGGTGAGCACAAGGTTGACCAAGCCAAATCAACTTTGTCATGCACTGAAAATTCAAAGAGTGCCTTTTGTTTTTGAGAGAAAAACGATAATTGTATTTATAAATTAAATATAAAAATTATAAATTACAAGAATCAATACAAATGCTTATAAAAGATTAATATAAAGATAGAAGCATAATAATTAACCATGCAGAGTTAATGTAGATACATACAAGAGTGTGCCCTTGTTATATTATTAAGATTAGGAACTTGTTTAGCTTTATTCTACGATGTCTGAACTCATAAAATGCAACTATAAAGTAAAAGAAGTTAAGTGTGATTGTCATACTGTTACGTAATGTTATTAATTATCAATTATAATACGCTATTTTTCTCTAACTTATACTTTGTTAAAGTCTCTGAGTTCAACTATATCTGACCACAAACTCAATCATGGAACGCGACCATTTGGTGAATTCCACAGTTTGATCGCACAATAATTTCTCAACTATTGCTCAACACCTAAGGCTTTTTTAGATGTACAGTAAAGAAGAGACCTCATATCAGATCCATGTCTGACAATTATTTTAGATCATTAGTTTGGCTCACGTTATACTTGCAATCTAAATATTTTCCCATCATGATGTTTGTGCATGCTTAATTCTACTATAGTATGCTTTTTGTATTTGTTCAATGATATGCACCTTTTGCTTTCAACATGCAAATTATGCACTAAGTAAGCATGCATTCTTAGGTCAAATAAAACAGTCTTGAGAGCATTTGGATGCAAATTTTAGACACATTACTTATTTTCATCATTTATCGGAAAAATAAAAAGGTTATGGTTCGTTTGAGAGTGATTTTTGACTTTTCCATATAATCACTTTATATGAGTTTTAAGTGATTTTATGGAGGTGCTTCTTCCCAAAATCACTTAAAATGATTAAATAGAGAAATATGTGAGAAGTATTTCTCTCCATAAATGATTCTGGCTCCTAAACGAGCCTTTATTGTCTTATTTTGTCTTTCATTTTCTTTGAACCAAAAAAACATAAATATAAAATCACGTGAGGTGTTCTTAGGGCTTGATGATGTATGAAATTAAATAAACTTAATAATTCAAGACCACCGCAGCTGTAAAATCCTACAATAAAAGTTGAAAATATCTCGGGCCAAAAAGTAAGTTGAAAACTTTAATAAACAAGACGATTGAAAGCTACGAGGTCCCGTGAGTGTTGATACCAGTCATCCTCATTCCTGTCACTGATGACAAATTGCTATTTTACTCCTCATAATCAACAAATTCATTTATATTCTAAAACTTTTTCCAAAAAAATAATTATTTTAAAAAATAAATAAGAAAAAAAAACTCAAACTTGTATTGGTGCAAAACTGTAAAGCTAGAAAGTTGAAAAATGGGGACAATTACATGCAACGAGAATGGCCCCTGTCTAAATCAGTCCCGAGACTTGAACTTCTGTGTATATATGAAACTGTCAACCTTCTTGGTAGGTTTGTTTACAAGTTTATAAATATAAAAAGCTAAAGAATACTAAATTCATTTTTATGGAAAAATGTACATTAAATAATATTCATAATCTTAAAGGCCCCTCAACCGCTATAAATTGAAGGCACCCATCTGAGAAGGGAGCAATTCAGAAATAGCTAGCTACTTACTTAGATCAATAATGAACACCAACATGGATTCAAAGAAATCTAACAAGATCAGAGACATTGTCAGGCTTCAACAGATTCTCAAGAAGTGGAGAAAGATTGCTAACTCCTCCTCCTCATCATCAAAAGCAATCTCCAACAGCAACCACAACATGAGCAGCAGCAGCAGCAAGAGCATCAAGTTTCTGAAGAGGACACTTTCTCTGTCGGACAAAACCGCCTCCTCCTCACTTGAGGCCTCAAGCATTGCTGCTGTCCCCAAAGGCTACCTTGCTGTTTGTGTTGGGGAGGAGCTCAAGAGATTTGTCATCCCAACGGACTACTTGGGTCGTCCTGCTTTTCACATTCTGCTGAGAGAAGCTGAGGAGGAGTTTGGGTTTCACCAGACTGGTGTTCTGAGGATTCCATGTGAGGTTTCTGTGTTTGAAGATATTTTGAAGATGGTGGAGGAAGACAGGGACACATTGCTCTTCAATCTGCAAGAATGCAGGTTTAACAAAGATGATATGATGGGGTGCTGCTCATCATCAGAAGGCCAGCCTAACTTTTCTCACCACCCAGAAAGCCCAATGTGCAGATAGTTTTATTTATTTTTCATAATTTTCACTCCTGTAGATCTCTCCTCTTTTAGCTGAGAGGAAGAAGAACTTTCAAGTTGTGTAAATTATCCTCTGATGCATTTTGTCAGGCATCCAATCCAACATCTTATTTTCTGAGGCATCTAAATCCAACATTTTGATAACAGAACTGCATATACCGACAAGCCTAGATGCAAACCAACAATCTCATTCATGAGGCAAATGCTGATTTTGTAGGATCAAAGCAAAATGAGTTTTTTCAGGCATCCAATCCAAGGGTTCATAGTCAATCATCAAGGATTTTGATATCAGAATTGCATATATTGATAATGCAGTAAACAACTAAACCAGTTTCATTAGTGAGTCAAGTGATGATGGCTCATTACTCATATTACACATAAAGTCTTCACATGTCTGTAAAGCCAGTTGCAACCAAATAATAAAGACTTTATAACATTGCACCAATCAACATTTGCAAAACTCCAAACCACAAACCGTATTCCAGAAGTTCTCAACTAAACCACATGTAATAATAATTCAAAAGTTAGCCAACGTTTGCAAGACATAATTCATCCATTGGACCTGAAAAGGTAACCAATGGAAAACTAACAATTTAAAAATATGAGATTACTTCATTCAAAAGAAAAAGTAGCCTTGGTCAACATTTCTCCTGATGGCACCCCCAATAAAAATGTTTAACCATATCTGTCAGGACAGGTTCATGAGAGCTTTGAACATAAGACAGCTAGCTGTTGTAATCAGTACAAGTGAGTACCATTAACACCTCTAATGTTATCCTATGTCTTTGATGCAGAAAGTCAGAAACAAATGTCTAGTTTAAAGACTTTATGATGCAGAAAACAATATAATATTGCCGCCATTAGCACTTACATCAAGTAAAACACCGAAAATCACATTGGCAGATTTTTACAGTTTCTCTTTGTTCATTCACGTGCAACTTTCTTGTTTTAAACTTCAGGAAGCAAAACCATGTGTCAATCTTGAGAGACTAATCAACCATATGAATTGTAAAAAAATAATGCAATTTGAAGTTTTAAAAATCCACAGTAGGATCCAGTAAAAAAGGCAGATCATCACATGATGTCTGTAATGAGTATGACCCTTTGGTCCAATTTGCAAGTAGCAAAAGCCTAAAATATTCACGTGAAATACGGCTTCAGTTTCATAATTCTTGGCAACAGAGGTCTAGTTTCATGAAAACCTGGTGCTAGAGTTGTAACTATTAATCAATCTTGGCAATAGGTCTAGTTTCCTGAAAACCTGGTGCTAGAGTTGTAACTCTTAATCAATCTCTTACAAAACGATAATAAATCTAAATGCTAGGATTCCTTACAAAGTTCCAAACCAGCATGGAGATAAATAGAAACGTCGAAGAGCAACCTATGAAATACAACAAACACCCATTTGACATCTGTATATGGGACCATATATTGATCAATCAGTGGCTAACACAAATTGTCAGTTTTGTGCAGCACCAGTAGTTATGTTCCTCAAAGATTATAGTCCTGGTTGCAACTTGAAAAAAGAAAATAGCCAGCCAATGGTACTTTGGATCAAGCTCATCACTACCAAATGCACCAAGTTGATTGTCATTTTAATATCAGGCCTGTCAGTCAGAGTGGCTTCTCAAACTCAAGAAGTTGTACAGAAAATTTATATGCTAATAAGCACTTAATTCTATGAATGTAATAACCAAAAGAAGCACTTCCAACTGTTTTCAGTCAGTTTGGTGTTCTTTGTGACAGCGCAAACTAAAACTCAAACAATTTGTTTAAAACAAGCCAAAAGTTGAACATTGAAACAAACAAAAAGATGTTCTCTTAAATATATTGTTCAGTCCTCTTAATATGTACATTATGGGTTCTTTTTATATTCATGAATTTTGGCGTACATTGAAGATGAAACCTTGGCCCTTCTATATAAAGGGCACTGGGTAGTGCAGGGAAGCTAGATTGAGGAGTTATTGTGAGGGTTATATTTAGGGGATCCTTAATAGCTTCGATTATTTATTACTGGACATAGCCCTTCGTTATAGAAGCACTCTTGTAGTGAGCCTCAAAAGGGCTATTGTGGACTCAGGGATACATTTCTAATTCTCAACATTCTGCAATCAAGAAAGATAGGCATTCAAGTATTAATTTTTCAATGGTGAATTGCAATTTACTCAAATTACATGGATTAGAAAATTTATAAAAATGGTCTTGCCATTTTCACTTGTAATATTGCTTCCTCTCAAACAAATTACAAATGAGCCCCAAAAAAAAAAAAAAAGAACCTTAACAGTGAACATAAGCTGTTCAAAACAATGAAAACCATCTCCGAAAAATCAAAGTAGTTGTGGAGGAATCAATCAATCCCTCCTAACTCATATCATATTCATATGTATCAATAAGGAAGCAACCCAGATGAAATTAAAGGCTCAAAAAGACACCTCTTCACCATCATTGTAATTTGGGAATGTGACACATTTGAACACTTTGCACTTTGAACATAAAACCTGACCAATCTGCAGCAAAAAATAGCAACCATGAAAAAATATCAAACCTTTCACTTAAATCTGTTCTGGGTTTCCATAAAAATTGAAACTTGCAAATGAAAAGTACTGGGATTAGGGAGGAGAGCCTCAAACTTACAGCTCTGCAAGTTGGGCATCGACGGTAGATTCGATTGGTCTCAGATTTCACATTGGTTTTCTGGCCTTTGCAAAAATCACAGAGCAACCACCCTCTGCCATTGCAGGCCTCGCACAGAACTGCTACATCACCCTTGGAAAAAGCTGGACCAGAGTCAGTCAGATGACAAACAATTGAAAATGGTGAAGCTCAAAAAGTCTCTAATGAAGGCATTAGTTCAGTACCTCTGGTTCTTGTCGTTGTTGTTGGATGGGTGCGCAGTGTGCAGGCTTGACCAAACGACGTGTCGTTGAGGGTGAGGGTGGCAAAATGCGTAAAGAACTGGGATTCCAGGGGGCGAAAGTCATCATCGTCGCCATTAGGCTTGGTGTGAGCTTCTAAAAAACAGGGCAGAGTGAAGTGTCGCTCTGCTTTTCATCTCATTATCCGATAGCATGTCCTTCATTTGTGACGTGTCTTCCAAATTACAGAATTGCCACTGCTCCAATACACAATTAATTAATTATTTTCTTTTATACTATTCTTATTTTTATATATATATATAAATAAATTTATTATTATTGATACTATTCAATTACAAAAAAAATTTAAATTTGTTATTGGTACTAAAATTTATTTGAGTTTTGGAATTGGAGATGATCTTAGTCCCCTCTCGTTTTTTATTTTATTAAGCCTCAATTTCTTTTTTTTTTTTTTTTTTTTTTTGAGGACCTTTCTATTGAGAGGCGATAGATTCTAAATTCACACACACTACACGGATGCTATGACTTGAACCTGACTTTGCCTGAGAAAGTAAATACTCCAAACCACTACACTAGTAGGTCATTTGCTTAAGCCTCAATTTCTTAAATGAGAGTTTTAAGGGTGTATTCAATTAGAATTTTAATAGATTGTTTTAAAGCTTAAAAATCTAGTGGTATTCAATTAAGATTTTTAAGTAATGAATAAAAGTCTGATTCATTAGGATTTTAAAATAGATTGTTTTGAAGCTTAAAAATCTAATTCAATTATGATTTTTAAGTACTGAATATAAGTCTGGTGGTAAAAAGCTTATTGATTTTGAGTATTTGATTAAATGGTGTATTATGTGAGATTTTTGAGCAGGTGATATAAATAACAAGCCCCATGAAAAATCTCATTCTTCTGTGCATGATTCTCACTTCTTTCTATTTTTCTTTCTATCTCTTCTCTATTTTTCTTTTATGATGGTCACCCCCAGCAATCCATCAGGTGACCATTGCGAAATGAACGACTTGAGTTGTTGTGGAAGGAACCAACGAGATAGCGAATTTTGTGCAAAAGACGAGCGATGGGTAGATGGTCCTTCCAAATTGATTACACTACTTGCCAAGAATAATTTTTGAATTACTTTGTGGCGAACCTCCTATGGAAGAAGATGAAAGAAAGCGATTTGGGTCCATGCCCACCAACGATACAGTTCCCCAACCAAGATATCGACACAGTGAGCTGTTCTTGATTAATAACAGAAAACAAGATGGGCTATATTCAAGCCTATTTCAATAATTCACTGTCAAATTTCGGATGCAGAGGAAATCCTTCATTTAAAATATATCATTTTTGTTTCCTCTCTCTTTTTTATTTATTTTAAATTTCAAATGGTTATATTACATTATTTTGTTTCATATGAATCCTCCAGATAGCAAATCTTTTGATTCGTTAGAGAATACAAAAAAGTCCTAAGTGAATTCAAAATCATTAGTAAAATTTGCAAATCATACTGAGTAATTACAATCTATTAAAATCCCAATTGAATACACCCCCCTTAATATATATTGTTTTTGACAAAGCGATCTTCCAAAATAATTCTAAATGGAGGGAAATCGAACTCAGGTGTAAGATGACGGACACATTAAATCAGCCAACCGACAATGGCACACTGGCAGCTGTAGGTTATGTGACAATGTTGTCATTTGTCAAACATGGCCCACTAGGAGGATGAATTTGAGCCCCGCTGATTAATATTTGGGCTAGCATCGCGCCATAAATTTGGGCCTTTCCGGATATTATGGGCGGGAAGTAATCTTATTAGAAAGAAAGAGAAGGTTGAAGAAACCCCCAGAAAAACCACCCACTATTACAAAAATAAAAATTGTTTTTTAAAAATCAATTCCCAAAAAGAGAAAGACAGGCGGTGTGAAGCAAGGCAAGCTCTCTGGGAAGACAAAGCGAGAGAGATTTTGATTTAGGGTTTCGGATCGCAAAATGAAGCGCAAAGACCTCGATGATGACGTAGACGACGCCTTCTACTTTCCTTTCTCTAAATCCAGGAGACTGGTAAGCTCTCTGCGCCCGAAAATTTGTCTCTTGTTTCAATTCATTTCAATCCTCAACAAATTTAGGGTTTTTTTGCCGCGCTTTTCTCCGAACTTAGAGATATGATGAATTTCTGATACTTGTGTTTCTTCGCGCTTTAATATGTAATTTTCTGCTTTTTTGTTGTGGAATTTGAAGGATGCTGACTTATTTGCAACTGTAAATGAAGACCCAAGAAGTGCCGCTCAGGTGTTTGAAGAAAGGCCATCTGAAGGCATCATTTTGATGCAAACAGATGATTTGCCGAAGGACCCATTGCCTTCAGGTGATGAGAAAGCAATTGTGCTCTATAACCCCGCGAACATGCCGCCGCTTCAGAAATCCCCCGACTCGCGGGATTTCTCTCTGATTGTGAGTTCAGATTTGATTCCGGGTTTAAGGGGTAAGAAACTTGATCTCTGTATTGTTGTTAATTGACCCCTTTTTTGTTTCTTGAGTTCAGAAAACATTACATATGTAGCCAGCCAAGTCTCTTTGATCATAGAGTCTAAGTCTCTTTGAATGGTGTTGGAGTAGTAACACACAACTTAAGTTTATTTTTAATGATTAAGGGTGATTTTTAAATGCTTAATGCTGAGCTATGTTCTGATTTGTGTGAAATTGAAAACTTGTTCGTCAATGCAATATAGCGAAGTTTTTATGATTTACCATTAGCCGAATGCTACTGGTCGATGTGTGAAAATGGTGGTTTGGTTCTGGCTCTAGAATGAATGCGTACTTTGAGTACACCCATTTTTGACCTTTACATGAAACAGGTCTGCAAATTCATGCCTTTTTTAACTAACGAATTTGTTTCTGGTAGATCATATCTATTCATGGGGAAATTCAAAGTCGCTGAAACCAGCAGAGGAAAACAAAGAAGTTTCAAATGGCTGTTTGGCTGTTGTTCCCTGGGTTGCATCTAAGTTCCCTCTAGCATCAAGAGAACAGGCAGCGAATCAGTCGGAGGAGCCCATGGAAGCTGAGGAAGTTGAAATGATGGACACAGATGACAACGGTTACAATGCCGGGGAAGCTTCCGGGTTTGGCAGAATGATGGAAGACTCGGGTGGGTTACAACACTGGCAGCAAAAGCAGTTACATTGGTTGGAGCCAAAGCTCGTCCAAAATAATTATACTCCTGTCACGTAATAACTAGTTCAACCTCCCAGTTCTTAGCAGACTCACTGTAGTTTCATTTTATTAACCTGAACTTGATGAAATTTTCCACTTGGGGGAGTTTTCCACACTAAATTGTTTTGGGTTCTTTGGAAATCCCCTTTTAGAATTCTCAAATAAAACCACGGATTGTTTGTTCTTCAATTCTGTGAATGTTCATAAATGTCTGTGGAAACCTAAACGTCTTCCATTTGGCCTGAAAACTCGTCTGGGTGGATGGACGCAAGACGTTTTAATCCAAATTAAGATTCGAACCAGACCCACGATCAGTGATTATTTAGATAAAAAACCTGAAATGAAACCAACCGATCCAATTCTAATGGTTTGTGAAAACAAAGTTCAAATGTACTGATGCTTACTAGACCAGCTTCAAAGAGAGATTCTCAGCAAGTCTGAAGAGCAAAAGAATTCGATTTACGAGCAGTTAAACGCCTCCCAAGCCATTGTCATCGCAAGGGGGCTGCCTGAATTACCACTCGATACACCAAAAACAAGTATGAAATAGAAACAAAAAAATATATATATATCAACCTCAACAGAGAAACCCGCTAGAAGGAAAGAAAGCCATAGCGAATTTGGGTGAAAAGGTTGAGAGGTTGATTTAGGGAAGCTGCATTCATCTCTATGGCACTGTTTTCAATAAGCCAAAGAGCCAAACTCCAGCCCCATTCGCCTTCTCAACAATTAAAAAATAATAAACATAGAGAAACAGAGGAAAAAAAATATTGAAGAAACTCTGCAACCCCCAATTTTGCACAGGCGTTCGGCGCAACCCTAACCCTAGGAAAACAACTTCTGTAAACTTCGTACGACAGACAGGTATATATAGGGAGGAGACGCGCCTAGCCCTCAGCCAAACGAAGCCCACTCGGAATTCTTTTTGGCTTTATGGGCCGGATTTGAATTCAAGGACGTCCAATTCTGAATGGACTTGACCCATAGCCGATGGGCTAACTCCAAATTCACGGGTGGCTTCTTTTATTTATTTTTGTTTATTTTTCATTTTAGTTTTATCAGAACTCATTGGTTAGTGGGTTTTTTGGTATGACCGCTCATTGGTTAGTTCGGTGGCCGCATTTGGATTGGTTCAAAATTTGTCCTAGACGACAAACCCAACTGATCTCATCGGTTTGGATTTTTTTTATACAAATCGAAACTGATTGAACCGTATACCTAACCAATCCAAACCAAGTTGTCGCTTGAGAGTCTGATTCCGTCTGTTTACGTTTTTAACCGCTTAAGATACAAGCACGTTCCAACAACATCCTATCCTCTAAGATTATAATTTGATTTGTTCAATTGGTTAAATTGTGTTATTATTATTTTTTTTTCCTTGAGCAAGATACCTAACGGATATACTCAGTCATGGACGCTGCATTGAGATTCTTCTTCCCGGCAAATTGGACCTCAATTTGGAAAAATGATTGTAAAAAATAATATTCGATAAAACCCACGATTCTTATTCCAAAACCGCCCCACAAAAAGAAAAAGTTTTGAAATAATTAAAGATCATACAATCCATTGCCCATACTTTTGGATAAAATGTACGCCGTACGAGAAGAACATCCATTTTAAATGAGCACGTTAAGCTGACGTGGCACTCTGAATCGGCTGCAGCAGAGTAGCAGCAGCTGACTTCTGAGAGAGACAACAAGAAGAGGATAAACTCAATGACTCAACTCACACAAACATAACGGCAAAACCCCGCTCAGTTTGTAACAAATCGAAACGTCACCGTTCATCTCATCCCTTATTAGTAAATTACCTAAACCTCCAGCACAAATCTGTTTGATATTTCTGTCAATTATAGTCTCTTCTTCTTCTATAATTGAGATTCTCTATCTCCCTCCTTTATCACAGCGATCATTGCTAGAGAGAGAGAGAGACAATGAGGATTGACGAAGAGACCGAAGGAGTTTCGGCGTCCAGGAACCACCTGGTGTTTGCTTACTATGTCACCGGCCATGGCTTCGGCCACGCAACTCGCGTCGTTGAGGTCAGCTCTCTCTGCTCTCTGATCACTGTTTTCTTCAAATTTCAATGTCGATTGTCCAATTGCTGATCTGCTTCGTCAATGCGGTGTTTTTTTTTTCCTTCTTCTAAGCGTAGGTTGTGCGGCACCTGATTCTGGCCGGCCACGATGTGCACGTCGTAACCGGAGCGCCGGACTTCGTTTTCACGTCGGAGATAGAGTCGCCTCGGCTCTTCATTCGCAAGGTATCACTTCCACAATCTCACAAGTTGCATGTCTCTCAATGATAATAATTAATATGCATCAATGATCAAAATGATAATTTTATAGAATTATTTTATGATTTGTGATATTTTAGCTTTATATTAGTAATGTAGCAGTAGCAACTTTATTTACTCATTGAATTTTTGGATATTAGGTTCTTCTAGACTGTGGAGCTGTTCAGGCAGATGCTTTAACAGTCGATCGTCTTGCATCCTTGGCAAAGGTAATAGGAAGTGACATTTCCTCTTTTTTTTTCTCTGTTTTGTTGATTTTATTTTTTTATTTATCGTGGTGGAGAAGTAATGTTGCTGATTCTGTTATATTTGTTTAGTATTCGGAGACGGCTGTGGTGCCAAGGGCTTCTATTTTGAAAACAGAAGTTGAATGGCTAACCTCCATCAAGGCTGACCTAGTGGTACTTAAAATGTTTCTTCTGTTGTTTTGTTGATATGGGTTTGATCCTGTCCATTGTAGTCCGTTAAGATTGAGTAGAAGGGAGCTTTGATTTGTGTTTACATAATTCCATAAAGATCCTTGATCTGATAGTTTATTCTACTTGTACAAGAACAGGTCTCAGATGTTGTTCCTGTTGCGTGTCGTGCAGCAGCAGATGCTGGAATTCGCTCTGTTTGTGTCACTAACTTCAGGTATCTTGTTATCACTAGCATCTTTTTTAGTCTTTTAGTTGTAAATGCATAACTTGAATCGTTCAAGTTATGACTTTTGATGATCTTGAGTTGTCCAACTCTTTCAAATTTGCGAAAACTCTCAGTGTTCTTCGTTTCTTTATGCAGTTGGGACTTCATCTATGCAGAATATGTGATGGCTGCTGGAAGTCATCATCGTTCAATTGTTTGGCAGGTGATCTTCCTGTGCTTTAGATTGAATTAATTACCATTAGATTTTATTCATTTGCCCATTGCATTCCCCACCCTTCTTCTTTGATACAATCCGGCCATGTCTCTGTAGATCAATGTCGGTGTGAAACATACTGACTCATGTGTTCTTTAGATTTGCCTTTTGATGTTTTATGTGGTAATTTTCTTTGTGTTGATTATAGATAGCTGAAGATTATTCTCACTGTGAGTTCCTCATCCGCCTCCCGGGATACTGCCCAAGTATGTTGCTTTCAACCCCAAGACAGTAGCTTCCTTGTCTTTATTACCTTTTATCTCTCCAGTTCAGGGAATTATTTATTAACTTGTCTCATACTGTATATTTGACTTTGCAGTGCCTGCTTTCCGTGATGTGGTTGATGTACCTCTAGTTGTGAGGAGGATTCGCAGATCCCGCAAAGAGGTTTTAGTCTCAAGATCTTTAGCAAAGCCCTTCCATTGGTTCATTTTATTGATTATTTTTTTCGTTCTTTTCCTGGATATAGGTGAGGCAGGAACTCGGAATTGGAGATGACGTAAAACTAGTCATCCTCAACTTTGGTGGACAGGTGAATTGATGATTAAACAGTGCTCTCTGGATTAGTATTGGGATGCCTTTGTTCCAGTTTCATCTAATTTTGAATGATTCAGTTAGATCCGTCATTGATAGATTATGCATGCAGCCTCACAATAACTTTATGAGTTCTCCAATGCACACTTAGCTATCTGCACTCATATACTATTACTCTAAGTTGCAATTCATACAAACTTGCATATTCGCTCACACATAGTTCATAGTTCATTATGTCTATTGCTAACTGGAATTGTATATTTTCTCTCTATCTGCAGCCAGCAGGCTGGAAATTGAAAGAGGAGTTTTTAACCCCCTGGATGGCTGTGCCTGGTATTTTCATGGAATTTTCTATACGTTTTCTTCCTGTCTAAAAGTGCTTTTAATTTTTTTTTTATAAATAATAATAAAGGTTTTATTGTTTTTTGGTTCAGGTTTGTGGTGGTTCTGACACCCAGGACCTTCCACCAAATTTCATAAAGCTTGCAAAAGATGCTTATACACCTGATTTTATGGCAGCATCTGACTGTATGCTCGGTAGGTTTGAACTACTTTGGTAGGGAGCTACATTGAATGGACAGAGATCAAAAAAATTTGGTTCATGTTATTTCAGGAAAAATTGGATATGGCACTGTGAGTGAAGCCCTTGCATACAAGTTACCCTTTGTCTTCGTACGCAGAGATTATTTCAATGAAGAACCTTTCTTGAGAAATATGCTTGAGGTTTGGTCCATTTCTTATAAAAGAAAAACTTTATTACATTTTTTGAGCAATGTCGTCTTCATCTTCTCCTTCCTCTCTTATATGCTTGTCAATAGTCTGATACTAGTTCGGTTTAAAATAATTTTGTATGACAGTATTATCAAGGTGGTGTTGAGATGATTAGGAGGGACTTGCTCACTGGTCATTGGAAACCTTACCTTGAGCGTGCAATCAGTTTGAAACCGTGCTATGAAGGAGGTATCAATGGTGGTGAGGTACCTTCTTAGTTTCTAGAATTCTGTGATCAGTTATACATTTTGATTCTGCATCTATGCAGTAATGTAAAAATTCAAAATATAGGTGGCAGCTCACATCCTGCAGGAGACGGCTATTGGGAAAAACTATGCATCAGATAAGGTAATTGAACTTAATCAATTTGTAGGTTAACAGAACTTCAATACCAAATCGTTTTGTTATAATGAATTTCCTCTAGTAGCAGAGACTCGGAACCTGCTCTATAAAATTAGTGAATTAGCACTATAGTCTGGCACAAATTCACAGGGTGTTGGAATCTAATAGGCCAAACTATGCAAACCCAAAAAGAAATGGGCTAAGGTTGGGTGGGAGAAGATTCACATTTCTGTGGAGAATAATTTATTGAAACTATTATTTCAATGAAATAAAAGAAAATCACATTTTGATTCTACTTTTATCATGTTGAAACGTAGCTAAGTGGGGCAAGAAGATTGCGTGATGCCATAATTCTTGGGTATCAACTACAAAGGGTACCTGGACGGGATATGGCCATTCCTGAATGGTATGCAAATGCTGAAAGTGAACTTGGAATGGGATCACCTACTTGTGAAATGAGCGAGAAGAGCTCCCTAATGAACTCGTGAGATGTATATTCCATTAGTGTTGTCGTTATACAAAAATTATTTGGATGCTAATAAGATTATTGCAATTCTATTTTTAGATGCACTGAGGACTTCGAGATTCTTCATGGAGATCTTCAGGGTCTTTCAGATACAATGACATTTTTGAAGAGCTTGGCAGAACTTGATTCTATGTATGACTCTGACAAAAGTGCTGAGAAGCGCCAGATGAGGGAGCGCAAGGCTGCAGCCGGACTCTTCAACTGGGAGGTCTCACTTAGCTGAACTAAATCTCATATGCTTTTTTCTTAGGTTTTCGGTTTTTACTATATCAGCAAATGCCCACTAGCTGCTGTAGATGAAATATTAACATTATGTATATATTGACGTAGTTACTTTGGAACTGATAACTTGTTATATATGCATTTGCAATGACACCATCACTGTTTTTCGCATTTCTTTTGCGTACGTTTGGTGTATAAATGACCATTTAAGGTTAACTAAACTGCTTGACAGCATTATTTGGACGTTTGCCTTAGGAAGTATTATCGTATTTGTCAGAATATAAACTGTCTTTCCAATGGTTTTACTGAACAATTGTATTTCATTTTTGGGATACAGGATGAAATCTTTGTGGCAAGAGCACCTGGACGGTTAGACGTAATGGGAGGAATTGCTGACTATTCAGGAAGTCTAGTCTTGCAGGTTTGTCTCTGTATTTTATTAGTTATCCTGTCTTCATAAGCTTGCTCTTGCCACTCAGTGCAGTGTGTACACGTTTGCGCATGGATGCAGACATACACGCATTGGACAAAGCTGCCTTTTGGCATGGTCTTTCCTCCTGAATGTTTCTTCTGATTTTCTTTCTCACAGATGCCCATAAAGGAAGCCTGCCATGTTGCTGTACAAAGAAATCATCCAAGTAAACATAGGCTCTGGAAACATGCCCTGGTTCGGCAGCAGGCTGAAGGAAAAAACCCAACACCTGTTCTGCAAATTGTATGTATAAGCATTAAGAATCAATAAGCATAGAAAGTGGGTTTGTCTTACTGGTACAAATTTTAATATCGTTACCATCTCCATATATTGGCTGTATCAGGTCTCATATGGTTCAGAGTTAAGCAACCGTGGCCCAACTTTTGACATGGATCTAGCTGATTTTATGGACGGAGATCAACCAATGTCATACGAGAAGGCAAAGAAATATTTTTCACAAGATCCATCCCAAAAGTGGGTCAATCTTCTTTACTTAATGTGTCTGTATTTGTAACTTTGTACACTGCTTACATGGTCTCCATTTTAGGTGGGCGGCATATGTTGCAGGTGTCATTCTGGTTTTAATGACAGAACTAGGCATACGTTTTGAGGAGAGCATCAGTTTGCTGGTATGAGTTGGCACTTATTTTGTTTAGAGAATATTCTGATTTATTCTTATCTCCTAGCTCAGAACTTTTGCTGTTATAGTGTTTTGCCTGTTCTGTTCTCTATTATCTGCTGTTCAATTCATATGTGTAGTTGCTTGTGGTATAGCCCATAATGTTGACACATACACTTCTCGTCACGTACAGGTTTCCTCGACAGTCCCGGAAGGCAAAGGTGTCTCTTCTTCTGCTTCTGTGGAGGTTGCTACCATGTCTGCCATAGCTGCTTCCCATGGTATTTCCATTATTCAAATATTACAGAGCTAGAAAACTTAATTGTCTTCAAATTCTTTTTTTAGCTTTTCTAATTTCATTTTGTACATATAGAAGTGGTCCTTTTATAGCTTGTTGCATAATATTCTTATTGTTTCTTCCTTGTTTCTAGAAAAAATGACAATATTTGTGAACTTAGATAAACCCAGCTACTAAATCAGGCCTTTTCGTTTGTAACTTCAGATTTATTATTAACTTGCATAGAGTTGTACAGGTTTATATTTGTTATCCCAAAAGAAAATTTCATCGCAATTTATGAAGAATATTTGTGTGGAAATACTTACACATTTGCATGCTTGTTTTCTTCTTTTGATGTTAAGCTGGTTATTTATCATGTTGTTTGTTTGACTTAGAAAGTTCTATTTCTGGTTGATTTAAAGTACTGCATATTTGGGCCTAATAAACCTTTTTTTAATTTAAGTATTGAATATTCATTTTGTTTATTAAGTTATGAACATGGAAAACTAAATGACTAAAACCTACTCCTGTGCTTTGTAGGATTAAGCATCAGCCCCAGAGATCTTGCTTTGCTTTGCCAAAAGGTTGCACCTTCAGCACTGTATTATAATCAACAAGCTAGTGGTTTTCTTCTGAAAATGACCTTGATTGTCCTAGTTGTTTATTAGGTGGAGAATCATATTGTTGGAGCTCCGTGTGGTGTGATGGACCAGATGACTTCTGCATGTGGTGAAGCCAATAAGCTTCTTGCAATGTTGTGCCAGGTATCCGTTAATGTTTCTGAAAACAACTCTGCTGCAACATTTTACATATTGAGAAATCATAACATTTTTCTTTTTGGTTCTTTGTACAGCCTGCTGAGGTTCTTGGCCTTGTAGAAATTCCTGGTCATATCCGATTTTGGGGAATTGATTCAGGAATACGACACAGGTAGCAGATCTATATCATCTTTTTCCATGAATTTTAACATTTGCTCCCAATTCTCACAATTCTAGTAAACGTTTGATCAGCTTAAACCATTTGTTGATGGGGTTTTTATTATATGATCTATATCAGGACTTATTCTGATCTTTTATCCTAAAATAACGACTTGTACTTAAGCCTTGCCATTTTTATTCTTGGGTAGTGTTGGAGGTGCAGATTACGGATCTGTTAGAATAGGTGCCTTCATGGGTCGAAAGATGATAAAGTGTGCAGCATCTGCTATTTTGTCTCGATCATCAGGAACTGAAAATGGACCAAACCCTGATGAGTTAGAGGATAATGGTTTTGAACTACTTGAAACTGAAGCTTCATTAGATTACTTGTGCAACCTGTCACCTCATAGGTAATGTTCTCTACTGGGACCTTTAAATAATTTCTTAAAAACGAAGGTGCAGTTACTGGCCAAAAATAAACAAAGGTGATGTTTATAGCTAAACTACTTTTAAAATTGTATTGGTCCTATAAAGGATTGTTTATTTATTCCAAAACTTGAATTTCAGATACGAGGCTCTTTATGTTAAGATGCTTCCTGAGTCTATACTTGGTGAAACTTTTCTTGAGAAGTATGATGGTCACAATGATCCAGTTACAGTAATTGATCCAGACCGTAACTATGGAGTGACAGCACCTGCTAAACATCCTATATATGAAAATTTCCGAGTTAAGGTACCCAGATTTTTTATTCCTTTCAATACATCTATCTCTAAATGCTTTTATTCTTCCTATCATCTAAGGTACTTGGTTTACTGTTTAATGTATAGGCATTCAAAGCACTGTTAACATCTGCAAATTCAGATGATCAGCTTACAGCTCTTGGAGAGTTACTGTACCAGGTTTGTACAAATAGTTGAAGAAAACCTGTAATTCGAACTCCTCTTCGCACAATTATAGACAAGACTACAGAAAATATTGAATGAGACCATTTTTAGCATAGGAATCGAGTACTATGCATAAAAGCCACCAGGTTCACATCCTTTCATCCTATAGATAATTGGAGGACCAGTGTATGCCTTGGTCCATGTACCGACAAATCTCGAAGCTACTTGCTGGCTGGGCAGTAACTGAGTTTGCTTAAGCCAATCAAGCACTACCTGAATTTTTCCTTTTCGTTAAATCATTGAGTTAGCACCTAGCTTTAAATATATTGCATGGATTATTTATTGAGCTACAGAATCTTAAAATGCTGGACATGTGCTCTTCTTTTTTTCAGTGCCACTACAGCTACAGTGCCTGTGGACTTGGCTCCGACGGAACAAACCGCCTTGTACGGTTGGTACAAGAGATGCAACACAGTAAAGCATCTAAATCTGGCGACGGGACACTATATGGAGCCAAGATTACAGGAGGAGGTTCTGGTGGAACAGTTTGTGCAGTTGGTAGGAATTCTCTACAGAGCAGCCAACAAATTTTGGAGGTAATTTTCAGGCAAACAGTATTTTACTTAATTAAACATTATTATACCAGAAATTTTTATTGATAGAATGTTTGATTTTGATGTATCCAGATTCAGCAGAGATACAAGGATGCAACAGGGTACTTGCCATATATTTTTGAGGGCTCATCACCTGGTGCAGGCAAGTTTGGATATCTAAGAATACGACGCCGTCCCTCTGTCAATCCAAATGAGTAATTTACCGGAATGTAAAATGTCTAGTAATTTATTAATTTGGGTTTAAATTTATGAACCTTTTCAAGAATCTCAATTGGTGTATGGGCGTATTATTGTTACCAACTGTGTTGGCGTATTGGCAGTATAAGTTATAACAATAATATTATTGGAAGTCCAAATAAAATTAATAAAATTATAATTTTTTTTTTTCATTCCATATGGTTTTGATTTTTCTGAGGTACAGATTAAAACATGACGAAATTCAAAGATTCAAAGTAGGGATATGAAATGATTGGTTCTTTCTTCTGATGCTGGTTCCAATCAAGATTTCTCATAAGTTTAGTACAACATTGCTCTGGAAACATATAAATTCCAATCAAAGATAATGAGAAAAGTAGAATATTGAATCTGGCCCAAACCTTCAGCCAAACAAACAGAACAAAATCTACAAACAAATGGGTAATAAACAGTTTGCCCTGACCACCATTGCCTCAAACAAGTTATTTCGATTATTAACGCATGGATAGCATTTATATAAATCATAGAATGGTAGATGTTGTTTTGTTTATATGGATCAGAATCTACAAATCGAATATAGAATCACGACGCGGCGGGATTCTCAGGACCCTGCTGAAAAAATGATTCATATGTTGCAACTCTCGGCTTTGCTTCAGGCAGCTCCAGGTCTTCCATGAAACCCGTAGTCATCTTGATAAAATCTTTCTTGTGTATTTGCTTCCATTCCTTGTCAATATTTAAGTGATCAGGGAACTAAGAAAGTCAGACACAATACAAGTGACTAAGGTGCTAACTAAAAACGGCGTCGGTACACATAGAAAAGCTCTAGCTTATTTTAGGGTTCTCTAAATCTTGACATAAAGCAAAGACTACATACATATATCATCCTGTTTTGAAATAAGAATTCTAAACTCAGTAGTTAAGTACTGAAACGGCAGTTAGGCAAAAACCAGGAATTTCAACAGTATATATATATTTTTTCCCGTCTATTATGCGTGGGCGGCTGACTGGCTTTGTCTCGGGAGCTCCTAGTGCACTCTAGTCTAAGGGTGGTCCAGCCCTTGCTTGTTCATACTCAACTATACTCAAATAAAGTAGGATGGAAGAGCTTTTACCTCAAAATTCCAATCTCCATACAAATTTGGATCACTTTTGTTGCTCCAAACGTAAGCTTGAACTAACAAGTTGTCAGAACTATCCTGGAAAAAAATTGGTTACAAAGTTCTTGAGACAAGGCATGCACTTACTAACAAAATCCATCTAACATTTCCCAAAGGTCATGAAAACTGTTAGCTCCAATCACAAAAAAAGCATCAAAATTGTAGGTTTTTTCTTTTAGCCTTCTAATTCTACCCAGCCTTTGCCAATCATCGTCTTCAATTTGATATTTGCATACTATGATGTAACAGTAAACATCATGAGATTGTAAAGAATGCATTTGAGCTACCAACTTACCACCAAGGAGACCTCAACAGTGTTCCTTCATACTCAACATCCTCAAATTCATCCAGAATGTGTAATTCAGGATCTGTGATGCCCAACAGGAGCTGCACAAGAACAAAACAAAGCACCCTCCTTTTCTTAATCAAACATTTACAATTCATTAATATTTATTTATTTATTTATTTTTCATCTACAAATTGATCGGGGCTTAGGCCTTGCCTTGCCAGTAACTTTGTCATTCTCAACAGGTAGAATCGCCGGATAAACTCGTCCTTTGATGCTATACCTATGGCTACACATTTCACATCATCATCATCGTCAAATTTCACTTCCTTTTTCTCTTTCTTTTTTTGATAAATTATCAAAAACGACAACCAGAAAAAGCATTTGAGAGAGAGAGAGAGAGAGAGAGAGAGAGAGACTGACTAGCCATTGAGGATGGCAGGGGAAGATTGAGGGACGCGATTTAAGAGGACTCTGCAAACGTCCTCCGCCATGAGGCTGCCGTACACGAACACCTTGTGAAGGCTCTGAGACTGAGCCATCGCCACTGAGCTCATTGCACTCATCTTTCTCTCTCTCTAGACTGGTGACTTTCTCTCGCTCTCTCTCTCTCTTACTATTTCTTCCTGGATTTTATTATTTTCTCTGGAAATTCCTATTGTAAACCATACGACGTGTTGTTTGGTGGTCGCATTTTGAGGCCATGTCTTCTCCAATTCGTTGGAAACGAAACAATCACTACACGACACCTATCTGATGATTTTTACAATTTTTTTTTTTTTTGTACTTTTTAAATGCCTATCAGAATAATTACGATTGCTTCAATGATTGCTGATGATGTTGTATATGTTATGAATAAAAATCTGAGCTTAAGTTTATTTTTTCGAATATTTTGCATTTGTTTATCAGAAATAAAATATATTTTTCAAAAATAGAAATTTCTTCCGAGTGTCGAGTCATACTGTAGAAAAAGTTAGAATCTTGACAAGGAATTGAGACAAAAGGAAACATGCACAAGCCACAATAATTAGAATCTAAGCATTTGTAGATTGAACCAGACATACAACAACTAAATCACAAAAGATGAGCAAATCTCCTAAGATGGAGTTGAACACCCTATTCCTCATTGTAAACAAGAGTTTGGAGTTAAAGAAAAACTAATAAACAGTTGCCAGACTCCTATCAGTAGAGCAAGATCCTCATTGTATGTTCATAGGCTCGGGACTCGCGGTGTTCAAGATATCCAACAATGAATTCTGAGACTCCAACTCCTCGTGCCAGAGTGGAAGCTTGTCACCAGGGTAGTAGTTTCGGGTCACTCCCTCAGCATTTATCTGCAAAAGCACACAAACAAAACTCAGCCAATCTATGGTCATGTATGGTGCAAACAAAAGTGCGATAGGATTGCTTAGTCATGATTAGAGTTGAGGGAAAGAAAAACTTACAACTACAGTGCGGACAACACCCCCACTGGCACCATCTCGTGCAATGGCGAGAGACACAGCTTTGACCACTAATTGCTGCAAAAATGCCACCAAAGAGCAGTTAACAACAAACTAAGAGAAACTTCTCATAAAGATAGCATAACAATCCCTTTTTCGAGGGTCAAAGCTCCCTCGAGATTGTAGCATTTATCAATGTAAAGTACTGTCCAAGTCAAGTTCAACGGTCTAAAACTTTCTATGACAAATTTGTTCCAAGGCAGTTACAAAACCTTTCTACCTGCAAACATCAACAGATACATACCTCTGCTTCATCTTTGGTCATTCCTTCTTTCCATGCTTGATCGAAAAATCCATATAAGTAGCTGGACCCAGACCCTATAAGACAAAAAGTACGTTAATCCCAAACCCCCAGATGGGCAAAACTATCGCCTGAACCTCGTCGTGAAGGTAAAATCACATAAGAAATTTTCCAAAAATAAATTTCAAGTTGTAACCAAAACAGATTGGAAATCAATCCTCGTCATGTATGGATAAGTAGGATATGATATCTGAACATAGCCTTTTCTTTGGGCAGTGAATACAAGTCGTTGATCCCTCAAATCCTATTCATTAACCACAAAGATGAATTCTTGGCATGTACTTGGGGCGCATCCAACATTACCAACCAGTTGGAAACAACTAAATCCAATTTGATGATAATCTATAAAATATCATAGAATACTTCCAATCCGATTCCACTAAAGATCCTATTTCAACCAAACAAATACTAGGAAGTTCTTCTTCGTACAAGCAATGAAATTTGCATCCCATATAACATACAGAAACGTGTAAAACGTGCACCATAAACTAACCCCAAGGGTGAAACGAAGGTTTGACAATTAAGTTAGAACTACTCCAGCATAGCATACCTCCAATGGTAAAGGGCAGCTCAAGCAGTGTGCCACCGAGAGGAATTCCATAAATCTTACCGCCTTCGTACTTGTCCCACCCACCAACAATCAACCCAGTTTCAAGCATATTCTGCCATGTCCAAAACATGATGTTAAAAACACAATCATTTATTTATTAAACTACAAATGAACTGATACTATGATACCATAAATGAGAAACTCAAAAAACCCAACCTTGTTGCCATAAGACAGTAGCCTGACGAGGTTGGCACAAACTTTGACAGTTGCAGGCTGCCCAAGCTGTATGCTGTGCAAACACAATCATATAACAAACCCATTAGATACCAACGTGAGCTATGAATCATAAAATGGGAACAAGAGCAACAAAGAGGCAAAGACTGACGTGTGTTGATGAAGGAAGTAGCGCACATAGTCAGAAACAACCTGAGAATCCGCAGCCTGCAAATTGCAAATGGGTAAATGCTCAAATGATCGAAAAATCAAGAAAATGAAGAAATGAAATGAAAACAGTAAAATTGATGAGATTGATACCGATCCAGAGCGACACACGTAGACATTATCGGTGAGCTGGGTGATTTTATCGGAGGCACGGTTGGCCACATACACTCCTACACGAATAAAAGAGTGATTTCGTTGAGTGTTGAAAGCACAAAAGCTGATTAGGGTTTAGGGGAAGGAAAGGGAAGAGAGAATGAGGAGGCTCACCAGTGCTGGTTCGAGAGTCGGCACCGAGAACGACGCCGCCGTTGTAAGTGACGCCGATGATGGTGGTACCCATGGAGTGAGGAGCGTTAAGATCCATATCCGAAGCCATTAACGAGAATTGGGAAGGAAGGAATGAGAAGGTTGGGTTTTTCTTTTTCAGAGGAATTGAATTTGCAGTGAGGAGAGAGAGGGGTTTTGGTTTTGGTTTGTATTTGTTAAGCTTGGCTTTCTGCACAAGTTGTTTACTTTGTAATGTTTTGTAGTTTTTGGGTCATCTGGTCCAACACTAAAATTGTCATATTGTATGATCCAATCCAAGTCGATGTTTGGGTCCAATGCTGGGCTTTCTTTTCTTTTTAATTATAAAAAGTGCTGGGTTTTTATCAAGTAAAAATGGGTCTATTTATTATCACATTGCCAATTTATTTAGTCCATCTATTTTCAATTGTTCAATTTGATTTATGTGTATCGAGCACATTGGCTAAATGTCTCAATAAAAGGACTAAAATTGCCCGGACTGAAGATACGTTCATCTTTCTTTATATATATATTTATATAAAGTAAATTTAGGTTTTAGCCAAAAAAAAAAATTCACTTTTGGAAAAACCCTCAAAAAAGACAGAAAAACCTCCCAACTTTCAAATCAAAGACATGCAAATGTAAAGGATTCCTTAAGAAATCCAAAAATAAATAAGGGCAATTTTGTCCATTTTGGCTTTTTTTACAAAATTTCTCTCCTTTGTGTTTTTCCAAAGTAATGATATTCTAATTGAAGATACATTAACCCATTTATTTTATACAAATGATATTCTATTCTAATTTAATTTTATTGAGTTAAACTTAATTTATCTTTTAAACTACGGGGAAAGGGGGATTCGAACTCGGGTGCAGAGTAAGTAGCACATCCCACTATAGTCCACTTAACTAAGTTCATATTTGCAAACATCAACCAACAAGAATTCTATAGTGAGAGTTTCTATATGGTCCTTAAGTGATGTTCTATATTTTAATCGTTGTATGAAATTAATTAGCATGATTCAACAATTAACATATAAAACATCACCTAAGGGCTATAGATAAGGCATCACTTCAGAATGACTCCATCAACCAAATTAGTTAAAATGGTACAACATGGGACCGTTTTGGTATATATCTTTTTTTGTTTTGTCGACAATGAGATATTGTAAATTAATCTACGAAGAGGGAACTTCAAGCCCAACTGCACGAGGGTGGACATACTGCTCTGACCGAACTTACCAAACTCTTTTATTTTAATTTATTATACATGTGGAAAGACTAACCAAACTCTTTTATTTTAATTTATTATACATGTGGAAAGACTAACGTACCCAGATTGAATAAAGGGTCAAGACATTTATAAGGTCCCAAAAAAATAATTAGGATAAGTCATTTTGAAAATGAGGTGGAAGTGAGAATAGAGGTGGTAGAGATTGAATTTAAGAATCACTCGGATAAAATAATATTGTAAAATTCAAATATGTATCAAAAGTGCAAAGCCCACTATTGGGAGTGTTACATCCCTCCATCATCCTCGCATGTTCCACACATACAAACTTATCAAAGACCAGAAATTGGAAACATTCTTTAAATTAAAATGACTGTAAACGTTACATCCGACATAGTTTTCGTAAAGGATAAAAGAATGGAAAAAGAAGAGGTTAGTTATCATCCTCATATTCATTCCTAACCAACCAAACCATGTGTTTTGGGCGCACTCAAACCTAATCTCTTCTACGATGCTAGAAAGCGTGACCCCTCTGCTAAGCAGGCCGCTGAAATAAGCTTACCAAAAACAAAGAAGAAAAAAACGGACATCTGTCTTCTCTCCTCGTGGGAGTTGAGGCAAAAGGAAAGGAAAGTAAAACTAGGGGTAGGGATATATGGGTCATCAATCTTCTTTCTGTTATCGTTGTCTTGTGTTCAAATGTTACGAGTCCATGGCGATGGCTTCGGGAAGTGGATGCAGTTGAAGGGCTGGGATGTGGGACTTGAGTTGGAGGTGGGTTGGAGCAGCCAATTTCTTCTCCTTCGGAATTCCTTTCCCCACAATTCCAAGTACCTTCCTCACCTCATTTGCAAGCTCAATCACATAGTCATCTTCATGGCCTGTTCATGTTACAAATTCTTCAATTTAGTCACATATTTAATGAAGAATTAAGAAAAGCTTGTCGTGGTCTTCATGCTGAAGGATTTGTGGTACTGTAAGAAAAAGATTGCTCACCAATATCAAACATAGCCTTCTCCAATCGAAAGAGATAGTCTCTATTGTTTCCGCAGGGCCCAAATGCAGTGGCGATTTGCCTGTAGAAAAATACTCGGTCATCAGGGAGTGCCATTGAGGGAAAATAACTTTATCACACAAATAATTACACCCACCATCGCACCACCAAAACAAGAAAAGAAGAATTGCAATCTATATTACCTTGCCATATCCTCCAATGGAGCAGGACCCAGATAATACTTGTTTGATTCCTTGTCTCGAGTGGATGTGAAACTGCAATATCAAGAACAGGTTAGGTTAGGAAAACATCCAGAAACAATTTTTGTAAACAAATTTGTAATGCGTTTTTGTTTGTTTCTTCTCTTACATTATGAAGCAATTTTACAAAGGATGAATTTAATGAGATGCGGGAATTGATGAATCTACAGCAAAATGACTTACACAATCACTCCTGTCACGGAAGGCTCAGACCCAGAGAAGTCCCCTTCCTGTACACCACAGAAAGCACATGTTATGACAAACAGTACAAAAATAATAATTAAAAATTCACAAATACTAAGAAAGCTGGCAGTTCCAACTTTCGGGCATGAAGGTAAGAGTAATATTAAAACTAATCTTACCTTATAAAAGTTCACAAGGGTCTTTAAATCATATTCACATTCTCTCCTTTCCAAGTACTGCAAATGAGAAGCAAATCAATGTAACATTCCAATTAGATAAGACGTACATAAAATTTGCAACTCGTAGTAAAAGAGGATAAGAAGTATGTCTATTAGATAAGTAGGGTATGACTGCCCATGTCAAATTTATCTCAGGTGAACACTCTCAACAGAAAAATATATCACAACAATGATAAATTTTGCTTTTGAAGAAGCATACCTCCATTGCCAGTTTTTCCCTTTCAGGCCCTCCGCGTACAGAGTAAGCAGCACCCCACTGTTGGAAGAATTTGAAGGTAAGAAAGAAAGAACATTTGTTAACAAGAGCTGAAGCATTATTCCGACGCTATCAGAACCAACGAATATGAATCATGAAGGGTAATAGTCTAAGATGTTACTTACGCAAATAGCTCCTTTTTGGTACTCCAAAGAGCAAGTCCGAGCAGGGTGCTCAGGGGTACCTCTGTGATCAATGCATGCTTAACAAATGGAAAAGAAATGAACAGAATCAGTGGCAATATAATGACATAAAAGGAATTGAAAAGTACAAGTTATAACAATATGTACAATTTCTTCCTGAATACTAGTGAGACATACCAACATCAAAAACACGCCTGTAGTCCTTGATGTAACCCATCACTTTCTCGTCGTATTCAAAACCAGGGTTCCACACAAGTGAACCATATCCAAAAACCCAAAATACCATGGTTGTGTATAACTCCTGAGAAAGAACAATGGGAAAAAGGTCACAAACTGTGATAAAATAGTCTAAATAAGAACATTTTATAATAAACACGAACTTTCTATTACCAAGCGCGATGATGCCGTACTTTGTGAAAGTTATGTATATATTTAAAAATTAAAAAGCTTCAAGCTTTCTTCTTCTTTTAAGGAAAAAAAGTTGCCCAACTTTTCTAAATCAGCCAAACTAAGTGCAATGATGCAGATCAAGAGACTTGATTAAATATCTTTAAATCGTTGCTAATGTGGAAAGTTTTGGGTTTTTCATTCAATAAAATCTCAGAAAGACAAGGCAACCATAAATGCACTCGACATTTTAGGAGCTAGAAATTGACATTCACATTAATTGGAAACTCAAACGAAGAAAACACGAAGTTCAAAAAATTTCCATTTTCCCCCTTTTTCTCAGCATCCAAACAGAAGGTGCAGATCACGACACAAAATAAGAGTGGAAAAGGAGAAAACCACCGGCATTGTTATGCAACCAGATAAAATCGAAATTCACCCACAAAAAAAAACAGAGGGAAAGAGAGCTTACAAAGAAGATGGCAGAAATTTCCCGATAAAAAAATGAGAGCAAGTGTTTGGAGAAGCCCTGGTGATCTGATGGAGAAAGCGAGAAATCGACGCTCTTTGATTTGCAATGGCACGACGACAAAGAGAGAAACGAAAAGAGGGGAAGCTAAACGCGACTAGGGTTTAGCTTCAGAATTAGGGCTTTTTCTTCTTCTTCGTTTGTTTCTCTCTCTCTCTCTCTCTCTCTCTCTGGTCTCTCTTCGCCTTCTCTTTATTTGTTTTGGCTTCGTGTCGGTGTGAGGAGCCAGAGGCGAGAGCGCTTTTGTAGGCCTTCGAAGCAGAGGAAACAGAAGCCCGCGTGGCCTGCTGGAAAGCCTGCTTTAGACAACTAGCTGATGTATGTGGCATGAATTTTATATCATGTGCATCTATCACATCATGATACATGCCGAGTAGCTTTTTTTGGTGCAAATTTTTATTTTTATTTCCATTTTATGAGCATAATTATTTTTGTTATATTATTGGAATACTTTCTTTTTTTTTTCAACTATAAAATTTTGAGAACAATCTAAAAAGAATAAAATCCCAAATTTTTAGCATAAATATTTTTGTTAAAAAAAGTATTAATAAAAATGATAATGTAAAAGATTTGGTCCAGAAAAAAAACACATTGGAATATCTAGATGGGAGTCAAATCTGAGGGGGAGACAAATTCTAGGTGTCAAATTACCAAGATTTTGATCCAAGGGTATAAGTCAAATTTGTTGACTGATTAAAGAACTAATATGATACTTAAAGTGGGTTTTGTTCCATTCACTTTGCTTATAGAAAGGTCAATAATGGCTTACTGAGAATAGTTTGAAAGAGTCAAAAGTTATAGATTTGTTAGTTTATGTTTAATTTAACAAAATTCAAAGTTAACCAAAACTCATTATATTTATTCTTTCGCCACATATAGGTATAACTTTCAAGTTTCTTTTAATATTTTAGGATGAATATTTTCCGATACATTATTATGTAAACGAAAACACAAATGTGGAAATTCCGCTACCACAAAATTGTATGAAATTGTAAGAATCATTTGTTGTCAATTCACAATCTCATCTTATCTTATATTCCTTATTTTGCATGATGACGAATATGTTAACTTGTGTGGTTACAATATACTTCACATTTTGTAAGGAAAAATAATAACAATCAAAGATTAGCTCATAAATAGATTTTTTGCTATATATTTTAATTATTTTATCTATATATATAAAGCAAAAGGCAAAAAATTGTAAAACATTCAAAATACCAGCAAATGCCCTTAGTTAATTCAAACATTAATAATTGAAATTATTAATTAAATAAGGATAATATGGTAGATTCACATTTTTAAATTAAAATTAAAATTAAATACAAAATCAAATACTAAGCCCTACTTTTAAGAAACATAACTACTAATGTTATATTTTCTTAATTCTAAAAATAAAATAAAAATAAAAAAGAAAACCAATTGGCAAGTTTAAATTAAAACACAATTTTAGAAGAAATTAAAACTTTGATTACTTCAAATAAGTAAAACTTGATTACATTATTTATTACCAAAATTATGTGTTAGTGACAAAACTAGATTCATACCATACATGTCCATCTCATCTAATCATGATGTATGCATACATCAGGTGGTTGGATTTGCTGAAACGTAAAACTAAAATTTCAAAAAGAACAAAATTGGCCAGGTGCATTGAACCTGGACAGGTTTTTTACAGCTGTGATCGTTTTCCGCGTTGCGATCAAATTCAAATTAGTGCTTTTATTGCCAAACGGCGTGTACCGTGTCACTAAAGTCTACAAGACAGAGACCTAATTTGGCTCAATGAACCTGGACGCTAATCCGGCACCAATCCAAACCCACAACTAGTCTCGGTAGGTTTCTAGGCAAACCCCGAATCCAAGCACCCCGTGACTTTGATTCCTCTGTCTCTTCGATTACGGTGAAGATTCCAAATTCCAAATTCCAAATTACAAGTTTCAATTTCTCTCTCCAAATTTGAGGAGGAATTTGGTGCTTTCTTTGCAGGACTACAAGAAGGAGTGGAAGATGAAAGGGATTTCAAATATGGGAAAAATATCCAGATTGGAGCCAAACAAGCCACAATTTGAGGAACTTTGTAGGGTTTCTATCAATGAGTGGATAATGGGTTATAAATGATAGGAGGTGGGGAAGTTTTGAAGGGTTCTGCCTATGTTTGCAACTGTCTTTTTCATTTTATGCAATTGAAAAGGTAATTGAAAATGATATGTGAAATTGATCGTTGTACTAAGTTGTCGGTTACCATTATAATTGTGTGTAAATATGCGAATATGTATGCAACTGCACATATATTGAGCAATTTGGTACAAAAGAAGTCGTATTGAGCAATTTGGTGAAAAAGAAATCGGGTTGAATAACTTATTTAAATTATTATTTGTATGATACTGAAATCGTAATTGAATAATGTCATCTAAATGAAATGGTTAAACCATTTACATCTACTTTTCTTTCTTTATTTTTTTGGTGAGTCATGATTGATGATGATGCCTACTTTTATTTATTAGATACAAGGGATTACAGCAATGAATTCGCTAAAATGTCAACTATGAATAAGGGATTTAGGCAGCAGCCCAACAAACTGTACAGGCAATTTAATAAATTAATCCATAAAATACCGTCGGTCCAATTGAAAAGGTAGAGGCCTGGGTTTATAATACGGAACGCGTGCCGTAGAGTTAAAGTCCACCTTTCATCCCCACCGTCCATTTAGTCTAACCTTTACCAGTAGATTTGCTTCCCAGTTTCTGTCATTTTACACAATTTTTTAATTAGGAAAACGAGACTTTTATTAAATACTAGAATGGGTTACATTCAGATCTTTAAATAAAGACCAAGATCAGCTTTTCTATGTCCAACTTGTGAGAAGTGGCAAATTGATCTGAATGAATGATTATTGACCAATTCCTTAGTTGTAGTGATTGTGAAAGGTTTGCTTTAGGTGTTCTTTGTGCGGGTGAAACGATTGTTAGTTGTTGATTATGTGTATGAATTCATATATAATAACAATTATTCATATGTATATGAATACCCATCATTAACATTTACCTCAAAATTCATATCATTTTACACTTCTTCTAATTAACTTACGACTTTAAACTCTTAAAAGAAAAAAAGATAGCGTATTTTACCATTCTCATTTATCCATCGACAATCAAAACTAATCATTTATAATTTTCCTTACACACTCGCGTGTGGAATGTATGAGAGGGGAACATAGGATTGCCAAAATCATTACTCATACAAACAAGAGTGGAGCTGGGTGTGGCTTGAGGTTGTCATGGATCCCCAACCTTCACATAGATCATCCATCCTTTAACATAATAATTCACATAAATTGAAAATTTTATGCTAATTGACCCCTCATATGTACCAGTTTAGCTTAGCCATTACATGCAAAATTTACAAAGATAAAAGTCGTATAACATTTATGCGTCCCATGTCAAGAGCCACAAGAGTTCCTTTGAGGTCTTTATAAGACATACTCTTAGAAATAGAATAGTGTGGACTAACTATGCAAGTGGCATGTGGGTATGGCCTAGTACTAGGACATTGATTTAGATAGTTGTATCTTGGTAGAGCAAACACATGCAGAATTACAAGCACTGAGTATGGGTGAAATTTTGTTTCAAGGACATTGCAATTCTATAAGCCTCTGTATGCAAGAACAGTCATTTTTAATTTACTACCATATTTAATTTCATTATTCTATTTGTTGTTTAATTAAATTATTAGAATAATATTGATTGTTGTTCCTCCAACATGTTTCACTCGAGAGAACGAGTTAGATCAAAGACAAAGATTCCCACAAAAAAGAAGAAAAAAAATTGAACTCTCACATTGATTTACTTTGAAATTTCTTTGTCTTCAATATTCGCCATGGATATGTTGAACCTAGCCAATTAATATCAATAAAGTATATACTAATGCAACTAGGAGGGTACTTTAAAAAATTTAAAAAAATACGGCCGTGTGGCTGTACTACGGTATTTTTTTTTATTAAAAATAGTATAGCCGCGGCTTTACGTTGTTTGACATATAGGTTCCTTTTTTCTTCCTAAATCAGACGCTCTGTACCGAGATTCTTTTATTTTTTATTTAAGAAATAGTATACTGGCGCAACTTTGCTACGGTGTTTTAAAATAATAGCATGGTTTCCACACGTGGGCACCTAGCCGCTAGGCGTGTCCTTTTCTATATTATAAATAGTATAGCCGCCAGCTATACCGGGATTTTATTTTTAAAATCGTATAGCCGTATGTGGTACTACTTTATTTTTAAAAATAGTATAGCCGTGCTATATACGAATTTTTTATAGTAGAGCCGAGAGGCTGTACCACTATTTTTATTAAAAATAGTATAGCAGTCTTGACTATACGTGGAATTTTTTTAAAAAAAAAATAGTATAGTCAACGATACTCAAGTGTTGTTTTTATTTTTATTTTTCCAAAATAGTATAGTTGCTCGGCTATACTCTTTATATATATATATATATATATATATATATATTGGGATCCTTTTTTTTTTCTTTCCCAAATTTCTTTTATCGATAAGAGTAGTTTAGATCATTATCCATTACTATTGGGCCATTACCTGAGTTTATATTGTCCTCTTTTTATTTTTTTTACTTTCTAAAGGTATTACGTATATAAAGAATTTAGCATTTTCACGTTTAATACTTGTATTCTACACATATGTATGTATTTTTCAATATTACATTTGCTTTATGTACATGTCTTAAGGATTGAGTAAAATACATGCTTTTTAAAAAGCAAATGTATAATACTTGTATTGTACACATATATACATATTTTTCATGTTTAATACACATGTGTTTTTTACAAAAATTTCAATAATACACACAAAATTCACATATTATATACATAATTTTCATATATTATTGCAAACATATTTTAGTTGAAATTAGTTCCACATTGGAACACTAGAGTCTATGGAGTCCCATTTGACGGTGACTAGCGCTATCAAGGTCCCAAAAAAAACTGTTGTGATTCAGTGAGACGTAGAATTTTCGAGAAACCAATAGCAGCATTTTAGACTTTTTCATCTAATTAACATAAACATGTGTATCTGAATATAGAAAGAGTTAAAAACACATGTTTATGTTATTCGAGCCCAATAGCAACACCAACTTAAAAACATTCCAAATGCACAGATTAATTTGGGCTAAAACAATATCAACTGAATTTGACTAGGCATATTTCGTATGTTAATTTATCTAAATTTGGATTGCTCATGTCACACGACACAAAAGTCGAATAAGAATAAGATACGATAACACGAGTATGCGCGAATGAATGCATTTTATTTCTCACATTTGTGACAATGTTAGAACTAGTAAAATCATATTACACACGGTGTTTCCAAATTAACATGATAATACCCATTAAAATCATTTTGCTGCTCTTTGATTTTTTTTTTCTTCATGTCATAAACATCATCATCATGTGGTATTGTAATGTAGGGTGATCTGAATATTGAAATCTTTATTATAGAAATGTTTCTAAAATAATATAGGTTTATACCTAATATCCAAAATATTTAGCTTAACAAGTCCAAAATAGTTACTTAAATTAGGGCTTTTCAGTGATGAGCAGAGCTTTGAGGCTTACAGAGGGTTCAGGCCATCGATCGCTCAAAAAGACTCTTGCGTAAGTCGATTGAACTCTTACCATCACCAAATTTCCGAAAAAGATGACATTTTGAGCACAAAATTGGAAAATGAAAGTACAAGGAAGCCAATCCGAGCTCGACCAATCGCAGCGCGGTTCGAGCAGTAGGCGCAGCACGCGTTCGCAAGTAGCACCAGACTGGAATCCAACAGACGAGCTCCTTCTGGTGAACGAGATCGCTGCTGTGGAAGCCGATTGTCTGAAAGCATTGTCTTCATTTCAGAAATGGAAGATCATATCTCAAAACTGCTCTGCTTTGGGCGTCCCGCGGACTTTGGATCAGTATCGCAGAAAATGGGACGCTTTGTTTCTCGAGTACAAGAGCATCAAGCAGTGGGAGTCAGCGTCTAGAGGCGGTGCTTCGTACTGGGTTTTGGAAATTGGGAGGAGGAAGCAGAAGGGGTTGCCTGAGAATTTTGATAATGAGTTGTTCAGAGCCATTGATAATCTTGTGAGGGTTCGGGGGAACCAATCGGATACGGACCCAGATAGTGATCCAGAAGCTGAGATTGATGCTGAGGCTGATGTGCCTGATGTTGTTGCAGAGCCAGGTATGTTTTTCTCCAACCCCAAATGGAAATCTGTGTTGATATTCAAGTGCTGCATTGTCAAATTAGTTATCAATTGCCTGTGTGGTTTTTGCATTTTTGGTTTCTTATGCGCCAATGATTTTGTGTTCACATCGTTGAATGCTGAATGTATGTTTACATTTTAAGCTCATTATTTGGAGGAAAAAGAAGCGGGAAGGTGATGTTGAGCCTCCTTCATGTAGCATGATGTTATATTGGGCACTATCGAAACGGATAGAGGGTTATGAGCATTAAAATTTAGAGCAGAACAGAATGTAAATGTTAGACATTACAATCCAAGTAGTAAATAAAACTGCGAAGTTTCTTGTTTAGTTTGCGTATGATTCTTGAAGGTGAATGGTTATGTTATCTCCTTCATTGAAACTTGGATCATAAAGGTAGAGTGTTGTTGAGCGTGAATATTTTTGACACAAAGGTAAGTTGTGACATAGGACAGCTTAGATATGCACAAACGCTTACTAGTTAGTTGTCTTGTTTGCAAGCTTGATTATTCAATTGCTGTATGCGTACCATTTCAAGATGTAATAAATTAGTAGGGGATGTTGTAGAAGGTTTAAGGTGGTTGAATTTGCGATGTGAAAACCAGTCAACTGCATAAGTTTTGCTACTTTTGAGTAATGGGTGAGTAAGTGAATTTTAGTTATGGTTTAATTGTTTTTTGAGCTTGAAGTCATGAAAAAGCATAACAAGCATGTTATTCTGTAAGCCTTAGTTCTATGCTTCATCACCAGTTATGTTCTTATAATTGTCCTGTATATTATTAGAGTCCAAGAGGAGAAGACGCCGATCAACACATCAGAAAAGCTGTCCAATAAAAAATTCATTTAGAAGATGTAAGGTGGAAAGGCCTGAAGAAACCCATGTAGAAGAAAAACCTGAAGAAACTCATGCAGAAGAAAAACCTCAAGAAACCCACGCAGAAGAAAAGCCTGTCGGGAGCTGCTTAGAAGTAATTCCTCAGAAGAGCCTGGCAGAAGAGAAGTCTCAAAAAAGCTGTGCGAAGAAACATAAAAATAGTCAAATAAAAGAGAAGGCTATCAGCATTGAAGAACAGGAGCAAATTGCGGTTATGCAATTGCATGAAAATGTAGAACTAATCCAGGCTATTGTTAATGAGAATGCAGATCATGAGGCTGCCGATGTGAAGAGCACCGGGGACCCTCAAACTGATCTTGTTAGACGCCAAGGGGACCAGGTTATTGCATGTCTGGGAGATATTGTGAAGACTCTTGACCAGCTCCGTCAGCTTGTCCAGGAATGTGAATAGTTTTCCTCTTAACTTCCCTCCCCCTTCTCTAATTTACTGAATGTCAATATTTTAATGGTTAACATTTTGGTGTTAGGATATTTATGGTAAAGTTCTAATGCAATGTTGGAGGTAGCTTATTTTGTGTTGTTTGCCTATTGTAGACCAGTTTAGGTGTGTCTCTTTCATGTACATATTCACAGCCTAGCAGATTATCCATAACTTGCATTTATCCTTTCCTTTCCTATGGCTGGACACTTCTTAATAGATCTCCTCAAATCAGGTGAACTTCTTAGTATCCAATAACGCGATTATGCGTAGGATTAGCCACTCATGTTCATATGCATCAACGGTTGACAGACTTACGACTTTTGATTGTGAACAAGTTGAAGCAAACCTCTGGCAACAATGCCAAATTGTAGTTGTATTGTCAATGTGTTCAGATTGCTGTGATGTACAATGTGCACAGGTGTGGTGTCACGGTGTTGAACCTTTTTGGGGAGAGGGGGGTTCACGTGTGGGAGTTTGAGACCACTAGCAAGTAATAATTATTTCCTGTTTCTGGCAATGTACCCGTGTTTATTAATACCACCTTCAACAACACCGTATTGACCAACCAAAACACACAATATTTCTGTTATTTGTATTTTCCATAATATATATGTCATTTGATTCTTTATATACTATTTTAAACAACGTAAATACGAATACGAAATCATATGGCAAATGGAAAAGCACGCAAGGGCTCTCTTTCAACATATCTGTATGCTTCACCGCAATTGAAACATCTAGAAGGCTAGGGAGGCAATGAGAGAACTCTCACGAGAAAAGGCAAGTCCTTTCTTTTTCTTTACCAACTTTTGGGTTTTTAAATTTCTATTTTTTATTTAACTAGTAAAATATAGGGGTTTCATGCTAAAATAGCCATTTTTCACAATTTTTTTTTTCTTTTCTATAATAGCTCCTGCCCCGGTGTCTTGTTATTATCCCTATAGTTCCCTCTAAGTTGTACCTATAATGCCTATTTAATGCAAATGGGGCTATTTTAAAATAGAAGTCGTGAAATGGGCTATTTTAGCCAATTTCACTATAATATATATATATATATATATACACCATTTTGGGTTTAATTGGCACCTCATGTATCTTAGAAGCAAATGTGAGCAAATGTGTTTGCAAATGAGCGGTCCAAGTGGCATTGAAGTGAGCTGCAATACCAAAAAAATAAAAGTTTAATCCTCCAAAAGAAGAAATTAGCATGAAAAATACGTATTGCTCTTTGAAATGAGTTCCCATTTTTATGAAACTTCCATAAGGAAATCCCTAAAATCTACATCAAAGCATAGCATATTGCTCTTGTCCAAAGCCAATCAATCTGTCTCATTCTTCCACCATTGTTGCTTCCTTACCAACCTGCAGAAAAACAAAAATATCAAAAACTCCACTAATTCCTTAACCCCAACACTCCACAAAACCAATCCATGAACCCCTCCACTACTTCACCCAACACCAACATCCATGTCGACTTCCCTAACAGCCACCCAAATGAAGACCAAAATCAACCAAACACTCCCTTACTTCACCAATGCTCTGATGAGCTACGCAACTTCAGAGTGAGCCTCAAATGGTGGACACTAGACCACTCCTCATGCCTTGGAAAATTCATATCCTACTTCACCTTCATCTTCCTAACCATCCTAGTCCCCATCCTAGCCGCCTTCTCTCTCAAATCCCCATCCGAAGACCCCATATCTTTCAACAAGCTTGTCCAACTTCCCCAGTCCGGCTTAGCCGCCATTGGTTTCATCACTCTGTCTAGCTTCTTCAGGAAGTATGGCCTGAGACAACTCCTCTTCCTCGACGGTCTTGGAGATGACACTTGTTTTGTTCGTCGGGGATACACTCGTGAGCTTGATAAGGCCTTCAAGTGCCTAGCTTACATACTATTGCCTTCCTTTTTCATTGAGCTTGCACACAAGATCATATTCTTCTGCACTGTCAAAATCTCACTGCTCCATATTAGCTCAAGCGTCCCGCTCAATTCCATAATGTTTGTTTTGGTTTTGGCTTCTTGGGTTTATAGGACAGGGGTGTTCTTGCTGGTTTGTGTTCTGTTTCGGTTGACTTGCGAGCTCCAAATACTTCGATTTCAAGGACTGCACAAGCTGTTTGAGGGGCGCGAATCCAAATCCAGCTTCATATTCCAGGTACGTATGATTTGAAATTTCAATAATATCTTTGATAATAACAATCTTTTTTCTTTGATGCAACATATACATTTGAGCCAAAACTTTCATGTAATCTCTTTCAATTTTTCTGTATTTTCAGACTGTTGAGTGGATATTTTTAACAATAGGAATCTTCACTTTGGTTTCAGGAACATATAAGGATAAGAAAGCAATTATGGGTTACGAGCCACAGGTACAGATTCTTCATCATCGGATGCACGTTTGTCGTCACTGTGAGCCAGTTTGGGGCCTTGTTGCTGGTTTTGGCATCCAAAACAAAGAAGACTTTTCTCAACTCTGGTGATCTTGTGGTTTGTTCTGCTGTTGAGCTTAGTGGTTTTTTCTTGTGCCTAATGGAGGCAGCAAGAATAACACATAGAGCTCAAGGAATTTCAGCGATTGCAACAAGATGGCACATGCTTTTGACTTGTCCATCTGCTGCATTAGATCAGCAATGCAAAAAACAGCAGAGCTCAGAGGCTGATGGATGTTGTGGAGAGACTGATTCAGAATTTTCATCGAACGTTTTGACTTCAGTTTCTCCACAGGAGCCTTCCTCATTCCAAACCAGGCAAGCTCTAGGTCTGTCTGCTTTCTTTCTACATTCCTTGATAGCTTAGCTAGTAGAAGAAAATTACTTATAGCAGTACAATACTACAATTCAAGACCTACTTTCAAATCAGATACAAAGGCTTAAGGCAAACTTTGAATATCTCTAGTCACTCACTTGCAAACTAAATTAACCACACATATCAAATAAACTCGAGTGCTTCTGCATATGTGAAACTTCAACACTGTATGGCAGTAGTATGGATGCTTATGTATAGTTGTGTGTCTGTGTGTGTGCGCGCAGTGGCATACTTGGGGCACAACAGTGGAGGGATCACGCTATTTGGGTTTCCGCTTGATCGGGGATTGCTTCACACACTGTTTGCGTTTGAGTTCTCTCTGGTGCTGTGGGTGCTCAGCAAAGTGGTTGTCTTGTCTTAAGCACAACGTTACAAGATTGACAATGAAGCTGCCAGCAACATCATTAACAATAAGATTGCCAGGACCAGGACCAACCTCTCTGTTCTCATCGAAACTCGAATTGTTCAAACGTGTTTCTTGGACTGTTTAGTTTGAGGATCATTAATAGAGATCAGCTTCAAAGATTGAACAATAATACATTGAAATGTTTTCCCAATGAAAAAGGACCACAGTAGATTATTGACATTAAAGTCAAACCCTACCAAGCATCAAACATACTAGACTTACTATATCCGTAAACTTGGCTGAGCAAACAATGAGCTTTGTCATCATTAACAAGAACAAAAGAGCAACCTTTGACAGCAGTTTCTCCTTCCACCCATTCAATCTCTTTCTAAGCCTTTCTTTTATGTTTTTGAAGCAGTCTTTCCTTCTTCTTCCAATTACAGTTGGTAGACCGAGATACTTCTCTTGTAAAATAATATCTGCATATGTAGTATCCAAATCCAAATAGAATGTGCCAAAATATTTATTTGTTTTAATAAAATAATATCTGTGTTTTGTCTTATAAAGTTCGAATGGCTTCGAGTATGGATGTGTCTCGGACCCTAAAGCATGGTTTATTTGTTTCGGTGTCCTGTTTGACATAACCCGCTTTCCCAGCGAGTTAACACAAACACGATTTTCAATTCGGACACTAATTTTTTCATGTCGTGTTATTGAATTGTGCAAATGATACTGCTTGCCTCTTTCTCTGGAAGGAGATACTTCTCCTTCCTGCAAATGACGGTTTGACATATGTATAAATATAATTAATAAAAAAATACAAAAAGAAAATCTTCTACACACATGTCAAATTGCATGAATGTAGGAGTTTCTACTCACAGAGAAAGGAGGTAAGTAATTTCCTTTTCGAAATGCATACCTACCGAATCAAATTACTTATTTACTACTAGGGCTCCCTAAATAGGTCCAACTCATAAGCTTAGCGCATATCACACAATGAAAGCCTCAGCAAATATAATTAATTAAGGGCAGTAAATTAATACCAAGTAATTAAGTGAAAGGGATGTCCTTGCTATCATAAACATTCGGCTGAGCCAACAATGAAATGCCACTTCACCATCACCATTAACAAGAACAGACCAGCAACTCAACAGCACACACCAAAGCTACAAAATATTAAACAAACACTTTTGCCTAATATTTAGGGAATTAAATCCAATATTTAATCAAAAATTAATGCCGGCTCTCACCCAGCTCATCCCCCATAGGCAGAAAAAAAAAAAAGAGAGAGACCTTGCCATTGTCGACCCTATTTGTACCTTTCCATCTTCCCCTAATCTAATTCTTTCACCACACCCGCCCTAATCTAATTCTTTCACCACACCCACCTAATCTAACACCATTTTCAATCCCTCCATTTTCTCCATCAACCAAAAAAACCCAACTCATTTCTTAACAAATGGTTCGCATTAACAAAGCCTATGATCTTAATCACTGGCTTTTGGTGCTATTTTTCTTAGCACAACTATGTATTTTTGTGTCATCTTCTGACCCAGAAATCCAAACCCTATTGAAATTCAAGTCCTTTTTGTCCAATGACACAGCTCTAGACAACTGGAACAACTCCACCAACCCCTGCAATGGCACCACAAACATTTGGGCAGGCTTGTACTGTGAAAAAAATGGCAATGTGTACGGGTTGAAGTTGCAGAACATGGGTCTCATGGGCATAATTGATATCGACACCCTTACGGGTTTGTCTGCCCTTCGAAGCATAAGCATCATGAACAACAACTTTGAAGGTCCTCTGCCTAGTTTGAACAAGCTTGGTGAACTCATAGGAGTTTACTTGTCCAACAATCAATTCACTGGTGAAATGCAAGATAATGCCTTTGAGGGCATGAGTTCTTTGAAGAAAATTTATTTGAATGGCAATGAATTCTCTGGAAAAATACCAAAGTCCCTGGCTGCATTGAGCAAGCTTTCGGAATTGGATCTCCAGGGGAACCAGTTCAGTGGGAAGATACCAAATTTTGCACAAAATCCAAATGGATGGAAGTATTTCAATATATCAAACAACAGGTTTGAGGGTCGAATACCTGCAAGCCTGAGCAATTTAGAAGCAAGCTCTTTCACTGGTAAGCAATTCATTCAAGAATCTCCTTATTGTCCATTTTTTGTTTTGAAATTTTCATTTTGTTTTATTCAATCCACTACACAATACATGATTTTGATGTGTTTGGTTTTTGATCGTTATCCCGTGTGAAACAATTGTTGATTGTTGATGTGTGTGAGTCTCACGGTAAATTCACACATACATCAACGGTTGACAATCGTCCATGCGCGCGTGAACAATGTCGTTAACATTCATCTTAAAACACACACAATTATTTATTTGAGTTTTAAAAAAGAAGTTCGGTCCGAACTTCATATTAACTAATGAAGTATTGAAATGTATATAAGGTAAATGTAATTCTATGACTTTTAATTCCATATTAAAACCAAAGTTTTGAAGAAAAAAATAACAAAAGAAGAAAGAAAATCAAAGATATTGTAATCAATTTAAATCAAAGAAATATGAGATCCTTGACAGAAAGATTGAGACACGCATCTTCATTGATACCAGATCTTCTCAAACATTTACTTTCTATATGATGGTATGGTAGCACGTTGGTCTAATTGAATTATCTTATTTTATAAGTTTTCTTTTATTTATCAAATGAGTTTTCATTTCTTAGTTTCTTGGGCCTAATTATGGGCCTCTTTTTCTTGACCAATAGGTAACCAAGGCTTATGTGGAAAGCCTCTGGCCCCATGCAAGTCCTCAAAGAAAAAAATCCTCCTCATCATAGCCATCATAGTTGTCTCAATTGCTGCAATACTGTGCACCATTGCAGCAATTCTCTTCATACGACGTCGTAGCTCCCAATCAAAGCAAGAAGCAAGAGCCCAGGGGAAGCTAAAAGCCCAACACCACACAGCTGCAATGGAGGTCCAGTTAACAGCTGATGAAGACAACTACAAGGAGGCTGAGAAAGGAGGGGAGTTGTATTTTGTGAGGAAGGACAGAGGGTTTGAGCTGGAAGAGTTGCTGAGGGCCCCAGCTGAGGTCTTGGGCAGTGGGAGTTTTGGGTCATCTTACAAAGCACGGCTCTTGAGTGGGTCCATGGTTGTGAAGAGGTTTAGGCAAATAAACCAAGTTGGGAAAGAGGACTTCTATGATCACATGAGAAGGCTAGGGAGGCTTTCACACCCTAATTTGCTCCCACTTGTTGCTTTCTATTATAGGAAAGAAGAGAAGCTCTTGGTTCATGATTTTGTTGCCAATGGAAGCTTGGCTAGTCATCTCCATGGTATGCCCTTGTATAGTAATATTTCATCTAATCACATTACGAATCATGCATTTAATTAACATAATTGAATTAACAATGTGATTAGTAAATATGATACACATAATAGGCCGAATGTTGTTGTTAATTGATCACACAAACTCTCGGCCAGTTAAAACTCAACGTCTGGTCACATCTTTCAAATGTTATGTCAAATTAATTTGAGTTGTTTGTGCATTTTCAGTGAAGCGAGAACCCGGGCAGCCGGGATTGGATTGGCCAACTAGGTTGATGATCATCAAAGGAGTATCAAGGGGCTTAGGCTACCTATACAAAGAGTTCCCAGGCCTAACAGTACCCCATGGCCACCTCAAGTCCTCCAATGTCCTCCTAGACCACAACTTCAACCCCCTCATAGCAGAATATGCCCTAATACCAGTGATCAACAGAGACCATGCCCAAAAGTTCATGGTGGCCTACAAGTCCCCAGAGTTCTCCCACATGGAACAAACCTCGAAAAAGACCGATGTGTGGAGCCTGGGCATACTCATCTTTGAAATGCTGACAGGAAAATTCCCAGCAAACTATTTGCAGCAGGGCAAGAGGGCAAATGCAGACCTAGCAGCTTGGGTGAACTCAGTGGTGAGAGAAGAGTGGACAGGAGAAGTGTTTGATAAGAACATGAAAGGGACCAAGAATGGGGAGGGGGAGATGCTGAAGCTTTTGAAGATTGGGATGTGTTGCTGTGAGAGCAGTGTGGAGGGAAGATGGGATTGGAGAGAAGTTGTAGACAAGATTGAAGAGTTGAAGGAGAGGGACAGTGAGGAAGAATATTCTTCTTATGCTAGTGATGGGGATATGGGCTCTTCTAGGGCAATGACTGATGAGGATTTCTCTTTCTCAGTTAATGCTTGAGTTTGGGGCTTGGCTTGGGAGGGGGAGGGGGAAGGGGGGGATGCTAAATATATGCTGTATAATGAAGTTAATTTAGGAGGGTTTGAATGCTTTTGCACTATGTGTTTTTTGGTAAATACATTTGCACCATATATATATATGTTGCTAATTTAAGGCACACAATAAGTAACAATGGCCGAAAGGAGGAGGAAAAACGAGTTCAATCCGTCCCAAATTTGTTGCTAATGGAAATTTTTTACACCCCTTATTTTTGCTTGAATGGTTTGTTTTTGAACGGTTTATTTGAGTTTGTAATGTATGATTGTGTGACATTGTAATTTTTTTTGCTGTTTATCTATCACAAGGATCTATTTTGAATTTGAGCAAATATCTTATGAATGTGAATTATGTATGTTGTAAATTTTATTTATTAATTTATAATGAAGTTGTTTTGGGGTTTATAGTTCTTGAGTTATTAAATTCTATAGTTACAATGAAGCTTTTTTATTTCTTGAAACCGAGTCTTTAAGACTTGTGCATAACATAGATGTATTATTGAAAAATACGTATGTACGTGTATAATACATTATTAAACGTGAATGTGCTAAATTGTTTATAAGGATAATAACTCTGGAAAAGTAAAAAATCAGAAGAAGACAATAAAGACTCAGGTAATGGCCTAATAGTAATGGATAATGCTTTAAACTACTCTTATCTATACATGAAAATCGAGGGGAAAAATATGAAAGAAAAAAAGGATCATACTTTATAGATAAATAGTATCGCCGCTCGGCTATACTGTTCATTTAAAAACTTTAAACAATACAAACCCAGTAGGGCCGTGAGGCTATAATATTTTTTTAAATTTTTTAAAATGGTGTACCGCCGCACGGCTATACTATTTATAAAAACAACAAAAGAGGACCCCCATCAATCATGTCGAAATACCTATAGCTGTGTGGCGATACTATTTTTAGAAATATTAATAAAACCAAGTATCGCCGGGCGGCTATACTATTTTAAAAAAAATTTAAAAATGGTATAGCCACCCGACTATACTATATATAAAAAGACCCACCAAGCTCGTACGTAGGTGTCACGTGTCAAAAACGTAAAGCCGCATGGCTATACTATTTTTTTTTAAAGGTAAAAATAAGTATAGCCGCACGGCGGTACTATTTAGTAGGTTTGCACTGTGTTTTTAGCTAATTTAAGGCACACAATAAGTAACAATGGCCAAAAGGAAGAGGAAAAACAATCCCTTCCAAATTTGTTGCTAATGGAAATATTTTACGTGCCTTATTTTTGCTTGAAAGTTTTGTTTTTGCATGGTTTATTTGAGTTTGTAATATATAATTGCATGATATTGTAATTTTCTTTGTTGTTTATCTATCACAACAATCTATTTTGAATTTAAGCAAATGCGTAAATTTTATTTATTAATTTATAATGAAGTTGTTTTGGGGTTTATAGTTCTTGAGTTATTAAATTCTATAGTTAGAATGAAGCTTTTCATCTCCTGAAGACAGAGAAGTTTTCTAGCGGCAAAAGAAATCCCCACCCAGGAGAAAGCATCAACGGTGGAAGTGGAACAGCGGAAAATAAAAAGAAATTTCCACTGCCGGGATTCGAACCCGGTTTGATAAACTCAATCCAATGTATTGGGCTACAGCGGATTTGATGATGTGGATTGAATAAACAATTAATATAAATCATTAAAAATTTATGGTGTCTGTCTCGCCAATATTACCCTAATTTCAGCAAATACATGTCAATAAAAGGAAATAAATATAGCCTGCAGCAATAATATTGAATAATCATGATTAATGAAATACCAATTCTTTTGAAGGTTATATGCTGTTTGCTTTTATTTGTACGGCAATTTTGAGTCTAAAAGAATTCTGATTTATTTATAGTGTGTGGTTTGGAGTAATTATTCTTTGAGTAAAGGTTTTTGGGTTCGAGTTCTAATGTCCGTGTAATATGTGTGAGTTTGGTATGCTATAGGCTCCTCTCAATAAAAAAAAGTCTTTAAAAAAAAAAACTAATTTATTTCTTAGATCCACGCCAATTTTGATTTATTTTGTTTTTAAAAAATGTATAATTTCTCGACAAAAGCAATATTGGGAAAGAGGAATTAAGTAAGCAATTTATCTCATAATCTATGATCTTCTAAACTTGCCGAATATTTTAATCACAACCATTCATTTTACATATATAGTTTTTCGGTAATAGGAGGATTTGCATGCTTTTGCACTATGTGTTTTTGGGTACATATATTTGCACTCCATATACGTTGCGAATTTGAGGCTCACAATAAGTAATAATGGCCAAAGGAGGAAAAACCGCGGAAAATACAAAAAGAATTATTCCGCTGCCGGGATTCGAACCCGGTTTGATAATCTCAATCCAAGGTATTGTGCTACAGCGGACTTGTTGAAATTGGATTGGAGAAACAATTAATATAAACAATTAAAAGTTGCTGGAGTTTCTGTCTTACCAGTATTACCCGAATTTTAGCAAATACGTGTCAAGATGGTCGACAAACAAAAGACATAGCCTGCTGCAATTAGTCATGCAAATACCAATTCTTTTGAGGGTTATGGGCTTGTGACCCAAAGCTTATATTTGCAAGGTTCATTTGAGCTTGTGATGTGTAATTGTGCACGATATTGTAATTTCATCATTGTGTATCCATAACAACAATCTATCCTAAATTCGAACTTTTCCTATTCTTAGAATGTGAATGTCTTTTGCTTCATCTCTTGATGATGATGACTTCTCTTCCTCAATTAACGATTGAGTTTGGGGCTTGGGGGAAGGGGGGGTGGCTACTAAATGTATGTTGTATGATGAATTCATCTGGAGCTTTTGCACTATGTGTTTTTTGGTAAATAAAAACCACCTAGAATAATAAACAACTATGATATATTTGCACAGCCTGAAGTTTTCTAATGGCGAAGAGGGAAAAAAATAAAAGCGTATTCCACTGCCAGGATTCGAACCCGGACTGTATTCTCAATCCAATTTATTGGGCCACAGTGGATGTGTTGATATTTAGTGAAGAAACAATTCATATAAACCATTAAAAGATTCCAAGGGTATAATAAGTATAGCCGCGCGGCTATACTGTGTTCAGCCTAGCAATTAGTACATAAGTACAGCCGCTCAGTAGACGTAAGTGCAGCCGTGCGGCTATACTATTTTTAATTTGTACTAGAGAACATGTCATAAAGGGTATAGCCGCGCGGCTATACTATTTTTTTAGACCCAGAACGTGTCATAAAGGTAAAACCGCAGTATAGCCGCTATACTATTTTTAGCATAATACCATAATTTTTGGATGTAGAATCAATGAAAAGGGGTTTTGTGAAAATAAATTGAAACTTCATAGTGTATTCGAGTAATTTTTAAAACCTCAGGGAATTTTGTGAAAACACCTAAAACCTCAAAGGGTGTTGGTATAAATAACTCCAAATTCATATATGTTTAGTTTGGGCACAAATGTGTTCGTTTGGTATGGGGTCTGTTTCAAGTACTAATAATTTGGTTAGCTGGAGAAAAAACCAATTGGCATAATATCTCTCCTTCACAATTAATAAATACCTTTACTGTTTGTTGGAAAATTTGGGACCAGAGAAATCATTTTATTTTTCAAAATAAATCACCGCAAATCTAGGAAGCTATTTCTCATATTATAATTTTCTTACATAATTATTGGCAAGCTAATCATACTACTTTTAAGAAATACTCAGACGTAATGTTTTTCAGTCTTCCAAAAAACCTATTTGCTTGAGGATAAGGACTCTCCAACAAAAGGAAAGAAATACATGCTGCAATAATATTGAATAATCATGAGATACCAATTCTTTTGAGGGTTATGTGCTGTTTGCTTTTTGAAACACAAGGGCGATAGTGTATTTATTAATGAGGGAAAAAAGTAACAAGTACAAAAATCGGGCACAAGCCTTAGAGGATTAGGCAAGTACTCTATACCAAGCGAAGCGTAGTGGTCGTCGGCTACGAAGTAGCCTACCTCCTCAACCGCATAGCGGGAGGAGGAACCTTGCCTCGATAGAGTCCCCGTCCGATGGCGAAGCGGATTTCATGTGTGTGGGGGCCTCTTATAAATTATAAAGAATCAAAAATTCGAACTCACAATACATACAAAAAATAATGTATATATATCACATATATCAAGTATTATATTGCTTATTGGTTGCAATCATAATTGTTCTCAACAATGGGATAAACAAATACATTCTAAGTAAGAAAAATTGCAAGAGATAGACAAAGAGTAGTGATTTAGTAAATATCTTTAGAGCTTTTTCCCCCATTAAACCCAATAGAAAGAAAAATCAAAATCAAAATTTCCCAAATTAAAAACAACCTTAGGCCCCTTCATGCATTCATATCATATATGAAAAAAAAAATATTGACTAAGTATGAAAAATGATTTTTTGGAATAATCATTTTCTCAAAATAATTTTTGGCGGCTTTTATTCCTTATATATCAAATAAGAAAACTTGATTTTATGGGATTTTAGTATGAAATATATATTGACTTAATGAGCCATCAATTTTAGCATAAATCGTATTTTACACTAAAACCGATTTTTCATATTTTGATTTGGTGGGAATTTAATTTTTAGTATTTTTATTTGAATCCAAATAGGGGGTACTTCCTTATTTACATTGTAAACTTAAGTAAATGGAGTAATATACAAATAAATTAAAGTAAAAAGACAAAGACATTTACTTAAATGTTGAAAATGGAAATAAGGTAATATATATACCTGGAGTGCACCACCACCAGTTGAGCAAGGGCTCAATTTGAACTACCTTCTTGTGCCTTAATAAGTTTGCCACAACACATGTGGGTACATATCAAAACGTAAAATATTTGAAATAATATACATATATAAATACATAACAGTATATTACTTTTAAAATATAAAAAAACTTGAGTGGGGGCCTGGGACCACACTGGTCCTAGTGTGGCTCCGCCCCTGCCCCCGTCCCCCTAGTAGCACGGCCGTAAAAAAACTACAAGTTACACTCCTCGTACAGGACATCAACTAGAAGATCTGGCGGATCTTTAAACCAAGTAGTCATAGTGCCAATATGGGAAGCATAACGTGCCAGACGATGAGCCGCTCCATTTGCAACCCGACGGATATGGGTAAAACCATCCCGTGATCTGGGTTATAAGTGCCTTAGTGTCTTCCACCACTGGGCCCACATTGGACCTATCAACGAAGAACTTCGGATTGCGACACGATCTGGAGAGAATCACTCTAAAAAATTACATTATTAAAATCCCATTCCACCGCCAAAATTGCTCCTTCGCGAGATGCCATTGTTTCAACCTGTAAAGTGAGAAAACATTGTCCACATGCAACACTCTGCCCGCAACAAACTTGCCATTAGAATCGCGCACCACTATTCCCACACCTCCATATGTATTACCTGCTATCCAAGAGCCGTCCACATTAATTTTTAGACTTCCAGTATGGTTTTGTCCATAACAGCCCCGACCAAGAGCAAGTGAACAACAAAATCAAGTAGACGAACAGCAGCACTAGAGCTTGTGAATTCTGGTTTGGGTGTTTGGTTATTCCATAAATTGCCATTTCGAGCCTCTCAGATTGCCCAACTAGTAACAAAAAAGAGGTCCAAATCAGCATATGATAAATGGTCAATACGTGAGAGGACCCAATCATGCACATGGTGATATTGTTGAGAGATGCCAATGCTGCCAATTAAAACACATGCCCAGACTCCTCTTGCAAATGGGCAATGCCATAACACATGCAAATAAACTCCATTTCAGCCCCACATAAGTCACATCATGTATCCAAATGTATCTTTCGTTTCCACAAGTTGTCCTTGGTTGGTAGAATGCCAATTTACTGGGGTACAGTGGATGTGTTGATATTTAGTGAAGAAACAATTCATATAAACGATTAAAAGATTCCAAGGGTATAATAAGTATAGCCATACTGTGTTCAGAAGCGATTAGTGCGTAAGTAAAGCCATAGCCGCGCGGCTATACTAGACGAGAGACACATACATAAAGATAAAGCCGCTACTATACTATTTTTAAAAAAAATTAAGGAAAACCCAATATAGCCGCTATACTATTTTTAGCATAATACCATAATTTTTGGATGTAGAATCAATGAAAAGGGGTTTTGTGAAAATAAATTGAAACTTCATAGTGTATTCGTGTAATTTTTAAAACCTCAGAGAATTTTGTGAAAACACCTAAAACCTCAAGGGGTGTTGGTATAAATAACTCCAAATTCATATATGTTCAGTTTGGGCACAAATGTGTATGGGGTCTGTTTCAAGTACTAATAATTTGGTTAGCCCAATTGGCATAATGTTTGTTGGAAAATTTGGGAGAGAAATCGGCAAATCTTATTTCTCATATTATAATTTTCTTACATAATTATTGCAAGCTAATCATACTACTTTTAAGAGACGTAATGTAGTCTAAAAACCTATTTGCTTGAGGATAAGGACTCTCCAACAAAAGGAAAGAAATACATGCTGCAATAATATTGAATAATCATGAGATACCAATTCTTTTGAGGTTATGTCTTTTTGAAACACAAGGGCGATAGTGTATTTATTAATGCCACCTTTGCCTCCGATAGAGTCCCCGGTCAACTAGAAGATTCGACCTATTGGGGTGGCACATTGATGGTGTTGATGACGAAGAGTCTGGGGATCAAGAACACGGGCTACCTTATAAGGACAGTGAATTGACCTTTTTTGTCAAAATGCCAAATAAGAGCGTCGACATGGAAGCTCAGCGGAAGAGTTCGGATCACATCCACATCGGGAGGGTAAAGGAGATTAGATAGAAGGCTAGTATTCCAGCGTCGGGGGTGGTCAAGAATAAGCTCCTTCACCTTGGTAATAGCGCAACCGGTGGGTTTTGGTGAGATAACCCAAAGGTAGAAGGGCGTGGCAGCCATGGGTCCTTCCAAATATCAATCTCCCCCACTGCCCACCTGCCATCTAGATCCTTGCAAAAGAATTTTTCTGGCTGCATAGATACTTTTCCAAACATAAGAAGAATTATCTGAAACAGGGACATCAAGAAAAGATTTATCAGGAAAATACTTAGCTCGTAGAACCCGTGCTATTAGAGAATCCGGATATTGTATGGGTTTAAAGTTAAACTTCTCAAGCATTCACAATTTTTCAAGCATCCTTTAAAGTTACAAACCAAAAGGAAAATGCAATGCAAAATGAATTAAAGTTACAATCCAAAGGAAAAATCCAATTCAAAGTTAATTAGAGTTACAAACTAAAAAGAAAATGCAATGCACCAATGTTACAAACTCAAGTGTTGGTGGTGGTAAGTGGATTTGAAAGACCCTGTTGTGTTATTTGAGCACCAATGCTATCTACAAAATGCAAATTTTTTTCAATTTTTAAATATAGTCGCGGTTTGCGGTAACCGCAAGTTTTGAAAATCAAATACCGCAACCAAAAATGCGGTTCGATTTCCGTGATTGCGGTTTCATTGCGATAAATTATCGGTTGGTTTTTACGATTTTTTGATTTTTGGGTCTAAAATGCACCCCTAATTTAATCACACCCATTCATTTTACATACATAGAAGCAATTTATCTCACAATCTACTTTCTTTCACTGATCTGCAAGTTAAGATCTTTTTTCACCGGACTATTTCTAGAAAAACCTCAAAACAATTCTATATTTATTTTCTTTTTTTGGATTAAGCAATTTGAATTTGAATTTATTTTTTCTTTGAGAAAACCTTTTTATTTGGATAAGTTTGATGTTCAATCAAACCGATGGGGCATATGGAGCCCCATACGACAAAGCCACTTTTTTAGAATTATTTATATTTTCATTTCCTAAAATGTAAAAAACGACAGGTTTAATGACCCACCGGTTGGACCTATCATATCCCCTCCCTCCATCTCTCTGCGCGCGCAGTTTCTTTTCTGGTTTCGCTTCACTACGCCTTTGGTGTCTGCTAGGGTTTAAGGAACGAAAGTTTCATTTCAATGGCTTGGTGGGAAGGCTTCGATGAAATTCGTCTTCTCATCGCAGCAGGTAAATTTCTGTTACGATTTCTCGTTCCTTATTTCAATTAATCCTTTATTCTCTCCATCTCTAAACCCTAAGCGAAAAATCTACAGATACTGCTGAAACTGGAAACGACGTCGGACAATTGCTTTCGCTTCGGCATCCCAAGTCCGGTATTGCTCAATGCATGTACTTGATTTCTTGAGATTTATGAGAATTTCAGATTAGGGCATCTTTCACTGTTATTCACTTACTTTCTTTGACAGGAAACTCAATGTGCTGTCTTTTGGTTAATGGAGTTCTTCAGGAGCTTAGTTGGTTCAAGCAATCCTACACTTCTTGGTTTCTGGGTGACTATGTTGCTGAAGGTGGTACCCTGCTTCATTTTATTTCATTTATTCTTAAATTTTGCTGGATTATTCTGATTTTTGCCTAACTTATACTTGCAATTCCATATTTAGATGGTGGGTTATATACTGCCACTCCAGTTGATCCTGTTTTCATTTTGTTGCCCATTTTTGAAGAAGCTAGAATGAAGGTACTTTTATGGTGCTTAATCCCACTGTTCATTGACTTTTTGTTTGTCCTTTTTTAATCTTAGTGGTAACTACATTCCTTGTTAAAAATGCAGAAGGGGGACGATCTGGGGAAGTTCAGGCTTGTAGATGAGATAATCTTTGTTGAAGGCTATCCCGGACATCAGAAACTATTGTCCATTGCGGAGAATTGTATGCAAGTAGTTTGTGAAATCAAAGGTGGCACACTACCTATGCACTAGTAATTCAAATTTTAGGTAGAAGTTTGCAAACCAACCAATTAACTTGTACTGTATCATGTTCACATCTTTCATTGGTGGTGAAGAAAACTAGAGAACTAGAGAATTCTAATTTGGCGTTGATTGTGAGTCGATACTAATGTCACACAATCAAGGGATTTGGATACACTTTCACCCTTGACTTCAGAAACATTTCTAATGATTGAGAGATTTGAATCCTGAAACATAATCTCTGTTACTGGAATGGAAATTGACAGCTTTGTCCAGTATCTAGTGGTTAATTATTATCTTTTTTGAGGTCCTTGACTATGTATGTCCGAACTCCAATATGCTTGTTTAATTCATGTTGCCAATTCAAATAATTTGAACTTTTACAATATTAGTGTCAACAATTTATTGGACTTTGTTATATTTCCAAGTAAATATTGTTTCGTCTCTTACTGTCTACAGAAATTGGATCCTCAAAATTTTTCAGGCTTGATGATTCCAAAGTTCTAGCTTGGATGTACCATAAGGTTTGTCCACATCTGATATCACTTAATTTTGGTGTTTGATGATTATTGAGCAGTGTTTTTTTGTTGTTGAAGAATTAGCTCCCTGCACCACGCATGCCATATAACTACATATGATTGACCACTAATTGCTTTATTTTTCTCTCTGATCCATGGCCTTGGGGCTAGTGACACCTCCTCCCCCGTAATAGTATGGTGGAGGGTAAGTTCTAGGTTTCAAGCAAGTTTGACTTGTGCTTGTCTATCAATCTTTTTGTCTTTTGTCCTGGGTTCTTCCATTTTTAATGTTGAGATATGTGAATATATCCATGTACATGTGGAAATTTTCGAACAATATTTTAGCTACTTAATGCTGCAAGTTTTTGTGTGTAAGTTTTTATGATATTTGTGCCCTGTGATGACAGGTATGTCAGCTAAAACAGACACTATCCACCTTGGACAATAATTATGCTGCAAGGGAAGAGAAAGATAAATGTACACTTTTAGTGGGAAAACCATTTATTTTATCACTCCTCTGTTTCTCTCCCCTCTCTCTAGTGTCTATTGGAATTTCATCTGTTCAGTGTTGAAGTGAGAGAAGTAAACTTACTTCGGTAGTAAAAAACTGGCATGTTGTCAAGACTGTTATCGGCTGTATAACAGCTTATACGTATTTATTATACTTGTAGCGCTTCCTAAATCCTGCTATGCCATAGACAACTAGTTTATAAGTATTTGAATCGTTCCATTTTGCATGGGATGTCTGTTTTTCCATTCATTAATTCACCTCTGTTACTGGTGCAGTAATTGATGCAGTTTCAATATTAGGGGAATACTTGGATGAGCCCTGGCTGAAGCTTTTGAGTGACCGTTTGAGGTATTGCCTGAAAAAATGGTTCATAACAAGTCATAAGTCTTGTGCTGTAGAAATTTGGGAACTAATGCAAACATCTATTGTTAGAACTTGGAATGTTTCAATTTTGAAATGCATTAACTAAGTCTGGGATACTGATTGTGTTTTCAGGATAGACTTAACAGAGGCAACAAGAAAAATGTCAGATATCGAAATTCTCCCGACTGCCACAGAATGCAATGGCTCACAGGTATGCCTCCCAGACATAGGGCCACTTCTCTCTATAAATTGGAATAAATGAAAAACTGTTTGGTGCAGTTGTGGAGCCTGGACTATTTCCCAGGAACTAAATATGCCACACGCAAATGTTTTCCTGAGTGTTTCAAACTAAATAGTTAGAGTTGATAAATGCTTTCCATATCTCATGACCAGACAATTTTGGTTCATTCTGATGGGTCTTTTTGTACACGCGTTGTAATTTGTCAGGAAAAGAGTAAGAGTGACAATAAGACTGCCAGAGGTGGAAGGCAAGCTAAGAAGCCCAAAGTAGAGACAGAATCACATAACATCAGAGAAATGTTTAGTAGAGCTTCTTCAAGAAGGAAAAAGTGAACCATTTCAAAATGACACATTTTTGTGTAAATCATGAAGTTCCTTCATCATGATTCGAAATGCCAATCTAAACGATTTTGATTAGCCAGTAATTAGTCCATCAGCATTGACCACTGTACTGCTGCCTTGTAATCCATCGACTGTATCATTGATTTGTGTTGTAGTGATTAGTGACTGGTTATTTCAAGATTAATGTTTTCACTGTAAACTGTAAGAACTAAGCTATGTTCAATGGTAACATCTGATTTTGGCATAAGATGATGTATAATAAGGAATTTTGTTAATTTGTTGCATGTGTAATGCTAAGGCAGTCGTCCATACGCAAGTGAGCGATTTCCAATCGCTGATGTGATTTGGATTTTTACGTATATCAATTGAGACTTGCTCACACGGTTCTACATACAACCTGCAATATCAACCGTACCCGTCTGGCCCGCAAGAGGTTCCATTCCCTTTTGATGAGTTCAATGTAATTGTCATGCCGTTGGTCGAATCAGGCCTTGATATCCGCCTACCTTATCTATTCCGATTCAAATGGACAAGGACTATAGTTTTTTAATTTTTATTTTATCAAATATGCTAGAATGCGACTTATATCATTTTTTAAATATATTTTTTTTAATCCCTCAGTCAAATTTTATATTTTTAAAAATAAAATATTCCACCCTTGTGTGAGAACATGGGAAGAGGGCTAAAGGTGAGAATCTAATATCTGCAAAGTGGGATATACCTTTCCCACATATTATCTATCAATCCTTCCTTTGAGTTTGTTCCCTGCGCTTGTATTCTCTTTTTATTCTTTGGAATTTGTGATCCTTTTCCAGCTCTCTCCCTGTGGGTTGTGTCCATTTGCTTAAATAATCTATTGTGACCATTCTCATGCACGAGCAAGCAAAGGGTTCTAGCCAGAAATAGGGAATATATATAATCTCCCTCTGTCTCTCTCTCAAGAAGATTATCCAATCCTGAACTGAAGTCTCAGGTACTCCTTTGCTATACTCTGATCGATTTCAACTTTCTGAGGAGTTTGTGTTATTATTGGGAATTCCATAACCTTTTGTTTTTGCTTATTAACAATCCATGATGATCAACGTAATTGGAGTAATTGCTATTACATGTTTAAAGTATGACCATCGAATATGCTAAAGTCAGTCGTCTACATGTGCATGGATAGGTGGCTGTCACACACGCACATCAATGGTGGACACAAGCCTACACATGCGTGGATGACTGTCAACATAGCTCTTGTGACAATACTAAGTTTATGGAGTGAAGAAACAATTTTAACTAATAAGTTTTCTGATTTGTCTAAAGGGGAAATCACATATTGATCACATCCAGTTAGTCAACTTTGAGTTGGAATAAAGAGCATGCCCTGATTCTTATTGGATGATTCCTTACTTTGCCTACATGCCCAAATGAGTTGCCAAACAAATCAAACTTAATTAAATGGACGATTATAAAAGAGAGAATAATAATATTGCCAACAAGGTAGCGTCGTGCTTGCAAAGCCAAGGTTGACATTAACATGTGTGTATATAGACGGTTTAAAAGGCATCCTCATATCTTTTCCTTTATTTTATGGAATATTTTGGGAGAATAATCGACTGCGAATTGATACGATTGTTGAAAATGTTTTAGATTTCCCTTGTAGAAGAATATATATATATGAAGTATCTACACCTCCCAAAGTTTGTAGCTTTGATTGCATGCATAATACAAATCAAATATTCTTTTGCAGCAAGTCTAGCTACTTTTGTGAATGTCACTCTTTCTTTCTGTTTCCTTGTTGATCATTGTGTTTTAGGAAATATAAAAGAAGGGTGGAGGCCATACTTTGCTTGTAGTTTCTGATGGCAGTGCCTAGCAGCAATATAGCAACCGTCCTCGAATCTGAAGGAGTTGAGTTCCTTCTATCTGGTGACAGAAAGGTAGTCTTCAAAAGCTTCTCCTTCTTCCTTCTCTTGTTTCAATCAATATATTTTTTTTCATAAATATTTTTCTTTGGTTGCTGGGTTTCGAAAAGATTCTAGTTTCATGGAACTATACGTGTTCTAGTGCCCCAACCACCTGAAAATATGGGAGCATGAGTTTTAAGTTGGTCTATAGAAACCCCTTTTTTGGCTAGAAAAGGATGTCTCTTCAATTTCAGAGGTGAATTTCTAGTCTCTGTTATGATAAGTAAAGCGTAATCTTGTTTTTCGATTGTGAGGTTAGGTCCCCTTGTCATCATGTAATGGGAAGACAGTGTGCCTCTTCTTCTCAGCAAATTGGTGTAGGCCTTGCAAGGCTCTTACCCCTCAGCTGGTAAGGCTTTATGATGTGCTTAAAATGGAAGGTAAAGAGTTTGAGATTATCTTTGTCTCCTTCGACTGCGATGAGGAAAAATTCAATGAACACTTCAAGTGCATGCCATGGCTGACAGTCCCATTTGATGCAAACCTGCATAAACGATTGAGTGACCTGTACCATGTCGATCGCATCCCATCACTCATTTCATTAAGTTCAGATGGAATATCAGTTGAGGAAGACTTGGTTGGACTGATTGAAGACTATGGAGCTGAGGCATTTCCATTCACTAAGAAAAGAAGAGAAGAACTAAAGGCTGCTGATGAAGCGAAGCGCGAAGGGGGAAAACTAGAAGAGCTTTTGGCTTATCAAGGACGAAACTATGTCATGTCTAGTGATGGTAGAGAGGTAGTTTTTTTTACTACTTTCAATTCTTAAATTTTTTGTGGCTTACTTTGTCGACAACTGACATATATGATTGCTCATCAGCAGATATCAGTGTCCAAACTTATTGGTAAGACCATAGGCCTTTACTTTGGTGCACATTGGAGCCCTCCTTGCCGCGCCTTCACTTCCAAACTTATAGAGGCATACAACGAGCTCATGGCCTCCGGTGATCAAGACTTCGAAATCATTCTAGTCTCCACAGACCGAGACCTCAAAGAGTTTGAGCTCAACATAAGCAGCATGCCATGGTTTGCCATCCCATACCAGGATAAAACAAGACAAGACCTTTGCAGAATTTTCGACATTAAAGTGATTCCAGCTTTGGTTCTGATTGGACCAGATGGGAAGGCTATTAGCACAAATGGGAAGGCCATGATCTCCTTGTATGGTGCCAAGGCCTTCCCATTTACAGAGTTCAGGATCAAAGAGCTGGAGGCAGCTTTGAGAAAAGAAGGAGAGGCATTGCCTCCTCAAGTGAAGGATATAAAGCATGACCATTTGCTGAAGTTGGACATGGCCAAAGCTTATGTATGTGATTACTGCAAGAAGCAGGGGAGGTTCTGGGCATTCTCTTGTGGTGTGTGTGATTATGATCTTCATCCGACTTGTGTAGAGAAGTCATTTTAAGAAAAAGTTTATTGAAATGTGAGAGGTGTGAGTGTAAGTAATTGAATATTGAAATTTGGCTATGCTGAAGTTATTGTAAAATGTTGATAAGATATCCTTATCAGCAAAGATTTAGTAAAACTGTTACTGGATGAAAATGCACCCATTGCCACCAACCCCTCATTTTATTTTTTAGGAAAAAAAGGAAAATGCAATTGGACCCTTTTATAAAATTACTGAAATTAGAAAATAAGAAGAAAAATTAGGGTTGAAGTTGGGGGGCGGATGTGTTGCAATAATTTGGGAATAATATGAGTTTAAGGGATAAAGAAGTTTTTGTGGAGCGGAAGAGTAGATGGGTGGGATGGGATGAACAGATTGGTGAGTGACAGTAGATTACAATTTGTTTGTAGCTCAAGTGTTTAATATGATTTACCTCTGCACCATATGTATGTTCGATTCCCCCCCTCTAAATATCGTTCCTATTAAAAAAAATTACAATTTGTTTTTAAGAATGATAAACATAACTATTTTGACATTTTCCAAATATGAGTAAGGTCTCAAGACTTTCTCAAATCTTGTCCCTGTGCTGAGTGCTGAGATGGTGAGAATTTGGAGGACAGGAGGGGTTGACTGAGAGAGACAATATATAGTCATCAGCTTTAGGGAGAGGTCAAACACAAAAAAAGAATCCGCTAATGATGGAGCGTCCTCTCATATTAATAACCCAATCTGGACAGAGCTATTTATGGATTAACCAGTGAAAACAATCAAAATTAGTTGGTCATTGCCAAAAGTGATTTCTTGTTTCTGCTAGCTGAAACAACAACAAAATAAGAAACATTAAGGTCAAACAACAGCACAAATACCTGGAACACACTCCTTCTTTGTCTCTCTTTGGACCCTGCTGCAGAAGAGAGACAGAGGAATTCAGACAAAGTGAAAACGACGCTTTATTAATTTTGTGATCTTAAGGCTTGATTTATATATAGTTGCCATTAGATTTTTGTTCTTGTTCTGGTTTTGTTTGAGTAAAAAGCAACAACACAGGAACAGAAAAGAGAGAGAGAGAGAGAGAGAGAGAGAGAGAGAGAAATGTGGCTGCCTAATCATCATGTTGACAAGAAGGAAGGAGGGAATGGGATTGTGGCACTGGCCATAGACAAGGACAAAAACAGCCAGAGTGCACTCAAATGGTGTATAGACAGTCTTGTCAAACAAGGCCAAACAGTCCTTCTCATCCATGTCAAGATCAAACCTCCTGTGTTTTCCCAATCACCTTCTCTTTCCAACCCAAGTATGCATTATCTGTGTGTGTATATATATCATCCTTCATGCTTTTCTTATTCTTCTTCTTCTGTTCCTTAATTTCTGCACACCAGAAAATAACAACATACTTTTTGGGTGCAGGAAGTAACCCAAATTGGGACCAACATTTGGTATGCAAAGACCCTGATCCCCAAACCAAGGAATTGTTCCTTCCTTTTCGTGTTTACTGTACACGTAAAAATGTGAGTGTGATGAAATTATGTTCGCTTGTCTTTTCAGTTAGTAAGCAATACAAAATCCTACCAGCATTATTGATCTTAATCTGAACCTCCATATTAGTCGAGGCTTTTTGAGCATTGGCTTTTTCCTTGTTTTTTTTGGTTTTTTGACTTCACTCATGTTTTTTTTTTTTTTTGAAATCAGATACAATGCAAAGACATTGTACTAGAAGACTCTGATGTAGCAAAAGCATTGAACGAGTACGTTACTCAAGCTGCAATTGAGCATTTGGTTGTCGGTGCCTCAGCAAAAACTGGCTTTCTCAGGTATATACTTTTTTAACTCAGCTGCTGAAGCCTTAGTTAAAAAAAGGAAAAAAGAAAAAACCAATATCAAATTCTGGAAAGAAGGCTCTACAATTCTATAAGATGTTATGATGGTTGCATGCCTGTTGAATGGGATATGTGATAAAAGGGCCTTGAAAGTCCACATAACATTTTCTTATCTTTGAAAACCTTTTGTAGATTCAAAATCTCAGATGTTCCAGGAAACGTATCAAAGGGGGCACCAGATTTTTGTAATGTATATGTTGTATCCAAGGGAAAACTTCAATCAAGGAGGTCTGCCTCACGTCCTGCCCCATCCATCTCACCCATACGAGCCCCAGTTCGTAGCCATACCCCAAGCGCAAAGTCAGAGCCTTATGTCTTCCCTCCATCTGGCATGAAAGGTTAGTTTCTTGCACCTTAAGCATAATACTGCCTCACTAACTTTTTGCTCTAACATTTCTCAGTAAAACTTAAGTGTTGGATCCTCTACCAGGACATGAAAAGCCACCAGAACCACACCGTAAATCCCATGATGAAATGGAAAACTTCAGGTCAGTGGCACTCAGTTTCCCTTTCAATGAAGACAGACAAGAAGGTGTTATAAAACATAAAGCTGGTTTTACCTACATTATTGTGAGAACTAACATATAGTCATTATGGAAAGCAGGTCTCCATTCACTAGGAAAGGGCCAAATGGGAAGTCTTATGCAGATCTCCCTATGCCAGACACAGACATATCTTATGTTAGCTCTGGAAGGCCAAGCATTGACCGTATATTCCCTGCATTCTATGACAACCTAGATTCAGGAAGAATCACCCCGCCACGAATGTCAAACAGCACAGAAATAGACTTGAACCACAGCTTTGAGTCTATGCAGTACTTTGGACGGAGATCCGTGGATGTCAGCTCCTCTCCACCTACATTCTCTTCTGTCTCTCAGGATAGTGATCGATTATCCTCTGCATCACAGATGGTAAGCGTATGACTTTTTATCTAGTCATTTAATATGATAAATATGTACTTCTTTCTCATACATTATTTATGCTTGAATATACTTAAGTTTAGGTGAGGTGTGTCAAAACTTGAAATATATTGATTTATGTGTGATTGGACCAATGAGGCTCCTGACCATCATCCTATAACTAGTTTTTGTATGGAGAAGTTTCACTTGCATTTACAGATTGTAGGTGTTAGGTCCTATTACTCAGTGGCATCCAAATTTTTTGTTACAATAGAGATGGTTGTGTTACTCAAAATTACAGGAAGATGTGGAGGCTGAAATGAGGAGGCTAAAGCTGGAGCTCAAGCAAACTATGGAAATGTATAGCACCGCCTGTAAAGAGGCACTCACGGCGAAGCAAAAGGTACCATAAATCTTATCAGCATTGCACCTCTGATGATTTTCACAGGAAGCTCTTATAAGATATCCATTCTACAGGCAGTAGAACTCCAGCGCTGGAAATTAGAAGAAGAAAGAAGATTGGAAGAGGCGCATCTAGCTGAGGAAGCTGCAATGGCTATTGTTGAAAAGGAGAGAGCTAAGTCCAGAGCAGCCATTGAGGCTGCTGAAGCAGCTAAGAGGATTGCGGAACTGGAAGCACAAAAAAGAATCAATGCAGAAATGAAAGCACTCAAAGAATCAGAAGAGAAGAGAAAGGCACTTAATGCTCTGCAACATTCGGATGTCAGGTATAGGAAGTACACAATTGATGAGATTGAGGCTGCCACAGAGTTCTTTGCAGAATCTCGGAAGATTGGAGAAGGGGGTTATGGTCCTGTATATAGGTGTTATCTAGACCATACACCTGTTGCAATTAAAGTTCTACGCCCTGATGCTGCTCAAGGAAGATCACAGTTTAACCAAGAGGTACTTATGTTACCAGGCTATGAATTTGGACTATTCGTTCGGAAGGATCTTGGCTTGCCAGACTGTCTAAACAAGAGAGATTTTCCCCACATATATGCACCAATATTTAATGATAAATACATATTTCTATACCTTGTTCAGCTGTGGAACATTGTTGTTTCTTTTGTTGACGTGCTAATGACCATGAACAGGTTGAAGTACTGAGCTCTATACGGCATCCGAACATGGTTCTCCTCCTGGGAGCCTGTCCTGAGTATGGATGCCTAGTTTACGAGTACATGGCTAACGGGAGCTTGGAAGATCGTCTCCTTCGTAGAGGAAACTCTCCACCTCTCTCTTGGCAACTTAGGTTTAGGATTGCAGCTGAAATCGGCACAGGCTTGCTTTTCCTCCACCAGGCTAAACCAGAGCCACTTGTGCACCGTGACTTAAAACCTGGCAACATCTTGATTGACAGGAACTTTGTGAGCAAGATCAGTGATGTTGGGTTGGCCAGGCTTGTGCCCCCAGCTGTTGCTGACAATGTGACACAATATCGAATGACATCCACAGCCGGCACGTTCTGCTACATAGATCCTGAGTATCAGCAAACAGGCATGCTTGGTGTGAAGTCTGATGTTTACTCACTAGGGATAATGTTTCTACAAATGATCACAGCTAAGCCAGCAATGGGATTGACTCATCATGTCGAAAGGGCTATAGAGAAGGGGACTTTCAAGGATATGCTGGATCCATCTGTGCCAGATTGGCCAGTTGAAGAAGCCATGAAGTTTGCCAAACTTGCTCTCCAGTGTTCGGAGTTAAGGCGAAAAGACAGACCAGACCTTGGCAAGGTTATCCTGCCGGAACTTAACAGATTGAAAGGGATTGCTGAAGACACAATGCACCATACACTAATGGCTGGTGATAGCCCTTCATCTCAGCACAGCCAAGTTTCAATGCAGCTAGTAAGTTATATGGCCAACAAATTCGATTTTTTTTTTTCATTTACAGCAACCCCAAAACCAACCCTGAAAGCTTCAAATGCTCAAAATGGTGTTCTTTGTTTGTTTGTTTGTTTGTTTTTTGCAGGAGGGGAGTGAACCAGAGTCACATTCTGCCGCAAGCTAGGAGGAACACATATCAACCACTCTCTAACATCACAAACATGTAGACTATTTAAGAGAACATGTTTAAGGGAATATAACTTTGTAAGTAAGCAGACCAAAAAAGGAAAAAAATGTACAAGTTTTGTAGATAAATTGATGAGCTCATGAAATTTCTCAGCATGTGTATCTGACTTTTTTGGTCTTTTGGTATTTTAGATTAGTCAATCACTTCTGAATTATCACTTTCTTACTCTCTTTTGTTTGCAAAGTAATACAAGTACGATGTTTTGGTCGAAGCAACCAAAGATCCTTAGCGAAACTCTTTCCCTCTCTGACCAAAACATGTCATCTTGGCTCCTCTAAACCTTTATTTATTTATTTATTTTAAGAATAGGATTTCATTCATAAGCCAAGAAAGCATACAAAGGCCGGCATGAATACAGTGGCCTCGTTAAAATCTTCCTAGGAAAACCACATGGGACAAACTCTAGGGTAGTAAAAAGTATCACACATGCCATGGACTAACAAGAAAGTTTGACACAGGCCACTTTGGACCGCTACAAAGAACCCGAAAGAATACAGACGAAACAAAGCACAACTCCAAGCCCTACAAAGAACAACTCCCTACAACTTAATACTGTCAAAGAAAAACTCCTATGCACACATATTTCGATGTATAGAACAAAGTGTCGTGAGCGTTAGAACATAGCCAGCAGAAGTACCAATACCAAAGCACAACTCCAAGTGCAGCAAAGAACAACCCACCACAACGTAATACTGTCAAAGAAAAACTCCTATGCACGCATAGTTCGATGTACAGAACAACGTGTAGTGAGCGTCACAACATAGCCAGCAGATGTACCAATACCAACTCCACGAAATCTTAATCTAGGCCATACCCGATAGGGCATGGGGAATCAAGATTGGCCTCTTAGCCTGACGAACTTCCAACATAAGAGCATCATAATAGGAACGTTTATCGAATGCCAAGCCCACAAACGTTTTAGCAAATACGTTAGGGAGAATTGGGAGACCCCTCGAGGTTGGCCTCTGATACATTTTCATCAAACTAGGCAAAATATTGCTCAACAACAGTAAAGGCTCTATCACTACTCGGATCCCAGATCCCCACCACAAAAAACCTAGAGAGATGGGAACAGAGATCGCAACCAACAACCCTATCCACCAAAACTCGAACCCAACACCGACGATCCTAGAATGCACCAAATCCGTTCGATCCAAGAACTCCTAGAAGCCAACCACCAGTAAACTCCCAGCCGACACCACCAGCACCTCGCCAAAATCCCTAGCTCCTCTAAACCTTGTCACCATTGTCAAAATTAACAACCTTAAACCTTGTCTGCTGAGGATTAACCAGCTACGCTTAATTTCCAGATTCACTCAACAGCTCATTCCACAATTAGGTTATATGTTTCCGGTTAAATATCTTGGCCCATATATTACTATTTAGGGCACACCGAAAAATTTCTCATCAATACGAACAGTTTCAGTTAAAAACATTTGAAAATGGTTCCCTTTTTCATGGAGGGCCTTTGTAGTACTTAACAATTGGTACTATGATCTAATATAATGTTGCCCATTTGCTTTCCACGTCGACAAATCGTATTCATTCTATAAAAGATAGCATTGTTGGAAATTCGATTGCCACTTATAAATCATCCTGATATCTTTGTTACATTGTGTTCAACGTTGGGCTTTTATCAAATTGCATGGATGAGAAAATGAATACTCTGAACCCATTTGGCCTTTCATAACAGAACAAGCTAAACATGGGGCCTAGTATTTCCTGTGTGCCAACGCCGTCACAACATCGGCAAGATGTTTCTCACTCTGAACACCCTGAACCCATTTGGCATTAATCTGTACCTGTTCAATGCTCTGCTTCAAGGTCCTTGTTATCGGCGGGTTGGGATGGAATTTGAAGAACTCATCTACTTCATTAACCTTCTCAAATGAAGCCAACTGCAGAGGAAGCCAATTGCTTCATCTATCGTCAGGCCATGCCCAAACACAGCAAGGGCAGTCAAAATGTCTCCTCTCAACATTGCATCTAATTGGCTCTCACCGGGTTTAGGCTCACAACCAAGCTTCCTGTAAACAAATTCAAACATAGATAATAAACTGTTAACAAAATTAAATAAAAAAGAAGCAAATCTTGTGGATAGTTGGGGAGTGTTAAACATTTTGTTCCAGTCCTAACTGCTTTGTCATCAGACAAGCTTATCTACCTAGGTACTTGGGTAGTTGAAAAATAAAAAACTTACTCTGCAGAGTACTGGAAAAGGCCAATAAAGAATTGATTAATGAGATCCAGTAGCTCAGGCACAGCATCAGCGGCAATTGTTGCCAGCTTATAACTTATCTGTGAAAAGTGAAGACCAAAATCAGACCACAGCCACAAATACAGTAACATAAACACAAAGCAGAGTTAATCATTATGGGAATCAAATTTGACAGCACTGTACAGTCAAGTTCCTCTCTGTAAGCACCCAGCAAGGTAAGCGGTGAAGCAAATGACTGCTGGCGAGCCATAGAAAGAGCAAATGAATCATCCAAAATTCCCGTCAAAGGGGAAAAAAAGACGAAAACTAAATACTACCATTTTCACTAACAAAGAGATAAGCAAGTGTGCATAAAAAAATGATTACCAAATCTGTCAGTTGCAGACAAGTGTTTCTTTTCTATAGCATTTCTAAGTGCAGCTGAAAGTTCCTGCTCATATTTCACCCTGTAAAAACCAGTCTGATCCACATTGATTTTTATCCAACTGCATAATGAGCCTCTACATCCAGTCTCTGCTACGGAGCAACCTAGAAATTCCTTTACGTCAAAACTTTCAAACTTCTTTTGTAGTTGGAAACTCTTGCGTACGTCATATGAGCCACAGCATAATGTTATCAGCACAATCCACTGCCCATCACCTTGGGAACCACTCAAGTAGAATTGTGTCTGCCACTTATTAGATTAGATCTTTCCTTATACCATGGATTAAAACCTAAATAAATTATCTAACAGCGTATATATGCATTAGAGCTTTCTTTCAGAATTTCACTTGATAATCAAACAAGATTTTGAAGGAGGCAAACCTGAGGAAACCTGAGAAACTCCAATTTCTGATCTTTGACTTTGACAGAGATAACCGGGTAACCCTTTTGCTGTGTCCATGAATTGTCTTTGCATTTGAGAAAGCATGCTTTTTTATGTATGCAGCAAGTGACCTCTGGAGGCATGATAAAAAAACATGCAATTAACTCTGTAACTTTCAGGAGAAATGGAATTAACTCTCTAACTTTTTTATGTATGAAGCAACTGACTGTCTTGGTCCTAATTCTGGTCTGTTATCATGATTCAAGGTTGATTTCTAGAGCATAATATAACGGAATTCATCTATTGGTGTTCTCTTCAATCACCTATGTAATATAATCATTTGCAAAGGAACAGAATGATCTTCCTCTTTTATTATTAAATGGTTACCCTATTTCATTAACTGTATAACTTAGGGCATACACAAATAAGACCATAGCTCAGTCTGGACCATGCTAACCATTTAAGGGTCAAGATCAGCCCAACCTCAAATTCATGGTTACCCTATTTCATTAACTGATTAAATTCCACACAATTGGACCAAAAGACTAGATATTGAGCTAGTTCAGTATTTCACATCACAATCCAACAATCTCCTCAAGATCTCTATTCTCTAAAAATCCTGCATTTGATTTTTTGGAAATTTCCATGACGTAAATGTAAATTTTTTTAAAATAAGATAGTTGCTTCAATCTTCAAGGATACATACTAACAAACCAAAGGACTAACCTGGCAGCATTCAGCACCAAGATAGTTTTGTAGCATCCGGATAACAGAACCTCCTTTTCTATAACTTATTGCATCAAATATTTCAACAACCTCAGCAGCGTGATTGATCTCCACCTGGCCAAAAAGAAGAAAGATTAAAACATAATATACCATAAACACATATAAACTAATGCCCTTCAATAAATGATGCCTTGAAAAGTACAGTGGTGAATATTACTATGTGAAGCCTGTCATGCAAGTTATCCAGGTTCGATGCTGCAAAACAGCAAAAGTTTGGAGAACAGAACTAAAATAAAACCCATGAAAGATTGATTCTGCGTAGAAGTACCTCAATGAGGTGAGATCATTCAAGCCCATCCAGCTTAAGAACCCCAGTAATTTCATCAAGAAACTTTGCCCACATTTTCCACTCTGGGAACAAGCTATCAGTAGCTAAATAGCTCACCTAATGGTGTTAAAATACTTAATTTAAGTCCAAAAGCATATAAAATAGCAAGTACAACAAATAAAATGAAGTGTTACCCATGTTGCAAATCCCTCCTTCGGCCATAAAAATGTCCACCATTCCATCGTTACAAGATTGGCAAACCACTGGTGTACCAATTCATGTGCCACGGCAGTTGCAACCTTTCAGAAAAGCCAAATGAAAAACAATTCTTTATGGTTAAAAAACAACAGCTACATATCATATGAACCAAGCTAAATTCTGAAAGCTAGAGTTACATTCAAGATGTGTACGTTACCCATTGCTTGTTCGCAGCTGCAGAGTGCTGTTCGTCAAAGAACAAAGCGGTTTCTTAGTATCTAACTAAACCATAATTCTCCATGGCGCCAGGAAAATCAGGGATTGCAACCATATCCAATTTGGGCAAAGAGTACGGCACAGCAAAGTAACTGTCACATTTCGTCAATGATTTCATTTTGAATGCCAAATATAATAATGCAGAATTAGCAGGGAAGGGGAAAAGAAAAAAAAACCTAGAGAAACTAATAATCCGCAACATGCATCAAGTGTAATTTAGAATTTGAATATGAATGATTAGTAATTTTTTGTAGTTTTGTGATCCAAAAACGTACTCTTTGTAAAATTCAAGAGTCTTGACAGCAACGTCCAAAGCAAACTTCCGTTCGTTTGCCTTACCAACTTGACAATATACCAGAACTTTGACCCCTGTGGTGAGATGAAATGTGACACCATGAAGAAAGGTTGTACAAGCATACACACAGAACAAAGGACAATGTGTATGTGTTTACCATCAGATGTATGATCTTTAACATCAAACAACCCAACAACAAAGGCCACCAAATATGTAGACATGATTGGTGATTCTTGAAATGAAACTGTCTTCAGATGTCAGTCCACTTTTTCTTCTACAATCGGCACGTTGGAAAGAGCTACTAATTCAGATGGAACATCATCCAATCTAATCTTGAATGTAGCCTGCCAATCAATGAAAGTTCTGATAAGGGTAAACGGGGTCAATTCAAACTCTAGAAGTTCAAGAATTTAACCACAACCGGAAGATTGATTTCTCATCTATAGTAAACTACCATCATAAACAACGTATCTCTTTCTTCCGAGGAGACTCAGAGATGCAATTAGAACAATGTGAAGCATCCAGAATTGCTTTCAACAAAATCACAAGATACAAGTGCCGAGGACTTCGAGGGTGGCCTTTGAACTGCTCCATCTCCATGAACAAGTGCCGAGGACTTCGAAGTTGAACTGCTCTCTCGATCTCCATGTTGAAAATTGGCGACAAATTGTTGACTTTGGAGGAGTTGTCCATGTTTGTCAAATGTATGGAAAGGCTTGTCTCAGTTGGAATGAAACATGTGACAATTGGTTTGAGTGCAAGGTGAGAGTGACAACGATTTAAATATTCAAATATATTCAAGCCGTATCTCCGAACGGCTATACTATTAAAATATTCGAATATATTTAAGCAGTATAGCCGCACGGCTATATATATATATTTCAATGTTCGTATATATTTAAAGCGTACAGCCGCCAGGCTAACATATTCAAGCGTATAGCTGAACGGCTATACTAAAAAATCTGAAGTATTTGTCAGAAGTATAGCCGGTCGGCTATACTCTTTAAATATATATATATATATATATATATATATATATATATATATATATAATTGAGAGATCCTCAAATAAGCTTATTTGAGGGACACCCCTTGTAGGCCCCACTCCGGATTGTATTTCACTAATCCAAACCGTCTATTTTGTAGATACTCATTCAAAGATCATCTCTACAAAAAATCACTTGAATCCGATATCATTTGACCACTCAATTGAGTTATTGAAATTTTAGTACTTTCTTGAAGCATCGTGTTCATTGATTTTGTAAAACACAATTGGATGTCGAAACGGTTTCTGATTTGTCTAATTTTTTGTAAGGATGATCTATGAATGAATACCTAAAAAATGGATGGTTTGGATCATTGGGAAAAAAATTGTAGAGTACCCTAATGGGCGTCCCTCAAATAAAATTATTTGAGGGATCCCTCAATAGAAGGGACCGATATCTGAGAGCTTCCATTGAGAGATCCCTCAAATAAGCTTATTTGAGGGACACCCCTTGTAGGGCCCACTCCAGATTGTATTTCACTAATCCAAACCGTTTATTTTGTAGATACACATTCAAAGATCATCTCTACAAAAAATCATTTGAATCCGATATCATTTGACCATTCAATTGAGTTATTGAAAATTTTAGTACTTTCTTGAAGTACCGTGTTCATTGATTTTGTAGGACCCAATTAGATGTCGAAACGGTTTCCGATTTGTCTAATTTTTTGTGAGGATGATCTATGAATGAAGACCTAAAAAATAGATGGTTTGGATCATTGGAAAAAAAATTGTAGGGTACCCTAAAGGACGTCCCTCAAATAAAATTATTTGAGAGATCCCTCAATAGAAGGGGACTGTATATATATATCTCAACAATAATTAATTTCTTTTCTACAAATTTTTTCTACGGTTATACCTAAAATTAATTTTTTTTAAAAAGGCGCTAAGCGGGTCTTTTTTATTTTATAATAATAATAATTTTTTTCCCTGATTTTAAAGAAAACCACGTAGCCTCTCTCTCTCTCCTCTGAGCCATCGACTCCTAATTCTCTCTGCAACCTCCTCGCCCACCCACGACTGCTTCGCCCACCTGCCTTTCATTTCAAGTATTTTTTCTTTGTAGTCCATGCCCTCTTGGCTTCTGTTGTTTGTTGGGAGCATGGTTTGCCCCTCTCAATTGTATTTCTCTAATTTGACCTTTTTGGGCTTCCTTGCCCTAAAGATTTTGCTTTGTAACTTTCGTTTTCGTATTTTATAAATAAAAAAACACATTTTTTGGACATCACACTTGCTCACCCCCCTTAATCCTAGGTTACATTTGGATGGATGGATGGATTTGACACAAATGCTAAATTTGTTATTAAAAATTGGCACGATTTAATGTGGCGTAGCCCATTTGTCTTCCACATGGGCAAATCGTATTCTTTCAATAAAAGGTAGCATAGTTGAAACTTAAATTGCCACTTATAAATCATCATGCTATCTTTGTCACTTGTGTTCAATACACAGTACATTTATTCTTCGTTTGGGAAATTTAAGTTAGATAACCTTCAAAATCCAGATTTCTCCTTCCATAACAGAAGAAGCTTAAATATGGAGCCTAGTATTTCCTGTGCGCCAACTCCTTCACAATATCGGCAAGATTTTTCTCACTCCCAACACTCTGAACCCACTTGGCGTTAATCTGTACCCACTCAATGCTCTGCTTCAATGTTCTCGTTATGGAGGGGTCGGGATGGACTTTGAAGAACTCATCTACTTCCTTAACCTTCTCGAATGAAGCCAACTGCAGAGGAAGGTAAAACCACCAAAAGTACAATGAAGGCACAAGCATTGAACAAAATGGAAAGGCATCAGAACAAAACAAAAGGCCTCAAAGACAAGAACAAACATTTCAAGAGAGAGAACGAACCGGTGAAATGATGGCACTGACAAAGCGAAGCAGATATCCAGAACTCCAGGTCTCTGAGATGTGCTCCCAGTTATCCTGTATTTCGGATCATCCAAAGGGCGAAATGAATCATGTTAACAATAGTGGGGAAAATAAATTCATTAATGTCATTAAAAACTAGTGCTCGAGAGATGCCTTCAGCCACGTCCAAGCTGTTTCCCGCCCTTTACTACTAACAGAAAGCCCAAGGGCTGCATCCTGTCTGCGGACCTACATAGATGGCATCATCAAACTAAGTACCATCAAGCCTTGAGATACTCTTAATTCAAATTTTCAACCAGCAATTAAGATATATATATAACAACATTGCAAGTACCTCAGAAGACAATAAGAAGTTGAGAAATTCCAGTATTATGTTGGGATCTGGACAAGACGCTAGTGATCCTACAGGCACAAAGAGATGCATTACTCCCTGGCATAACAGACTCAGATGTTCAGCATACTTTTACTAAATTAATCAGTATTACTTAAAATGCGGGTTTTCTCCTCCCTTAGATCAGTCTCTCTGTAAACTCTAAGAAGAGATTCATAGCCCGATCTTTTAGACATGCTTACTCTTTGCATTACAGCCACATACACTGCCTGCAACAATAGTTAATAATGAACATCAAGAGGGAATTTAAAAAGTTGAATGTACGGTTTACATCGAGACAACCTTTCTTATGTCCGGAGGAAGGAGTGGTGTATTTCTGTCATCTAAGAAGGCATGAAAACGCCTACTTGCTTCATCTATTGTCAGGTCATGCCCAAACACAGCAAGGGCAGTCAAAATGTCTCCCCTCAGCATTGCATCTAAATGGCTCTCACCGCTTTTAGGCTCCCAACTAAGCTTCCTGTAAACAAATTCAACATAAATAATAAAATGTTCACAAAAATAAATAAAAAAGGAGAAAATTTTGTGGATAGTTTGGGAGTGTTAAACATTTTGCTCCCGCCCCAACTTTATTATCATCAGACAAGCTTATCTACCTAGGTACTTGAGTAGTTAAAACAGAACAAGCTTACTCTGCAGAGTACTGGAAAAGGCCAATAAAGAATTGATTAATGAGATCCAGTAGGTCGGGCACAGCATCAGCGGCAATTGTTGCCAGCTTATAACTTATCTGTGAAAAGTGAAGACCAAAATCAGACCAAGGAGACAAATACAGTAACATAAACACAAAGCAGAGGTTATCATTACGGGAATCAAATGTGACAGCACTGTACAGTCAAGTTCCTCTCTGTAAGCACCCAGCAAGGTAAGCAGTGAAGCAAACGACTGCTGGCAAGCCATAGAAAGGGCAAATGAATCATCCAAAACTCCTGTTAAACGGAAAAAAAAATGATGAAAACTAAACACTAACATTTAACTATCAAATAGATAAGCAAGTGTGTGCATAAAAAAATGATTACCGAATCTGTCAGTTGCAGACAAGTGTTTCTTTTCTATCGCACTTCTAAGTGCAGCTGAAAGTTCCTCCTCATATTTCACCCTGTAAAAACCAGTCTGATCCACATTGACTTTTATCCAACTACATAATGAGCCTCTGCATCCAGTCCCTGCTATGGAGCAACCCAGAAATTCCTTTACATCAAAAGTTTCGGACTTCTTTTGTAGTAGGAAACTTTTGCGTACATCATATGAGCCAGAGCATAATGTTATTGGCACAATCCATTGCCCATCACCTTGGGAACCACTCGAGTAGAATTGTGTCTGCCATTTATTGGAATAAAATCTAAATAAATTATCCAACAGCTTATATATGCATTAGAGCTTTCTTTCAGAATTTCACTTGATAATCAAACAAGATTTTGAAGGAGGTAAACATAAGGAAACCTGGTCAAACTCCAATTTCTGATCTTTGACTTTGACAGAAATAACCGGGTAACCCTTTTGCTGTGTCCATGAATTCATTAGCTTGTTCACAGGTTCACCAGATCCCTCCTGAAGTGCAGCCCATAAATCTTCTGTCTTTGCATTTGAGGAAGCATGCTTTGTTATGTATGAAGCAAGTGACCTCTAGAGGCATGAAAAAATAACATGCAATTAACTCTGTAACTTCCATGAGAAATGGATTTAATAAACAATAGCCAAAATTCAAAAGCTGAGGGAAAGAATATGAGACACACTTCAAACACCTTTATCATATGAGCAATATAGCCTGATTTGAACAGAATTAGCTACAGTACATAGTAATAACTCTGCTGTTATGAACAACATATATATCTGCACCAAGTAGGACTGTCAATCAAGCCAGTGACCGTCTTTCCCTTAATTCTGGTCTGTTATGATGATTCAAGGTTGATTTCTTTAACATAATTCCAAAGGAATTCATGCATTGGTGTTCTCTACAAGCACCTATGTAATTTAATTATCCGTAATGGAACAGAATCATCTTCCTCTTATTTTGTAGGCTTTATTTCAACAGATATTACATAAATGGTTACCCTATTTCATTAACTGTATAACTTATGGCATACACAAATAAGACCAAAGTCATTATGTTCAGTCTGGACCATACTAACATTAGATCTAATGGTCAAGATCAGCCCAACCTCAAATTCATGCTAAAATACTATGATTAAGCTCCACATTGGAACAAAGAACTAGATGTTGAGCTAGTTCAGTATTCCACATCACAATCTAACAATTTTCTCAAGATCTCTATCCTTCTAAAATCCTGTATGCCCAGAAGCCTTGATTTTTTGGAAATTTCCATCACATAAATGTAAAAATTTCAGAAATAAGATAGTTGCTTCAATCTTCAAGGATATTTGCTAACATGCCAAAGGACCAACCTGGAAGCATTCAGCACCAAGATAGTTTTGTAGCATCTGGATAACAGAAGCTCCTTTTCTATAACTTATTGCATCAAATATTTCATCAACCTCAGAAGCATGATTGATTTCCACCTGGCCAAAAAGAAGAAAGATTAAAACATAATATGGCAGACACACATATAGTCTAAACCCTTCAATAAATGATGCCCTGCAAAGTGTAGTGGTGATCCAGGTTTGATGCCACGAAACAGAAAATTTTTGGGCAACAGAGTTAGAATAAAACCCATGAAAGACTTGGTCCATGTAGAAGTACCTCAATGGGGTGAGATCCTTCAAGCCCATCCAGCTTAAGACCCCGAGTAATTTCATCAAGAAATTTAGTCCACATTTTCCACTCTGGGAACAAGCTATCAGTAGCTAAATAGCTCACCTAATGGCGTTAAAATACTTACTTTAAGTCCAAAAGCAAATAAAATAACAAGTACAACAAGTGAAATGAAGTGATACCCATGTCGCAAATCCCTCGTTCAGCCATAAATGTGTCCACCATTCCATCGTTACAAGATTGCCAAACCACTGGTGTGCCAATTCATGTGCCACGACAGTTGCAACCTTTCACAAATTCCAAATGAAACGATTAAACATTTCTTTAGGGTTCAAAAACAACAGCTACATATCATATGAACCAAGCTAAATTCTGAAAGCTAGAGTGACATTCAGGATGTGTATGTTACCCGTTGTTTGTTGGCAGCTGCAGAATGCTGTTCATCAAAGAGCAAATCTGTTTCTTGGTATGTAACTAAACCATAATTTTCCATGGCACCAGGAAAATCAGGGATTGCAACCATATCCAATTTGGGCAAAGAGTATGGCACAGAAAAGTAACTGTCGTCGTCAATGATTCCATTTTGAATGCCAAATATAATGATGCAGAATTAGCAGGGAAGGGAAAAAAAAACTAGAGAAACTACTACTTATAATCCACAACATGGATAAACTGTAATTTCAAATTTGAATATGAATGATTAGTAATTTTTTTGTAGTATTGTGATCCAAAAACGTACTCTCTGTAAAATTCAAGAGTCTTGGCAGCAACGTTCAAAGCAAACTTCCCTTGGTTCGCCTTACCAACTTGACAATAGACCCGCACTTTGACCCCTGTGACGAGATGAAAGGTGACACCATCAAGAAAAAGGTTGTACTAACATACGCAAAACAAGGGACATTGTGTATGAGTTTACCATCAGATGTACGATCTTCAACATAATCAAACAACCCAACAACAACGGCCACCAAATATGTAGACATGATTGGTGATTCTTGAAATGAAACTGTCTTCAGATGTCCATGCACTTTTTCTTCTACAACCGGCATGTTGGAGAGAGCTACTAATTCAGATGGAACATCATCCAATCTAATCTTGAATGTAGCCTGTCAATCAAAGTTCCGATAAGAATGAACGGGGTCAATTCAATCTCTTTCTTTCCTAGTAGACTCAAAGATGAAATTAGAACTATGTTAAGTATCCAGAATCGCTTTAAACAAAATCATTATAGAGCAACCTTCCAAGCAGGCTCATCCCAGCATGGAAAGCACCGTCTGGCATCAACCGGTTCAAACTGTGTAACGGCCATATTTTTCTTCTCACCATTATGCTCATATGTACTGTACAGAATGAATCAAAGTTTAAGCATATCTGAAACATAATATAATCCAGAATTCGAAGAACACACCTTGTGTAGAACCCCTTCATCTTGTCATTCAAAATTCCTTCAAACCCAATACCCAAAACTCCCGAACCAACCGGAAGCGTCTCTCCAAACTCCAGAACCAAAATCCCATCTTCTTCAAATGTCTCAACTTTCCAAGGCTTGAAAAGTACCTGCTCTCAGAAATCAGATGAACTTAGAAGCACTTCCAAATGAACATTGCTTTTATTTTTCTTTCTTGAGTACAACTGTACAATTGTCCAAAGCAAGCAAGCAAATGCATCATGCATGGCAGCAGGGATCAGTCAGTGGTACCTTGGAGGAAGCGAAAGACACGGAGGCGGCATCGACGGAGAGGTCGGCGGCGTTGAGGACGATGAACCGGGTATCGCAGACGATGTCGAGGTGGACGGCGACGGAGCCGCCGAAACTGCAGCCGGTGAGGTCCGGTTTGAGAGTTATATCGTATCGTTTCGGCACGGCGAATTTCGGCAGCCGAGACTGGCCTTTGAACTGCTCCATCTCCAAGTGAAGTGAAACATGCGACAATTTTCCTAGCTAAGTTGGGTCATCATAAGGATTTGGGTTATCATGAGCTCTCTTCTCCTCCTGATCTGTTGCAGCCTATTTTAGATGATGATAAGAATGGTCTCTTGAGACCTAGATTTGTTCCTGTGTTACTAAAAAGTCAACTCTCATTTTCACTGGCCAATTAATTGATTTACTTATTGAGTAATGCTATTTAACTTCTTCTTTTTTTTAAAAAAAGGAATATTTTTGTTTTATTTTGTTTTTAATTTCTAGGCATTATTGACAAAGAAATAAATAAAATAGAACTTACGTGGCAATATTAATTAGTTACCATCATCTGCCACGTCAGCTAATGTGCTGGGTAGGGCATACACACTGCATTGCCAATTGGCTTAACTTGTTTGAGTCGGTTTTGCATGTCTAACACCACTTAAAAAGAAGTGATTTACAGACCTTAATAAGGAAACAATTTAAGGCTTTTGTAATTGATTGAAACCGGTTTAGATTAGAGTTTTATATTTTGAAATTTATGAAAATTAGTAGAAATTTTAGCAAATAAAACTCTAGAAGTTGTAACTTGTAATGTTTTTTTTGGGTCAAGAAAAGTTGTAATATTTTATTCAAAATCAACGTAGACTATTCTATTATCAAAATTAGCAAATAATAAATAAAAAACCATTTTATAACAAGCCCACAAAACAAAGAAAATTCTCATCTCTAATCACACATATTACATGATACAACATACGAGATCAAAAATTCATGTAACCGAAGATGCAGAAATCTTAATATATAAGACACAGGTCCAACAGAAAGAATTGGCACAATGCAACCAAACACAATGGCAACCCCGCCAGAAACCCACACCAACGCTGGCCGTGGCATTAACGATAATACATTAGCTGCTGACCTGATGAACTGTTAGGATATCCCTCATACATAGGTTGGGATCCACCAGAGTTCAAGGCCATGGACGTGGCTGCAGCCTGACTTAAGGCAAGTTGGCGACGATAAGCCAACAAGTCAGCTGGAGAATAGCCTTGGTTCATACCAGCAGCCGGAAGGATCTGATAGGGTTGGGCAGGAGGAGGCAGCGGATTCGAAGTTATCCCGGGAGGAGTTGGCTTGCTACCCCATGAACACTGCATACATGATCACACAAAACAATAGATGTTTTTATCAAGACACATATACACAGGCGCTTTGCGGAAACTAATCAAATGCACAAAAACCCACCGGAGGGTGATCTTGTGCATGTACATGTGCATTGAAGAACAGTATTAAGAAGGCAACAGAACTGTGTGACCATCAACATGAAAAGACCTTGCAGTAGAGATTTTATTACCTTCATGGACTTTCCATGAATTATCCTGCCATTTGCCATTTGAATGGCCAAGGCTGCTTCTTCATGAGTGTTGTATCTCACAAATCCGAAACCTTTATCCCTCTGCACACGTACTTCTTCAATAACCCCAGCCCCAAGAGCATGAAACTGACTATGAAGTTCAGCTTGAGTAACCTGAAAATACAGACCAGATTTTCAGCAAGATTTTATGGCTAACAGCATATAGTTGTACCAACAGTTGAAAAGTTATGTCATAAGACCAAACTTAAGATTTAAAACTTAAATATGAAACATAATCTATCAACGTAGCCAGAATCACTGTTTAATCACCTCATGGGAGAGGTTGCCAACATAGACAGTAGTGTATGCTTGATTATTTTCAGGGGCCTCTTCATTGGAATTCTCCTGACCTCCATCTGCAAAAGAAAGGAAACAGAACAAGCCATCAACATCAAGTCTGGTCCAAACTTCCCACTGAATCCTGGTATTATAAAGGACGGCAATGTATACTATGGTCAACCATCAGCCTAAGACCTATATTTACACTAGCAAATGCAAACACTAAATCCCTATAACAATATCAGACCAACCAAAAAAAGTCAAACTCACTACTGTCAGTTTTTGTTCCATGAGACAGCCAACATCAGACTAATTTCCATTAATTTGTCGATCTGGTCATATTTCATTAGCCAAAGGCGGAGAAATGGATTCATCTCAGACTACAATCAATAAATTCAATATTCTAATACCTGAACCAGATCCATGTATTAAGAGACTACATCCTGACCCTGTTATTAAACTTCATCGTTGCTCCTTTGGCACAATCTTATCTCAAAAACCACAACCATTAAAGTCCCAGAAGCCCTTGCAAGCAACCTCTGGCCTAACTCACCAAGGATCCTACATACTGTGGGCCAAGTCAGAAATTTTCATGATACCTGAAGATCCATTAGTAAGTACAACGGCATTTTGAGTGTCACTACTCTGCTTCTCTTCATTGGAGCCAGCACTCTTAGTTGCCCAGTTGCATCTTATTTGTCTATTTCCAAGCCATTTACCTACAAAATGGAGTCCAGAACACATCAACCATTATGCACTAATGGTATCTTTCAAAACTGACAAAAAAAACCATGCAACATGAGGCAACATTTAGAGGTGTTACCGGTTAAATCATTGATAGCACTCTGAGCATCCTATAAAGCATTTCCATGAGGCACTTAATCAGTTCACAGATATTCCAGAGTAAACATGTGGGAGGCAATTTTTGGGTGGGAAGAATCTCACCCAAACACTCTAATTTCTAATCACAACATAACAGATACCTGCTGGTTACGGAAAGAAACAAAACCATATCCCTTTGAGCGGCCAGTTTTGTGATCCCACATGACCCTTGCATCACTGCAAACAATAAAAAGGACAAAAGGAAAAAGTATAGTAAACCTAACATCAGGACATTTAGAATTTAATAGGTGATTCAAACTGTTACCCCACACCCAAGTGGAAACACAAAATAAATTCAGTCCTTAAACTGTAGTCAGTCAGTAACATGAACATTTGATGAAAGTAATGAGGTAAAACTATAGCATGCTACCCTAGCGCCTGGGATATATCTGCTAAAACTTTGAAGAAAAAAAACAACGATAATCGAAAGAAACAGGAACTCACGAACAACTAGGATAGACCGAGAAGCAAGCAAATAAAGTTGCATCTGTAACCTCTGGACTAAGATCACCAACAAATATATTGAAGTGCCCTGATAATTGTAAAATTGCATTAAAGGAATGAACCCTATAAAATTGTAACAAGCAACACTATCTGACAGCAGCAGTAGAACAACTGAAGCTCAAAGTAACCTGAAGTATCCTCCCTCTGGCTATTGGCATATGCCCAATTCACTTTAAGTGCCTGACCGTAACTGCAAATCAAAATTAGAAAGACTAATAAATATAAACCATTTCTTTATGACAATAACCATTTTAAAAATTCAAAAAAATTCAAAACAAAAAAAAAAAAAAAAAAAAAACAGAGAGAGAGAGAGTTGAATGCTTACAGTTGGCGTCCATGCAATGTCATTATTGCAAGGGCTGCCGAATTTCGATCATGGTAGTCAACAAATCCATATGATGACTGTAATAACAAATATACAGCCACATCGTGAAGGGAAATTCATTAAGGGAAAAATCAATTTTGAACATGGAGTATTCAATGTACCTTATCCTTTCTGATGAGCTTGCATCCTGCAAGAGGACCAACACTCTGGAAAACTTCAGCAAGAAGCTTATCGGTGACATTTACGTGAATGTTTCCAACATACCTGAAACCATCATGCCATCAGAATTTATCAGCATTAATTCAAATGAATAATGTCCACTTTAAATTTAAATAATTTGAACAACTCAAAGTTACGAAGTCCACTTAAGCTAAAAAAATTTCACCCTGACTAACATAAAGATGAATGCAAAGGAAGACAAAAGACTCCAGAAATAGAGAAAAACAAAATATCCATACAGCACTTACACACTGTGGCATGTAGATGGGTCAAATCCGGGAGGCAGATTTCCACTTGGGATAGGCTCCATCTGCACATTGTAAAAATAGAAAGAAGATAAACAAATAATCCTAGCAAATCTAAGATGGTACCATACATGAAACCGTCCCCAAACATCCTAAGTAAAAGCACCAAGTACGGAGAAAAAGTCTGGCAACAAAAAGTACAAACTTAAGCCCCCAACCAAAAACAAATGTCTTAACAAATGATATTTCCTATTCTGATGAATTACATGAAGTTTGAATGAATTAGGTGATACCCAAAAACTCAAATCATCTATTTTTGTGATCAAAGCAGGCAAGCAAGCAAGCATACAAGCCATACAGAGAGAGAGAGAGAGAGAGAGAGAGAGAGAGAGAGAGAGAGAGTGATGGGACCTGAGACATGGCAGCGGCAAGCACACCAGGATGGTACATGTGCTGTTGTTGTTGTTGCTGAAGAAGAGCTTGCTGCATTATGGCTTCTTGTTGTTGCTGTTGCTGAAGCTTCAATCTTTGTTGCATATTATTATACTCCCTACCCAATTTTTTATTTTTTATAAATCAGAATAAAGGCAGATCACCCATTAATCCAATGTTTGAATCTCGAGCAGTGCAAGAATACACAGAAAAAAGTTCGAATTCAATCATCAAATTCCCAAATTCTGCAACTTTCCTCTGAAAATCATTTGGGGGTTCTTAAAAAACTGAACTTTTTCACTCGAATGTAAGAATCAGAGTGTCAGATAAGATAATTCAGACAAATCTTAACAAGAAAATAGAAACCCAAAAAGAAAAAAAACAGAAGAAAGAGAAAAAAAGAAAAAAAAATGAAAGAGAGGGAAGATAGGAACCTGAGGAGGTGATGGGTAGAATTGGAGCGAAACTCGGTGTGGCTCTGTTGTTGTTGTTGTCTTCTGTCGGAGAAACTTTCTCACAGTGAAAGGCTGAAACCACATGACTCGGGTTCGGGTAGAATAAGACTGTCCTCCTCATTAATCATTATTTTGTTTTTCTCACTCCCAAAATTGTCCTTTTTGTTTTTTCTTTTCTAAAAAATTAAAAAAATCTATTTTCAAAATTTGTTTGACCTCTCAAATTAATTATAGAAGAAGGATTTTTTTTGCTTCTTCTTTGAAATGCATTATTATTATTTTATTTTTTTAATGATAGATATTTACGAATTTTTCCCTTATTTATTAATTTGCTTTTTTGTTTGTTTATTTTAGTGTAGTTTCAAACCCTTTTCTTATCAAATTCAATTTTTTGGGAAAAAATGTATCATTTTATCAGAAAAACAACATTTCTCCTCCTATGGTCACACATGTCATATCAAGTCTATATTTTATCAGTTAAATACAATTATTTGTACTCCATTCTCAAAGAATCTTTATCTTTCTATGTTGATTATTTATTTTATTGTAATTCAGCATAAAAGCTTCTCTCTTCAAAAGAACGATCACGCCAAACATGGTTGGTGAGAGCAAAATAAATATTATACTTTTTTGGACTGTTTTCATCACACCTAAAATTACCAAATATCCACTAATAGCAAATGGGCTCTCTGACTTCCATGAAACCATATCTTTTTTATTTGGATCAAATGTCATAACTCATAACAAGATATCAAAAATTGAACTTAAATACTTCACAAAAATGCGATTTCATGCCGGCGACTCAAATCAAGCCAATGATGAACTAGTTTATAACCTCAAATTTGGAACATGGCTAAACCTTTTGGCCAAACATTTGACCTAGCTACCAATTACAAGCTAAACCTAGAGACTACAAATGCAGGTCAGTGCACAGATTTAGGCCATTTCTTTTGCAGTATGAAGTATACACACCTCTCCGTTTGCTATTGGAAGAACACCAGCATCCATTTTGAGTTGAATCACTTTGAGGGGGACAATAAGTGAACGTTCATACAAATTTATTTGCAAATGGTCATTTTCATCATAGGAAAGGGTAGCACTTATGTATAATGAAGCAAGGCTACACGGCTTCCAACATGACTTCTTCTTCAACCTTTGGTTTGCTCTTAGGTCGACCGGATCGTCTTACATTACTGCTTGACAAAAGCTCCAATGCATCTTCCAGGGTGATTTCACTGGGTTTCTTATTCTGCATGTGTAATGAAGATACCCAACTTATTAAATTTGGTAAGGAATAAGAATTGGTGAAATATTCGATCTCAACTCTTTGACAACAGAATTCTGAATGTATAAAGTTAAATAAATGATCTTATTATAGTTCGATTGTGGTCTTAAATCTATATAAAAATGGGATCAAACTGATACAATACGCATTGTGATCCAAAGAGATTTCCTCAGAGAAATGGAAGGAACATGTATCACATGTGGAAAATCTAGTTGGATCTCCAAGTTTTTCCTCAGAGAAAAACATTTAAACTATTAATTACTATTGCTATAAACCAAGCTCGTATTTTAACTCCATTACCTTGTAGACCTTAGGAACAGAAGCAATTGTGCGCCGATGTCTAACTGCAAACCCAACCCTTGCCACCTTTATAATCACCGGTTGCCCATCCTCTGGATGGTTACCCTGAAATGAAATTAAAACACATAAACAGAGAGCAAGAGAATGAGTTCAATGATGATGAAGAGGAAACAGAACTCAGCAGAGCAAAATGGAAAACAAACCAATGTCACAGGATAGCGCATTAACTCCAGAGCATCTTCAAGGGTAATTGAACCCACATCCTTTATCTGAAAAGTGATTCCACGTAAATATAAAGATTACAGATTTCAAATAAAAGCACGGTGCATCTGCATACACAGTGAACACAAAGGAAAAAAAAAAGACAAAGAAAAAAGAAAGTAAAAGGGTTGGTAAAATTGAACTAAGATTTTCTCTTGGGTAGGCATGGAAATCTTTGTTAGCACATGAATGAACTCGTATAAATCACATGCAAGCATAGAAGCACATACATACTTAACTATTATGAATATGGTTTTGACAGCATTATTAAAATCAACTCCAATAATGGCAAGAAGATGTGTAGATAAACATCTCAAAGATCCGCATAGAACCAAACAAAAGGAAAGAAAAAAAAAAGTATCATATAAAACCAGAATAAAAAGTTCCAATGTTTAGTTACAGTGTAACTTTTACATACATGGGATACAGAGGCTCTTTTAGGTGAGTTTCCCTTCCTGTCTTCACCAAGTTGTACATAGGATCCATATGGACCATTTTTCAAAAGAACCTGAAAGAGGACATACATTTTTCTTTAATGTAAACATAACTTACAATAATAAACTCAAGCAAAGCTAAGGCTCCAGTGGACCCTAAACCAACTATAGAAATATCAGAATTCAAAACAAACCTTTTCATTGGAACCTGGACTAAGACCTAGCACTTTTGGTTCCTCCACACCGCTGTTCTTCGGAGTACTCTCTTCTTCTTCATCATCACCATATAATGTCTTAGCAATGTACCTATTTGCAGCAACCAAATGAACATTGATAACTTATGGATGGTGATTTTTCTTTCGCTACAACTAGGACAAATTTAGACCAACAAAATGCAAGTTAGAATTATAAGAAAGCTCTGCTCTTTCCATTGCCTAATGTTATAGAAAGGAGCCATGTCTGATAACTGAAAGACATGCAAGTTGAAATTATAAGAAGGCTCTGCTAGTTCCATTGCCTAATGTTATACAAAGGAGCCATGTCTGATAACTGAATCTTTCTTTTCACTGTAAGCGACCTGGAAAATACATAGGGTTTTGTTCACTGTTCTAAAGTTTAGGTGAAATCCCCTTTCAGGATCTATTGAGGGCCAGGGCTTGCTAGAGGGACAACCATTGTGGTTGTGTATGTTGTTTGCCATTCCATTAGAATTGGCTTGCCAACTTTTCACATATATGTAGGCCCATGGGCAATGGCCAAACAATGAAGGATCAAATGACCATGTTGTTTGCCAACTTTGCATTGGACCGTAATTGTAGTGCTACTGGCAACAGAAGGATCAAATGACCATATTGCCGCACATGCATGAAATTAAGTTACACCATAGCTTTTCATACTCACTTGCACTTTGGGTGTTGATCACAACCAATAAAATAGCCTGCACCGAACCGACTCACTTTGAAAATCAAATTGCCTTCCATACAACTGAAACATGTACAAGTGAAGATTGTAATATGTATTAGAAACGGTGCTCAAGAAAACAATTTCATGTGTGCAGAAGAGTAGATATGCCATCAAACAGCATCCCAGAATCAAATCTGAACTGCAGAAAACTTAATGAGAACTAGCCATATCAAGAAGAATTTCATTAAACCATATGCATACCATGGGCATGTCCTGCTTTGATCGGGAAGAGAAGCAAACAAGAAGTCTCCAAATTTTTTTTCCATCATCTTCTCCACCTGAGATATTATATGGCTTATAATGAATACAAAAGTTCCTATAAGGATATTTTACGAAAAGAAGGTTATGTTTAACGAAGACTAAACCTTACCTGATGAATATGAACAGTACTGGTACGGTCACAATAAGCACTGAATCGGGTCCAATAATCTCTAAGGAGGCCCTTCCATTCAGTTAAGCCAGCAGAGACATTATCAAGCTGGTGAGAGACATAAAGAAGTCAATCACCAGTTTAAAAAAAAATGTTCGGGTAATCAAGTACATCAAATAGTTAACAATGGAAGATGAACAGTATTGCTTGATTGAGCCCAACATATATCAAAATCATGTAGCTACAGCAACCAAATGAAGAAACTATTTTGGGCAATGGGAGAAAGATTATACAAAATATTTTCTTTTTCGTGTTGAAACTAAAGAAACTTCTATTGAAAAAGATTATATTCAATATAGATTTACCTCAGTCTCCATATCAGCAGTAAAACTATAATCTGTAACCTCGGAAAAATGGTGGCCGAGAAATGCTGACACCTAAAGGTAACCAGAACAATAAAATAAATTGAGAGGACGAATGGGATGTATAAGTATATCATGGACACAACAGTAAAATGTTAAGCATGCTCTTCAACTAAGAATTACTGATAATTTAATGCAAAATACAACAGTAAGGGAAGTGTAAGAAGAAAATTAATTATAAAGGGAACAAAAAAAAAAAAAAACAAACAAACAAACAAAACCCCACAGATACACAACCATCTAAAAGTTTTGATAGGAAATACAGAATAAAAACTAGGATGAAAAGTAAACCAATAAACCAGGAAATGAATAAATAAACAAGCACCAGTCAGACATGACCAGTGTTAGAAATAGAAAATTCCACATAACAATGGACTTGCATGTAGCCACAAGGGAACATGTAAAGATATTTTCTATTTCTCTAATGTCCATAAAACCAGATGGAATGCCAGAACATACCATACGACCACGAAATTCTGGATGTAACACACGGCTTTTCACTGTCACATAGTTTCTATCCTGGCACCACAAATAAATGAGAAGTCAAAATATTGTTAAGTTATAAATCGAAGTAAATTAAGACTTTTGCAGAGATGGCTGTTAAGAGAGAAATTTATTAAAAATTAAGACATCATTCTCAAGAGCATGCTTGTTGTGATGATATGAGATAACTTACCATAATACATGTTGAAACTACTGAAAAAGGGTTCTCAGGATATGAGATAGAAATAACTCAAGAAATTGTGCTTTTTTCGAACAGAAGAATACATTAGAAAAATATAATCAACGAAAAACCTGGCTATGTGAACATCATCACATACCTGTAAAACTTTCAATGTGCTTGCATAAGTTGAAGGTCTTCCAATCCCAAGTTCCTCCAATTTCTTAACCTTATAGCACACAAAACCACAAAGGTCAGAGAACCAAAGCTAAACAGAAAAGAAGTACACAATTTGAACTCGAAAATTTATAGTGAGCACTAAAGATATAAAGGAGTTCAAACCATGTTCTGGTATAATGAAAAATTATAAAACTTTACCAATGATGCCTCAGAGAAGCGTGCAGGAGGTTGAGTGTGGTGTTCCTTGAGTTCCACTTTACCAACATATAATGGATCCCCACGCTGCAGAACCAAAATAAAGCACTTATTCAAGCAACATCACGTGGCCCACCAATGCAAATTTTACCAATAAAAATTAATTTCTGATGAAATTGAACAACAGACTTGGAGTCAAAATTTACCTTCAAGGAATTAAGAAGTCCAAAACCTTCATTACGACTGTTCCCTTCATTTTCTTTATACTTGACTGCTTGAGCTTCCACTTCCTAAAATTATAAATTAGACATATTGGACAATCTCACATAAAAGCATACAACAAAGTGCCAATTTAAAATAGGGTATATAGCATCAAATGAATCACATGAAAGTGAAACTATATGAACAAGAGGCAATTTACTCACCAAATCCTCACATATTTGTAAAATTTCCAATTTAGATCCAATGACTAATAGATATGATGAGTTCAAGATATCAAAAGCTAAACTGACATATAAACTCGTAAAAGTAGCAATGTTTTGAAAAATCATGGGCATTAAAGCCCATTTTTATATAGAAAAACATTTCAAAATTCATTCTATAACTCAGGAACATTAAGAAGATTTTGTTGTTTACCAAAATAAAATAGCAGATTCAGTTTATTAATTAAGGATTCCCATCAGTTTGAACCACACATAATTATGAAATTGCAAACTGGTATGATTGTGGCACTCCAGCCAAATGTATATGCACATTTTATGGTGTTTACAACCATACTAAGATGGAAAATAGATTATACCTCAAAGACTGCCTGATATCCAAGGAACTCAACCCTTGAGCATGAAGATCGGAAAACAATGGACTCGCCCGCATTTCCAATATCAAGTTGTATCTGGTAAGATTGATGGGGCAAATAATTAGGCAAGAGATGGTGGATTTGCATTACATACATATGACTGAACATAAGGACCAGGATATGAGAAAAAGTCAACAAGTTAATGCATTTTCTATTTTACTGCTAGTCACATCACTTGAATGAGAAGAATTTTCATATGTTTACATTCTAACCTGCTCAATTGTAGCAGGCTCCATTTGACATGCCACTGTCCGACACCAAATAAGAGTGTACAACTTCAATGAATCTTCATCAAGCATCCCACGGAACAAGGCTAAATGCCAAGTATAAAATTTTATGGTCAATTCACTTGAAAGAGACTATCAAAAGATGAAATGAACATCTACAAAACTTGCATTAGAAAAATGTAGAAATTGTCATATAGCATGCAGAATTATTTACATGGCAATCTTCGAACATCAGTTGGTCTAATCGCTTCATGGGCCTCTTGAGCATTCTTCACCTTTTTAAAAAATTTGCGTGGACTTTCTGATGCAAAATTCTGGCCATACCTGCATCAAAGGAATATTGTTTGTAAAGGACACAAACAAACATAGAGATCTCAAAAAATATATTAGAATATGACTAATCAGATTTCCATGCAAGCAAAAAAGGTCTAAGTTTTAAGTTGTAGGTTGACAAAAACATAAAATATATTAGAATTGTAGTGGATTGAACAAACAATTGAAACATGGGCAACTTGTTCAGGACCCTGGGAAAATGAACTTGTATTTATTAATTCATAAAAACCTACTTATAAATACAATTAAATTCAAATTACAAATAAATAGATGTAGAAATGACATTTATCTCCAGCACCTTTGAATTACCAAGGAGCGCACATCCTTACAGGCTTCATCAGAAATCTGTAGAATTTAAAAACAATAGGTATTAGAAATAACTAACGAATCTCAACCTCATTTAGACATGAATAATATAGGCTCAAAACCATGGATCTTTGAGGCAGTGTAAATCATGTGCACATAAGAAGACAATCAGCATATAAGAAAGTATGAGCTATCATAAAAAATAAGGGAGCTTCACTAAAACACCCAAAATGGGGGCTGAAATTATAAAAAAACCCAACACCCAAAACAATTTATAAACACACCCAAAACCCATCATTAGACACACTCAAAACTCATTTATAAACACACCCAAAAAATATACAATTGTTGATTTTTGGGTGTGTTTCTATGTTTAAATAGTGTTTGGGTTTTTTTATAAATACATGTCTAGGATTGGGTTTATTTATAAATTTGTAAAAAAAGAAATGCAAGTACAATTATATATTGAAGCAAACTCAACAAATGAAAACTAGCAGCTTCAAAACGCTTATACTCGCCCAAGGAAGCTCATGCTTTTACATTATGCAGTATAAAAGATACCAATGTGCAATTGAGCAATTGAAAACACAAGACAAGGATACCCATTCTGCATGAGCATTTCAATTAAGTTCTGAAAATAATTAATTAGAAAGAACAATGTTATAATCAAGTAAAAAATTTATTTCACAATTGTCCTTTCACATTAGACAAAAAGATGCTTAGTAGGTCAAAAGCACTCTTACAAATTCGTTGAAAGCACCAAGTGGATTTCTGTTTTACGTAAGACCAATAAAATAATTGTTCTTAAAGCAGCACACAAAGGAATTTTAAACGATATAAAAACAATATACAGTACTTGCCTTGAAGGGGATGAGATGAATTTAAAAATCATTTGATTAAATAAATGACAGAAGTACGCAGTTACAGTTACTTGAAAACCAAAGTGAGTTAGAATCTAACGAAAAGTTAGAAATTCAGTATATTCAGAGGTCATTAAAAACTGATCACCCAAAGAGAAGCAATACAAATGTGCAGAAGGAAGCTAGCCACCAAAATCATCTGACAGACAACAAGAAACTTAATGAACTAACACGCACTAATATTCATGCAGCCAAAGTGATACCTACGTGTAGTCCATCTGTTCTCATGTACGTGATCAAACCCGCTGCCTTACCATCTGATAATTGAACTCCCTCATAAAGTTTCTGTGCAAGCTGCATACATAATGTAACTTCCATGAGCCACATACATATTTGAAAAGCAAAAAAACAAAAAATCTACACCTACCAATTCAAAGCATGAAATCAAAAGGCCAACTGAATTAAAGGACAAACTACTGACTAGAACAGAAGAGGAACACTGAAACTAAATAACAACTCTTCATGGTTATGAAATATGTTGCACCAGGACTACATATGGTATTGCACGTCCAATTAAGAGAAAAAATCAGAACAGAGAATTCACCAATAGGGTGGTTTTGTTTTGAACAGAGATCTTTCTGCAGGAGAGGGTTTTTTTTGGGGTGGGGGTGGGGGTGGGTTTAAATGAGCAATACTTGGTTATGGTAAGAAGTTTATGACTTTACGTGAAGATAAACTAAAGCAGAAAGACAAACAACAATGTCCAAAGGGTACCCCTATAGTCATACAACATTCCATATGAACTGGATCAGTCAAACAGCCATTACACATATGAAGATCAAAGTTGATCAACAATAATAGGCAAAAATATCCTCAACAGCATACGAAACGAACCAAAAGCTAATAAAAAAAACATAAATATTCTGAAGCAATGATAATAACTTAATTAAATGTAAAATTCAATTTTAGCTTAGATGGAAATCAGAAGATAAAGGCCCCCAAACCAAAACCTTCATTGTATATGCTGCACTGAAATGTAATTTGTTTGCCGCATCCTGTTGAAGTGTTGATGTTATATACGGTGTGGGAGGATTCTTCCGCATTCTGTTTTTCTTAGAGCTGACCACTTGAAAATTTTGTGAATTAATCTGCTGTTCAATTTCTTTTGCCTTGGTATAAGAGTCAATAGAAAATTGATTTAACTTTTTGGAATCAAAATGGGTCAAGTGCGCTGAGAAGTCTGGGGCATTTACTGATGAACCTGGTTCTTTTTGGTTCAATTCAATCTCAGCAGTCCAATATTCCTGCTGTTTAAATTCATCAATTTCCATTTCTCTGTCACATAGAAGAGCCAGTGCAGCAGATTGGACTCGCCCTGCAGACTGGCAACCTGGTAGTTTCCTCCATAACAGTGGTGAAATGTTAAATCCAATCAAGTAATCAAGAGCACGTCGTGCAAGGTAAGCATGGACCAAGTTTTCATCAATTTCTCTTGGAGCTTGCAGAGCACTTTTGATAGAGGTCTCAGTGATTTCATGAAAGACAACCCTTGCTACATTAATATCTTCACGTAAAGCATCCTGTTGTTGCAGCATCTCAATAATGTGCCAAGCAATAGCCTCTCCTTCACGATCAGGATCTGATGCAAGAATAAGATTTTCTGCTCTGATGAACAAGGTAAAACAAATAAGAAAATTCAAAAAACAAACCCCAAAAATTGAAATTAAAAAATAGAAATGCTTAAGTTACTGAATTCAATATCAGTATTATACACCAGCATCCTAGGTTAGAATGAATGCCCACAAAAAACGCATCTCATTAGTTTCCAACCATATGGGGAACCTTAATAGCCTCATAATCACAGTTGCTTAAGGCCAATTGGACGTGAATGAAAATGATAAAGAACCATACCCAGTTAGTGCAACCTTTATGCTCTTAAGATGAGTCCAGGCAGCAGATGGAACTTCCCACACCATACTAAAATCATCATCAGGCCTTACAGATCCTGACCTAGCTGCCAAGTCCCTTACATGACCATAGCTAGGCAGCACTTCAAACATATCACCAAGATAACCCTGAATAACCTTTGCCTTTGTAGCAGACTCCACAACCACGACAGTTCTCCCGGTCGCGGGGTACAGCTGCTTCAGTGTCATTTTTCCTTGAGGTTTCACTTTGCCCATTTTTTGTGGTATATGTTTCTGGGGTGACTTGGAATCTGAAGTTATAGACTTTCCCTTTCTACTATAGTTCCCACTTTTCTTCTTTGCCTGGGGTTTTATTGAAGAACCATCACTAATTTCTACAGGAGCTTTTCCCGTGAAATTCAACTGAAAGACTGCAGTGTTAGTTACAATAGTGCAATGTAAAAATAAGATTCAATCCTAATTCTACTTGAAAATTTATAGTTGCTGACCTCTGAATCCTGTGCAGATTTTTTGCCACTTTTGGTACTACCAGATTTCTTTGTTTGAGAAGTACCTTTAGAACTTTGTGTCGCGGCAGCTTCTGCTGGGGCATTAGCAGCAGAAATTTGTTCTTTAGTTTTCTTGCTTTTCGACCTCTTTTTTCCTTTGACTTTAGGGACCTGGTTATCATTGATTATAGGCGAATTTGAAAGGAAAGATCCCAGTTTTCCATCTCCCTTCTCACTTCCAATCTGCCGTTCAGTTGAAGCTTCTACATCAACATCTTTGGAGATGCTAGAAACGGTAGCTTCGTTTTTGCTTTGAGCCGCCAATGCCTTTTCCCTTTTCCTCCGTTTACTGAGCTGTTTGAAAAAAGATGTACTTACAGAATACTTGCCATTTTGGGCACCAACACTCTCTAATTTGCTTGTCACATGTGGAACTTGAGAAAAAAACCTCTTGGAAAAATCTCCAATGCTATAATTAGCTACACTTCCGAAAGACCCGAGACTGATAATATTACCAGGACCCAAAGAATTCAGGGAACCAGGTTTTAAATTAGAAAAGGCACGTTCAGACCCATCACCACTTCTTCTGAAAGAATGAAAACTAGGTCCAACCTTTGCAGGGTTTATCATGATCATGCAAGAAACTCCAGATTTTTTTAACTTAAGCTGAGAATAATTTCTGTATTTACTTGCAGTCAAAATCGGGGAAGATGGCAAGCAAACGCATGGGTAAGTCTCAAATGCCCTGTACTGCAACTGTGACACCAATTGCACACATTAGAATACGATTTTCAGAGAAACAGCATACGTAAACAAATTGTGAACACGCATTGGCACAAGCACACACATACACACAAAATTTGACAAATATCCCATGTTGCACTAGCTTGAATATAGCACATTTAAGAAAACCCAACGAAAATCTACGCTTAATATTTGTATTAGTCGCTAAATTAGCCCAGCCAATGTGAAAAAGCTACAGACTTGAATGTCCCAGCAACCCAAAACAGACCATGGCTTTAATTACAGCTAGAAATAGTATCATCATTTCGGGCTTTGAAGGAAGTGGTCCTCTGGGAAAAGCAAGAAATTGAAGGAAAATCAAAGATGAAAATAAAAGAACAAGATTGATGTTTTACTAAGCAAACAACAAAAGAAACGCAAAGTGGGAACCTTGGCCATGGAGCGGCGGAGTCGCAGAGCTGAAGAAGCTAACGTGTTTGAGCAAAAGAATGAAGAAGCAGAGGAAGTGGGGGCGGTCAATGATAAGGTCCTTTGAAAATTAATCATCGCCATACCAGTTTCATTTGCTTGACGCAAAGATAAGAGAGTTTTCGAAGGGTGAGGCTATAAAACGAAGAGGGTTTTTGAGGGAGGGTTTTAGGGCATGTTTCAGACACTGGTAATGGTCCGGGTACGGGCCTCCAAATTTGATCCGGTAGTTAATGGCCCATTATAAATTTCAGATGGGGTGATGTGTATTGACAAAAATGACCCTGAAGCCAAACCCTTAAAAAAAGTCATAATTTGACGAATTGGACGGCATAGATGACATTGATGTGCGGATTAAAAATTTAGAGGACAACATTGAACGATTTTAAACATTGGGGACCAAAATGATGACTTTGAAAACGTCATATACCATTGGTAATGGAAATTGTAAATTTTTAAGTACTTTCACTTTTTTTTCTTTTGTTGTCTGGTATTTAATTATGATATCATTTGACGTGCAAGATTGGATTATCTTTATAAATAACATTAGATTTTATAGCACAAATTATAATTCTCTCGAAACCTGAAACTCAAACCCAAATCCTAAATCATGACCTTTCAAGTCACAAATTTCGATCATCATTGAATCTCGATCTTTAAACTTTAACCTTTGAACATGAACTCCCACCCTTGCACTAAATATTGTCCTTAAACTCAACCCTTGTACAAATTTTCATACCCATACCTAAATCCAAACTTAAACCCAATTTGAATATGAATCAGAAATTTCATGCCAAATTATTGATTCTAAAGTTCATATCCAACCCTAAACTCAAACCTTAAATCCCGTATTATAAATTTTGAAATTATAGTTAAATCCTTAACTATTTTAGCAAGCATGAAATGAAACTTTCAATCCCACTTCAACAAACCCCCCCGGGGTTTAAGAATTGTGAAGCAACTCTCAATCTCTTCTTTTAAACTATTTTATTTTATTTTTACTATAAGAAAGAGTAGAATGACTGATTTTAATCGTAACTCATTACTTCACCATAGCTCAGCACTTGAACCAAACCATAACCTAATAAGACCATAGCTCAGCACTTAAATTTGTAAAATAAATTAAAGCCGATATTTCGGAAGGAAGAAAAAGAAAACCGGAGGGAAGTTAAATTTGGAGGTAAAATGGGAATTTCCAAGAAGATTTGGATTCCTTTTTATTATTTTTAATTTCTAATTTCACATATACAATACAAGCGTGACAAGCCCTAACACCCCCGCCCGAACCAGGGGACTGAGCTTCCCAAAAATCCCCAAATCAAAATTTTCCTCAACGAAGAAGCAGAATTATCACTCAGAACACAAAACAGCTTCTACTGTTTTTCTTTTTTCTGGCAGTCAACGGCGCGCAATGGATCGGCAGCCGCACGATTACGCCTCCGCCTCCGCCATGGCCTACGCCCAACAACAGCGCCAAGCAGCCACCAACATCCAACAGCAACAGCAGCAACCGCCCCAGCAGCAGCAATTCGGGTACCCGCCCCCACAAACCCAACAGTTCCACGGCCCGCCTTACGTGGGCCCACACCCCTCTCTCCAGCAACAATTCCCCTACCACCCTCACTTGCAGCAGCCGCAGGTCCTCCCTCACGCGCCGCAACACCCCCACCACCTCCCTCCGCCTCCCTCCTTTGCCCCCCACCTCCCCTCCTTTAGTCCCCTCCCCCTTCCACTCCGGCCCCACTTACGACTCTCCTCCTCCGCCACCGCCGGCCGCCCCTCCATCCGACCCAGAGCTCCACAAGCTGATCGACAAGGTCGCCGAGTACGCCGCCAAGGTGGGGCCGGATTTCGAAGCGACGGTCAGGGAGAAACAGCAGGACAATCCCGAGTACGCCTTCTTGTTCGGCGGCGATGGCCACGGCTACTACCGCTACAAGCTCTGGATATCGAAGTGGGGCCCCGGCGGGTCATTCAACCAGCCCGGGTTCCCCCCTGCATCCATGCACATGCTGCGACCTCCGCCGAACCCCATGATGAACGGGCCGCCGTCTGCCGGGGCGATGATGGGTGGGCCGCTGCCGTCTTATTTCTACGAGCAGCAGCGGCACGGTCAGCCGTTTGGAGTTTATGGGCGTCCAGAGTACGACCAGTCGTCGAACAAGCCCTTCAAAGGGCTTTCTGGCCCGCTTCCGCCTGAGGTTGCGATAGAGCTGAATAGTGTGCTGAAGTCGCTGAATGGGACCAAAGAGTCCATTAAAGGAGCGAAATTTTGGTTTATGCAGAGGTCGATATTTGCGCCTGCTCTGGCTGAAGCTCTGAGAGAGAGGGTGTTTGGCTTGGATGATTGTGAGAGGCAACTGCATGTGATTTACCTTGCCAATGACATTTTGTTTGACAGGTAATTCAAATGGTGCATTGCTTATTCATGGTTTTACAGAGTTCTTGTTTTGCATTTTCCTGCACATGTGTGCTTTGTTGCTTGTGCTTTGGGTCGATTTTGTTGGGCCAATGTAGCTCTGAAAAGATAAGAATTTTGTTTGTTGAGCTGGACCTGTGCGTGCAGGAGCAACAGTCACTGGGAATTTGGAAGGAATAATGGATGGAAGAAAAAGTAGAGTCATTATTTGTGGTTGTAGTTTTTGAGCGTTTGCTATGCTCTACAATCCACATCGCGGATGTATCATATTTTCATTAAATCATTGAAGACTTCAATCCTGTTACTTGTAGTTCTTATTTCTCAAAAATAATAATAATAATAATAATTGATGGGTAGGGGTTCGGATGATGTTTTTGTGTGAAGAAATGAGAAGGATGATGCCTTCAATGGGTTTTTGCACTATTATGCAGGGAGAGGGGAGGGGTTGTGAATGTGACCTGTGTTGGAAGGTGTGGAAAACTTAAAATGTTAAATTTATAAAATTGTAACAGGGGATGGTGGATGAACCTTTCTTGAGATATGAATTAACTCTTCTTTCTTGAGATATGAATTAACTCTTCTTTCTTGCCACAGGGGTTGGCAGATCATTTATAAGTTTGTCATAGCTATTGTCTCTTTACGGTAGTAAAGAACTTGTACTGAAAAAACTCAATCTGTCATACCAAGAAAAAGTCCATATCTTTGTTTATGTGCTTTACAATGCTTCTAGTATCTAGCCTGGAGTGTATAGTTATGACGACAATGTGAATAAAGAACTTAGAGATGTCTTCTCTTGTTTGCCTTTTGCATTTGTTTATTACAGAGGCACTTGATTGATGTGAATAATTCTTTGATCTTCCTCTTTTTGCCTTCAAATTTACAGCTCGCATCGGCGTACTGGTGAAGGCCTTGATAATGAATCCCTTGCGCTTAAACCTATCTTAGGTTCCATGCTTGCAAGGATTTATCACAACCCTCAAATCACGGAGGACAATCAATTGAGGTTGCAGCAAATTTTACAGTTATGGGCTTCTAATAACATTTACGATCAGGATACTATTGATGCACTTAGGAATGAGATGATGGGTGGACCCTCAAGCAATTCTTTTACAGGGCTTCCAAAAGACTCATCTTCTGCTTCAACAGATTCAGCTGCAGGTAGGCTTTTGTGTTCTGACTTCTGTGCTTGTTAAGCACATGCCCTTTAGTGGAACCACTCTCACTTGTCAAGGGTGCTTGCGCTTGTGGGCCAGTAGTGCTGTTAAATTGCCAGCAACTGGGTTTGATGATGTGGCTGATATAGTAATTATCTTTTTTATTTGAATGCAGGATTGCCACAACAGACAACTAACCATAACATGCTGCAATGGCAGCCTGATAGGCAAAGCTCTGTTTCCAGTTCACACGACCAAGATCATCTTGATAAACATGCAGGTCCTGGCCAAGCCATGCCGCTGTCCGTGCCATCCCAGCAATTTCTTCCAAATTCAATCCCTCCTGCTGCTTTTCAAGGGTCAATGCCCATACCATCTTCTGTTCAACCAGTAATAAACCAACAACCTGCACCACACATACTGCCAGGTCAACCTGCTAATAGTGGTGAGAAGTTACCACCATATCCTCTGTTTCCACCTGGTCTTATTCCTGAAATGGTCAGAAAGATGCAGATTGGAAGTGGTGTGCCGTATTCTCCAATGAGTCCTTTGGACATTCCAACTGTTATACCTCCATCCAATGTACCTCAATCAGAAATTCTTGAGAGAGTGTCAAAATTCTTCAAAGAGATTGGTGAAGTTAATCCTTCTGAAGGGCCCCTTCATAATGCCGATGGTAGGGACGAGGATGAGTATGAAAGAGAGCCTTCGGTGCGCAAGGGTGGAGCTTGCATCCCTCCACCTCCAAACCTGCAGATAGACCCGGAGACAGGAACTTATGCGGATGGCAGTGTAGATCGAAAGAGTGGCTCGGGGAGGTTGGGACTTGGGGCCACAGCTGATCCAAATGAGGCAAGCCAGTACGATGATGTTTATTCTTCTTACAGGAAACAAAGGAGCACCAACTACCACTCATCCATGAGTGCAAGAGCTGCAACAAGGTGAAATACCAGTCCTGATGGGAGTTGGAAATGGAGGATACCAGATCAGCTTCTTCCTTTTCATTTTTGGGTTTTTTCTTTTCCTTTCTTCCTGATAATCTATTCTAACAGGCAGCCTGAATTTCTAGGAGTGTCGTACTTGGTGGGTGGAGTATCTTGTACTAGTCAAAATTTTGATTCTCTGATTGTTAATGCATGTAAGAAATAGCACTTGTAATCATTTTATTTTTACCTGACTAAAACAGATCATCTTTAATTCATGCGAAGTTTCCTTCATCTGTTGAACATTTTGGACTCTGATCATACTTGAGACAGAGATGATAGATCTTCACAATTGGAGAAAATTCACATGTCAAACTTGATTTTTTTATACAGTTTTTCAATTATATTGGAAATAATGAAATCTTGGACCAAGGCCTGGTTGGTGAAGTTTTCGGAAAGACTTGGGTTTGGTGTGGAACATTCAACCTCGTATTCCAGAGCCAATTGGTCTGAGGCCTGGTTAGAAAGAGTCGAACGAGACTGATTGTATGGAGACTCAAATTCCAAATTTCTGCTCCCTCCCAACTTTTCTAATTTTGCCCATTTTGAGCCTTCCCGGTAATAAGTGCCTCCGATAAGGGCCTCGTCTTTATGGATGGAACTCTGTCTTGGCCAACTAGATTGTAAGGGTGTCCTAGAGCTCATGCACTATCTCAAGTCAACTCAAGATATTCTATAGTCCTCCTCAATGCAAGATATTGAGATTCCAATATTGGTGTCCATGTCCTTCTAGGACTGCCTAAAGTCTTAATCAACGTTTTATCTGTAAATTTGTGGTCAAGCACTTCTATTTCTAGGGAGAAGGTGCATGCTTTTTCGAAATCTTGGGATTCGTTAGTCTTTAATATGACCAAAATTGTGTTTGGCATATTTAGTTGAAAGCGCTTTTTGGACTATAAAAACGTGATAAAATAGTTGTTATCTTACCGCGCTTGTAAGTAAAAGTGGTTCCTTACAAAGTACTTCCAATTAAAAGTATGTAAGTTAGGGTAAACTAACTATTTAAGACCCAAAAAATTACTATGGGACTTTAATGTAGGGAATATGATGTGGGGAGAAAAGAGGACTTGTGATGGTTAACTCACATGACCAAAATGAAAAGGACAAAAAATATAAATAAAAAAATAAAAAAATTTGATTTGATTTGAATTTTATTTTATTTTGGGTCGATAAACTTTGCTTTGATTAATAGCATAGAAAAAACAACAATCCAAGGGAAAACCTTTATTTATTTATTTTAGTTTATATAATTTATTATATTTTTTCATGTACCACAGTAAAAGCGAGAACGTTGAGATCGCAATTGAAAAAATATATATAAACGAGTAAAATTTAAAAAGCGCGCAGCGTCCCAAAGTCACGAGACAAGACCACCACCAGCCAACTTTCGAATGAAGGAACGAAAGCATCCAATAATCTTTAACCCTAAATCGACATCCACGTCCACGTCTGATGTCGATGGCTGTCGCGCTTTCCATGGCAGATTGCCGGAGCCTCATTCGCCATCTATTTCTCACTTTCACTGGGTTTCCATTTCCCCATTTCCCCACTTTCCCATTTTCCACATTTCCTTTCCCTTTCTTTCCGTTACTCTCTCTCTCTTCCTCTGTTCCTTTTTTTTTTATTCTCTCTCTGTGTCTCTCTCTCTCCCTTGACATTTCACGCGCACTCCATACTCACACTCTCCTCACTTTACTTGTCGGGCTTTCCCTTCTCTCTCTCCCTGATCCAAAAACCCAACTCAATGTTTATGTAAATCTTGTAAATCTTGTAATTGGATCGCTTCATCTTCACTATTGGGTCTCATCCCATACCCCTTCTTTTCGAACTGCTAAGATTTGGGTTTCATTGATTTGCAGGTTTTGGTCAAACAAAAAAGGACCCATTTGTTTATTTCATCGGATTATCATGTAATTGGGACTCTGGAGTTGGGAATTACTGCCACTCAGCTCATATTCACAGTGACCAACATAGAGAATTTGTGTTTTGAAGCTTAGATTTGGCCATGGAGAAACTTCCTGATGCAGAAGTTAGCTCAATTTTGAGGTTCTCTTTCTATATCCCCTTTTGCTTTCTTTTGGGTTTATATTGATTTTACAAAAAAACTTTTCGTTTGCTGATGAGAAATGTAAGCAAAGAAGAACATGTTTGCTATGCCTTGAATTGTAGAATCGTTGATTTCCCCGGCCCTGTTGTCTTTGAATGTAGTTTGTCTGCGGCTTTGTCGTATGGGGCTGCTTCCATGGCAATGGTTTTTATCAATAAAGCAGTTCTTATGGAGTACTCACATTCAATGACACTTCTCACTGCCCAGGTATTACTTACCATTGGACTATTGGTCTTTTAATTTCCATCAATGACCTACCTTGATTGTTCATGATGTCCCCCCTTTTTTATTTCTTTATTGTCTTAGTAATTTGCAGCTGCTTCCTGCTTGGTTGTTCATAATGAGCCTCCTTTCATTTCTTTATTGTCTTAGCAATTGGCAACTGCTTTGCTTATACACGTTGGTCGAAGATTGGGATACACAAGGTCAAGAGGATTAGAAATGAGCACTGCGAAAAAACTTCTCCCAGTGTCGCTGTTCTATAATGCTAATGTGGCGTTTGCTTTGGCCAGTTTGAAGGGAGTTAATATTCCCATGTATATTGCAATCAAAAGACTCACACCTCTCGCTGTGCTTATAGCTGGGTTCGTCTCAGGAAAGGGGAAACCCACAATACAGGTTCCCTCTTGTCTTTCTTTGGATCGGCTTGTGCGATGTTTGACTCCTGCCTGTGTTTATTTAAATGGATTGTTTTACTGTGTTATTAAACTTAATGATTGTGTATATATTTTGAAAGGATTAGTTATGCTTTCTTTCTTCTTTTGTTTAGTACTATTGACCCTAAACTTGTTTTATCCCCAATTAGAACACGGGCAAGATACTATTTAGTCTTGGAAACATGTGATGTGAAAATTCCCTAAGATACAAATTGACTAACTCTACAAATTCAAAATGGAAGCTACATTATATTTTTTCTTTGACATACTTTGTATTAGTGCGGGAGTAGTTGTCTGCAATTCATAAGTTAAGATATGTTTGATGAGACTAAGTTGCATTTTGTGTCTGATTCATATTATGATGGCCGGGTCATTTCCTCAGTGCTTACCACAACCCTTCTCCATTCTTGAGGTTTAGTATAAGGTGTAAAATACTAGACTTTAAACTTTGTCATTTAGATTTGTAAGTACTCTCAGCTTTTACAAAATATAGTTACTGTTGCTGTTGAAGAGTCTCTATGATGACATCTGGCATCATATATGGAACAAATTGTCTTGTGACACAATTATGTTTGCCTTCATAAATAAGTTGATCTTATAAATGTAGATAAAGGATGCTTGATTTCAAATTAGCACACATCAGGAGTTATTGTTATAAGTGCAAAAGTTATTCATGGAATTTTCTAGATGATAAATTTAATGCTAAAAGTCCTGGCAAGAAGCATTTTTATTACTGCTAATTTGACAATGCCGAGTTCTATTTGCCCCTTTCCTCTCTTTCATGTTTCAGGTGTCTCTTTCAGTAATATTGACTGCAGGAGGGGTTGTGATAGCTGCACTGGGAGATTTTTCGTTTGACTTTTTTGGATATAGCATGGCTCTCACTTCTGTTTTTTTCCAGGTTGGTTATGATGTTTTTGTTTATCCATTGGTTTATTTACTGGCTTCAAATTGTATGTTATGGTAGCTAAACTCATACTAGCGCTTAATTATCAGACCATGTACCTTGTGTTGGTGGAGAAATCTGGGGCAGAGGATGGGCTATCATCAGTTGAGATCATGTACTATAACAGCTTTCTGTCTCTTCCAGTTTTGATGTTTCTCATTGTAGCTACAGGAGAATTTCCAAATTCTTTATTATTACTAATTGCAAAGGTCAGAACCATAACCTTTTCTTTATATATGTAATTGAATTCATTCTTGATAATTATGGGAACAGTAGATGCTTGAGCAAGAAATGCTTGACTGCTTAAACTGTTTTGGACGCCAACCTATCTCATTTTATTAAACATATTGGAGTCTGAAATAGTAAAAGTTGGTTTTGTATTGAGAAAAGGACTACAGGCTTTGACATCTAATCTTTCTTTCTGAAGTTATGATAGAAAAGAGTTAATACATGTTAAAGTATAAAAACCATACTCTGATAATGGATTTCAAATTACAAGTTCCAGTTGACAACATAGTTGATTAAACATGTTGCTTTGAGCAATTTAGCCATTGAGAAGTCCTAGTTTCCTTTTGGCCTGCATCCCCATTACGGATTCCTAGATCAGCGGGTGAATTCAGCAATGTGGTGGGAGCTGGGGGTTTTATTAAAGCATTATTCCACTCATTATGCTGATTTTGTGTTCTTTGCATATATTTTGGGATTCTGGATGAGTGGTTATACAGTTGCGTGGCTGCCAGGCCATGTAATTAGTAACCATGTAAAGATTGCTCTTGAGGGCCTGGGGCTTATTGCTGTGCCACTGAATTTTTCTTCCTCTTAAAAAGATCCTACAAGATATATCTGACACGGAGTTTTTCTTTATTTGCAGAGTAATTCGTTTTATTTTTTGGTGATCCTTATTCTTTCATTTGTTATGGGCATTGTTCTCAACTACACCATGTTCTTATGTACCATAGTCAACTCTGCTCTAACAACAACTATCGTTGGAGTCCTAAAAGGGGTTGGCTCTACGGTATGACTGAACTCCCTCTTTTTAAAGCAAAATATGTGTGAGCAAAATTACTTATTCATGTTTCTTCGCTTCTCAGACCCTTGGTTTTGTCTTACTGGGTGGTGTGCAAGTGCATTTTCTGAATGTGACTGGACTAGTTATCAACACGGCTGGCGGAGTTTGGTATTCATTTGCCAAATATCAGCAAAGGAAGAGCAAGCCCCCGAAGCGGATTTCAGACGTGGAGGCTCATCATAAATGAAATTAATATCGAAAGATCACATACGATTGCTAACAGCTGCTTTCTGTTTTTACCATTTGCTTCTATTTTCATCAAACATGGCTATTAGTTCTTTGAAGAACAATGATACATGGTTCATGTTGACTTTGTTGAATCTTGAAATTTAGGTATTACAGAAAGCAAATACCCTAGTTCGTGTTTTCGGATAGATTAGCCCTTGAGAAGAAAAATCTTCCAGGGTTCAGGTTATATCAGAATGGGTCTCCCAGGCTCCTCCATGCACATGCACTTGTTTTCCTGTTGTGCTAGTACATCCTTCACTTGAATAATAATATCCTTTGTTGTTCTCCCATACTGCAATTATTGCTTTTGGCTGAGTAAGATGTTGATAGATTACCATTCGGCTTAATTACACTGTTCATTCATACAGTTAGATTAGGTCAGTTGGCCAGGGCTGCCCACCTACTTGTACCGAGTTTGAATCCTCTTCCACGTAAATTATAGTAGTCTAGAATATTGCATTGTGAATAAAAAACAAAGATTTTAAAGCATCAAGAGTTTCAAGTTGATCTAAACTGATGACTTTGAGAAGATGAGACTAGATGCTTCCAGCCTTCCAAATCCAAAACCCAACCAGCTATTTACAAGTTTAATTGACTCTGAAATCCGACTATAATCCCCCTTTAATTCTTCAAATTTACTGAACCCTTCGGCACTTGATGCACGACCAAAACCATTTCTTCAATTGAACTAGGGTTTTCCAACAACTGCATCAAAATATTGCAGGGAAAATAAATACAATAATTTCTTTTTCCATTTAACAGATTTCAATTTAAGACTTACCATCTTCTCACCGCACATAAATATATATATTTGGACATCCTTACGTTATTATCATGCGGACGTTATTGTAAACAGAAAGAAAAGCAGGGATGAATAATAGAAAATACATTGGCGTACGTAAGATAATAACATCCGAATGTCCGCATAGGAAAAATCTGTAATATATATAACTTTCATTAGTATTCCAACTCAAGCTTTGTTAGCTCCATAGCCGACAAAACATTTGAATTGGGCTGTTGGGTGGCCTTCCGGGGGCGCAGTGAATTTTAATGCAAAATGTGCTTTGCTTGCCTTGTTGTCTTGTCTGATTCTAAACCCAAATACTAAGAGCATTCACAGTGGGGGGTGTATGTTAAATATACACATCGAGTCACCGGAATCACATCACCACCATTGGGATGTAAAATAAAATGTATATTTACATCTATTTTTACATCCATTGTAGGCGGGACCAACCCGAGAAAAGAGAAGAAAAATAAAGAAGAGTCAACATAAAAGGTTAGGACCCAAGGCTACACCCTCGAATTTACACCCCCCACTGGAGCAAAAAACATATTTATACCCCCCGGAGATGTAAAGGGAATGTAAAAGTGGCTTTAGAGCATCCACAGTGGGGAGGTGTATATGGGGGTGTATGTTAAATATACACCCCGAGTCACCGGAATCGTCTCTAATGGGGAGATGTAAATATACATCACCACCATGATGATGTAAAATAAAATGTATATTTACATCTATTTTTACATTCCTTGCATGCGGGACCCACTCGAGAAAAGAGAAGAAAAATGAAGAAAAGTCAACATAAAAGGCTGGGACCCACGACTATACCCGAATTTACACCATTCCATTAGAGCAAAAACATATTTACACAGGTGTAAATAGGATGTAAAAGTGGCTTTACACCCCAATTTACACTTTGTGGATGCTCTTACACCCTGAATTTACACTCCCCATTGTGGATGCTCCAAAGGGAGCTGCCCAAAACGTTTGTTTCTTTTGCTCTACTATTTTCCTTTTTGTGTATGGATTTTATTTACTTTTGGGGTAATTGTTTTATTAGTCCCTAAACTTATACCTAATTCGCAATTGAGTACTTCAATTTCCAAAATGGTTCCCGTGGTCCTTCAACTTCAGTTTTGTTATGACAAATGGTCCTGCTATTAATTTTGTTAACTTTTCTGTTAAATGCAGTGGCAAAATGGTATTTTTGTATCAAAATTGATTAAAATATGAATAAAAAATTAAAAAACTACAAAGTTAAAATTAAACTCTCTCTCTCCCGATTTCTACTCCCTCCAAACGTTTTTTTCTTTGGTTTTTTATTTGATTTTCTTTTATTGTTATTTTAAAGATATAATTTTTTAAAAAATATAAAAATACCATTTAACCCCTGCATTTAACAGAAAAAGTTAACAAAATTGACAGCATGACCATTTGCCATAACGAAAGTGAAGTTAAAGGACCACATGAACCATTTTGGAAATTGAGATACTCAAATGCAAATCCAATCTAAATTCAAGGACTAATAAAATGATTAACCCTTTACTCTTTTTATTTGATGTAATTTTATGTGCCTGCATCTTTTATTTTCTTTCTTTTTCTCCCTGATATGCATTGCTCGAGTCAATCACGAATTAAATTTGGCGGGTTGGTTCACGGACGCCAACATCTGAATTTCCTTTTCTTTTAGGAAAATCTTAGGTAGACCTAACATTTGCATGATATTATTATTATATGTTTCATGAGAAAGGCCATCTTTTATTAATTTATTAATTTCCCGCTAAATGTATGAATTCGAGTGCAGGATAAATGCTTTTACTCATTTGAGTTATAAAGTATATATTTTTTTTTTAAACCTACAAATTTGCACAAATTCGTATAATTCAAAATCGAAAAGACAAATTAATAATCATATGCAAAATAGTATTTGTGATGAATCACAGTGTATGAGTTGTATTGGCATGGCCTTACTTCGCCAGCTCATAGTAGCTGAAATTCATAAGGGCTTCTTGTTGATATCTGATGAGACGGTTTGAAATCACATGCATGCATGGACACAGATCTATAAACAATAATTGAGAGACAATCCACAGTTTATGCATGAAACAACAAAAATATGAGTCTATTTTGTTTTTTATTTATTACAAATGATAATCTATATTAAGAGGAGGGGAATTTCTTACCCACACTATTATGATGTAATGTGGATTCGAACCTGAGACTACTAGTCTGCAAGTTAAGGTCTTTATTCACTGGTAAACCCCGTTGGCAAATATCTCTATCTTAAATAGAGGGAGAGGTATATCTTCTAAATATTATTACAAGAAACAAATAATGATTAAATTTGTGGATTTTTTTATAAGTTTATTTTTATTTCAGTGAATCTCTATAATGTAGCATCAATTCACAGCAAATTAACGCACTATCCATATTCCATATAATGAAAGTATCAAGTGATTTATGTAATATTAATGCTAAATAAGTCTCAGTAGTTAAGATTAATAAATTGTGGGCAGCACAACATGTGAAATCCTTTTCTTTTTCTTCTTATAGAAAACCAAATTTAAAAAAGTTTACAACTTTACACTTTCCCTGAGAGAAAATGTGGCAAATTTGGAATGAAAGAAATTCCATTTTATTAGCACAGTAATCATACTTATTTCTGGATTTTTTTAATTTAAAATTAGACAACCAGTAATCATTCTTTTATTGTATTAAGTCATTATGATTAGTTGGCTAATATAAAAAAATTCCCTAATAAACACTAGTTAACTAATAAAAATGAGATTTAGAATAATAATCGTAATTAAAAAAAATTAATTTTCTTAAATTTATACAATTTGAAATGTGAATAAGCTTTACAATGTTACACCCTAAATAACAATCTGTTACAATCACATCACATGGGTGGCTAGCCATTGGCTTTTTGCAGTGGGCCTTAAAACCACTGTCTCTTTGTATTAATATTCATATTTAAATTTTAAAAAAAGAAAAAGAAAATGGTCATACAGAATAAAAGAACATAGTAAAAAGAATAATACACTCATTATTTTACTAAAACTATCTTATTCTGAAACTCTGATATTGAAAGTGAGAGTTAGCTGGGGTTTTTTTTTTTTTTTTTTTTTTGGTGGTTTGAGAGGGATAGAGTTAGCTGGTTGAAGTAATGACAGTGAGGCATTTCCGCCATTGTAGTGCAGAGTTGGGAGTATATTTAAGATTATTGCCTGTTTTGGCAGTTGATTTTCTGGGTCCTCTGTGTAACAGTTCCCTTAACTAAAATTTTCCTTCTTTCTTTTTTTGGTTCCTTTTTAATTTTTTTTAACAAAATTGTAATTGTATTAACTCTTAAGAGTGATTTGGGACCATGTTTAGCTCCTGATTTGTCTATGATATTCAATTACAATAACAACTGAGAGTCAACACCTGGATTCAGTAAACAATGGGATGCTTATTTATAGTCAAATCAGTCTCCAATGTTTTACCAGTGAACTCTGCTGTGCATTTTTGAAACTTATTTAGGAAGAATCTGTGAGCTTTCAAGCAGATTCTGAAAATCAAAAATATTTCACTGAATGGTAATATATTTGTGGGAGTTTAAAGCAAGGGTTGAGCTTGATGGGCTTACTTGACAAGTACCCCACATGGCGTTTCGGCTATTACAGCTGCAGATAGGCAGATACCTTCCCTCATAATGTGGCTTTCCCGTGCTCTGTGTTTTCTTGAGTGCCTTTGAGAGAGTACAAAGAACCAACCTCCCACACTTCTCTTTTTTGGCTTTTCTTGGCTGCATTCTGTGTAGAATGGAGAGCCTTGAAATGGGTTCTTCACTTCTTTGAGTTTTCATTGGTAAAGTTGAGTTTTTAATGGTTGGTCCTGAAATGGGTTTTCCTCATTTCTCTGTCTTCAGATCTGGGTTTTAGAGTTTCTCTTGGTTTTTGTAAAATTTGGGACTTTGGGTTCTTATATTCTTCATAGTTTTTCAAAAAAAATTATTTTGTGTGTTATTGTGTGTGAGAAAATGGCTCCAAGATTGGATTTTTCCAATTTCTGGGCAAAAGACACCAATAAGGGAACACCAGTGGTTGTGACAATGGAGAACCCCAATTTCTCTGTTGTGGAGATTGATGGTCCTGATGCTGCATTCAGGCCTGTTGATAAGAGCAGGGGGAAAAATGCCAAGCAAGTCACATGGGTCCTGCTTCTTAAGGTTCATCGTGCTGTCAGTTGCATTTCTTGGCTTGCCACAATCTTCTGGGCATTGCTTGGTACCATTAAGAAGAGGTTAATCTATAGGGAAGGTGTAGCTATGGAGAGTGGGAAGTTGGGAAAGCAGAAGTTACTGTTTACAGTCATAAGAGTCTTCTTAGTGACTTCCCTTGCAATTCTGGCTTTTGAGGTTGTTGCATATTTCAAAGGTTGGCATTATTTTAGGAACCCAAGTTTGCACATCCCTGGAACTTCTGATATACAAAGCTTGCTCCACATGGTTTATGTCGCCTGGTTAACGTTTCGGGCTGATTACATTGCACCTGCAATTCAAGCACTTTCTAAATTTTGTGTCGTCCTTTTCCTTATCCAATCCATAGACCGTATGATACTTAGCGTTGGTTGCTTGTGGATAAAGTTCAAGAAAATTAAGCCCAGGATAGATTGGGATTCTTTGAAGTCAGACGACGTTGAGAAATCTGGATATGAGTACCCCATGGTTCTTATTCAAATTCCAATGTGCAATGAGAAAGAGGTAATGAATTGAACTTTATCTCTTCCCTTTCTATGTTCTTCATTAATTTCTGTTAGTTTCTCGTGTTGCTTTTAGCTGGTGGCCATTTGATTCACTAGTCATAATAAGTTACTATTTCTGGAGTAGATAGATATGCTTAGTAATCCAGTTGCACCACCAAACTTGCAAAATTTTGTTTAATAAAAAGTGCCTTCTTAGATTCAGATAGCATCATGTAAAATTTGGTGAGCAGTTGAAGAATTATTGTGAATATTTAATGGTTGTGAGCAAAAATAAAAAAATCATCATTTGAATAAAGTATCCTCTTACTAAAAATTGCAAATTAGAGTTATAATTGTGAACTTTAGAAAGAATGTGAAGAATTGTCACATTGTTCAGATCTGTTATTTAAGGTCGATAGTAGACAGTGGCCACTTTAGGTGTAATACATGATGGCGAGGCCAAAAAATTGAAGCATAAGAAATTAATGGTGACCACATAAAGTGCTATAGATTCTTGATGATGTTCATAAAGTGTCTTGGCCTGGTGTTTTGCAGGTATATGAGCAGTCTATCTCTGCAGTCTGCCAGATTGATTGGCCAAAGGAACGTCTTTTGATTCAAGTTCTTGATGATTCTGATGATGAGAGCATCCAGTGGTTAATAAAGACAGAGGTTGCTAATTGGAGCCAAAGGGGTATCCACATAATCTATCAGCATCGCGTGGTTAGAACTGGTTACAAAGCCGGAAATCTCAAGTCTGCAATGAGCTGTGATTATGTGAAGGACTATGAATTTGTTGCAATCTTCGATGCAGATTTCCAACCTAATCCAGATTTTCTTAAGCAAACAGTGCCACATTTCAAAGTGAATAGCAACATAATACATTTGTCAGTGTATTTTTTGGTTGATGAACCCTTCAGGAATTTAATATATCTCACTCTGTGTTGCAGGACAACCCTGAACTGGGTTTAGTTCAGGCTAGATGGGCCTTTGTGAACAAGGATGAGAACTTGTTGACTCGTCTCCAAAACGTTAATTTGTGCTTCCACTTTGAGGTGGAACAACAGGTTAATGGGGTGTTTCTTAATTTCTTTGGTTTCAATGGAACTGCTGGTGTTTGGAGAATTAAAGCCCTTGAGGAGTCTGGAGGATGGCTAGAAAGGACTACTGTAGAGGATATGGACATAGCTGTCCGGGCCCATCTCAATGGTTGGAAATTCATCTACCTTAACGATGTTAAGGTAATCTTAATTTATAGTTGTTCTATATCTATTTAATCTAGACCTAACATGTCAGGGAATTGTCATTTGTGATATTTTTAGTGTACTTCTGGTTTAGTATCTCTGTGGACGACAAAGTTGGAGTGCATAACCTTGATATTTATAGCCTCCAACCGCATGTAAATTTTGTTTTAAGCCCTAAAGCTATGTAAATTTTCAGGTACTATGTGAAGTGCCCGAGTCCTATGAAGCTTATAGGAAGCAGCAGCATCGTTGGCATTCTGGTCCTATGCAGCTATTTAGATTGTGCCTTCCAGCTATTATAACTTCTAAGGTGCCTTGAATTTTATTTATAACAGTCTGTTATTCTGCTATTCCCAATTGCTCATTATTTATAACCATAATGTCTTGAATTGTATAAATACTGCAGATAACAGCTTGGAAGAAAGCAAACTTGATACTTCTGTTCTTTCTATTGAGGAAACTCATCCTTCCATTCTATTCCTTCACCTTGTTCTGCATAATTCTTCCACTGACCATGTTTGTCCCGGAGGCAGAGCTTCCTGCATGGGTCATCTGTTACGTGCCTGTTTTCATGTCATTTCTCAACATTCTTCCATCCCCCAAATCATTCCCTTTCATTGTTCCTTACCTGCTTTTTGAGAACACTATGTCGGTAACAAAATTCAACGCAATGGTCTCTGGATTGTTCCAGTTGGGTAGCTCTTATGAGTGGGTTATCACCAAGAAGACTGGCAGGTCATCAGAATCTGACTTACTGGCAGCTGCTGAAAGGGAATCAAAGATGGTAAACCAATTGCAGGTCCACAGAGGAGCTTCTGAGAGTGAGCTTTCTGAGTTGAACCGAATTATGGAGCAGAAAGAAGTAGCTCCTAAGCCGATTAAGAAGGCTAACAAGATATATAGGAAAGAGCTTGCTCTAGCATTCCTCCTGCTCACAGCTTCTGTCAGGAGTCTGTTATCTGCTCAAGGAGTACACTTCTACTTCCTGCTCTTCCAAGGTGTGACCTTCCTTCTTGTAGGACTTGATCTCATTGGAGAGCAAATGAGCTGATAATTCATGGGTGCAAGAGAAAAAAAAAAAAAAAAAAAAAAAAAAGAAGAAGAAAAAGCAAGCACCTATATATACATTGAGGAATTTCAACCCCTTTGCCTTGGGAATGTGCAGCACAGAGTTACCCTTTGGTTCAATAGCATGAATCATTTACATACAGTGAGAATGAAGTACAAGATAGGAACTTTGTTTGTCAAGCACTCCCCATACCACATTTCCAAATGTTCTTTCCTCAATTTTTTATTTTTTATTTTTATTTACCACAGGTATTGAATTGTTCTTATTCACCATAAGTGGGAACAGAATATTGGGTTGTCATTGATTATTCTGTTTTAGAATCCAAGAAGGTAGATTGGAGTCTAAGGATGATGAGTTTGCCTGATGCTTTTGGTTTGTAGATTCCTTCTTGGTAGCTAGTGAGACATGCAAAGCAAGCATCATTTGTAATTAATTTATCTGAAAATAATAATTCCTTTATGTATATTCAGCTTTATCTATTTGACAAAATACTCTCTCTCTCTCTCTCTCTCTCTCTCTCCACAATCTGCAAATAATGGAGTGCGTATGTGTGTGTCCATGCACACGTGTTTTTAGACAAATTTGAAGTGTCGGCAGGCGAAATAGGTGAAACAAAGTTTGCATTTTATGGTATTTTGGGGCGGCTGAGGTTTTTGGTTCATAAAGTTTCAAGCTTTCCAGCCTCCAGTCTATGGCCACAGAGTTGGGGGGCCAGAGATCTTTGGTGGGCATGCATCCGATCTTTGCTGTTCTGGATAGTGTCCTTGGTTGGGTTGGGAGGTCTAATTATAGACAGATTTGATTCATTTCCTTGGCCAGCCATGGCTCGTGTAAGGCCCAGTGAATTAATTTTTTGCAATGGAATATCACTAACTTATAAATTTCTCAGAAAATCTTTGATTTGACAAGCCACCTGTTAATGTCCCCTTGTATTATTAACTGGGATATGCCTGCCTCACCACGTAGTACTGTCTTGTTGCATTTGTTTTTTTTTTTTAAATATAAAATTAATGTACCATACATTTGCTATAAAAGTAATTTTCTTCTACTTATTTTTTCTTCTTATCATTCACTTTTATTATTGAGAAGAAAACAAAAGAGTGAAATTTCATGTCCACGACCGTCTGTCTGGCCCATACCCAACTTATTTTTATAGGCATTTCCCATTGTCTAAATTATTATTTTTTTTTCCAAAACAGTAGGATTCATCGAAAGCAAGACAAAAACTCATAATATACACAGGAAGAACACAGTCCCAAATGAAGATTCTTGCAATACAAAAACTCTAAAAACCATAAACAAATAGAAACAAACATTACAAATTAAGTCCTAACTCACCTGGAGTTACAGATGAGGAGAACACATACCCATTGGAATCTTTTATTATTATTTATTTATCCATTTTGATAGCCTTGACTAAAATCAAGTTGGGGCTTGGGTAATGATTATAAACCCAATCTGGGAAGTCCCACAAGCACAAAGGGTTAGACTGCACTTAGGTTTTCCTTTTCTTGTTGATCAGAGAACAAATTGGTCATTTGAATTCCATAATCATATTCCAAAAAATCAGTTGCAACTTGCAAGTGCATTTTATATACAAAACAGCAAACATCACTCTGAAACCCTTGGATGGAGCAAAAACCTAGGAACCCAATTTACTTTTTCTCCTCAACTAATATTGAACTTCAAATTCAATGCATGTTTTACTGATTAGTTTTTATGATCAATTACAGTTTTTTCACCACCATACTGGAATAACATGGCCTTTTTGCTGTTGGATCAGAAGGGTTCTCAATCCTCAATGAGCAATGAAAACTGCAAGGAAGAAAATTTTCAGCAAAAAACCAAAACTAGTAGGAAGAAAAATAATTATATGACAAATGAGTAATGAAAATCAACATGCAATAGAAAGTATACAAATTATTTTAGTTGTAGAGTACAGCTGGCTATAGGCAGAGGAACTAGAATTTACAATGGGGTCATAGTGTAGGATACATTTCTTCAATAATTCAGATGCTAGAAATTAAGTAGAAACACAACATAGGTTTTAATGTTGAGCCAACATCTTGGGAGGTTGGAGACTTGCAGTTCCCATGACCATACAATCCATCCAATTATAATTGGATCCCATGCTATTTTAATTTCCAAATAGACCTTTTGAAGATATTTTTTTTATTTTTTATTTTAATAAAAAAATCTGTGCATAATATTGACTATTGGCTTTGATTATTATTATTATTAATGTGTATGTAGCAATCTTAATAAACTAGTCATCTTCTGGCTCTATTGAGAAGTCTGGCTCTTCAGGCTTCAACAACTTAGGCAATTGAACATCCTTGATTTTCTGAGCTCCTCTCTTAGTGTTTGCAGCAAACCTTGAAGCCAGAATTGTGACACCAAGATTCTGTCTTACTTGGAAAGTATTTGAAGTTGCATTAGTGGTATTAGGGTAGTCTTCCTTTTCTTCTTCTGCCTCATCAGCCTCTTCATGCTTGTCATAATTATATGAAAATGACTCTACCATGCTGAGGTTCTTTGCCAGGAGTCGCTTCTTGAACCGGCGCCACGCAACCTGAATGAAGCAAGCAGCCCAAGTTCTCCAATGGTAAGAGTAGAAACGGAATGTGTGCTGCAGCTTCTTGCTATGAAGCCGTCTAAATTGGTTGGCAACAAATTTGAGGTCCTCTGCTCTCAGTGCAAAGGCTTCCACTTCATCAAGGGATCGAACTGTTCTTGTTGAAGAAGGTAAGTTGAGGGTTGATTTGGGAAGCAATGCCCAAGCAAGCAATTCTTCACCACAAAAGTCACCAGGTCTCAAAGTAATTGAGTTGAAGAAACCTATCCTGCCCCCATTTGTTGTTGAGCTCTCTAGCTTCCCTCGTATGATGAAAAGCATTTCTGTAACGGGATCGCCTTCACGAACAATGTAGGTGCCCTGAGTACTTAAGGAGGATACTAAACGCTCGCATATGGCGTCGAGAAGCTGACCATCCATCTGTGAGAAAAAGGGGACCTGCAAATGACACAATGTGAAGCATTACTCATTAGTATTTGTTTGCCATGATCTTTTCTGTATCAGAATCTCAATGCCAGCAAAATCTGTTGATCAGAGAAGACACACACTTACGCGTCGAACAAGATCTAAACATAGGTGGCGTTGGATATCACGACGAAGATCAGTAGGCAAGGCATGTAAGATTGATTCTTCATCAACTCCTCGAGTGGCAACCCACTTGTACTGCACGAATCGCCTTACATGCTCTTGCAGATCTCGGGGGAGCTGGCGATGTTTCATCCACTCCTCTGTGTCCCTCCGTTTGAGCCTCCACTCCTCAAGTCTCACAGTGATGGATTGCAAATAGGTCTGCACTTAAAGTAGAACATGTTTAAATTAAAGATGGACATGAATTTATTAACAATGAAAATGAAAAAAAAAGGTTTTCTTGTTGCTGAAGGCAAACAATTGCAAGAATTACATAATATATTTTGACAATTTACCTGCATATTTCCAATTAAGTGAGCAAACAGAACCAGACCCAAGATAGCAATGAGTATGGCAAAAGAAGTTTCCCCAATAAATGTGCTTGTAGTCAAAGTCTGCCCATAGGAGCTGAGATATATCAAAACAGATTATATCAGAACCAATAATGATCAATTTGCAGGTTATAACCATTTACTCATGATCGTACCTCAAGTTCTGTAAGCCCCACCAAAGACAATAGAAGTACTTCTGAAGAAACTCTGTGGAGACCACATTTTTAGTCACTGCATTCTCAAAAATGCCATAATTGAAATCGATGGTGTTTTCTGGGTTGCAGTTGCTAAACACTTGAGTGCTGTTCATCCATCTGCGGCGATCATCGTTGTTCAAATTACCACAATCCAAGTAGCCGAGGAAACATTTCATGGGGCTGAATTCCTTTCTGCATTCTGACTTCCAGCATGTCATGTACCGTTCGATGGACAACAAATACCATGATGCCCCCAAGACCTACAAGAACAAACATTGTTCTAGCATTTGTTACTGAGTCTTGAACCACAGTTAAGTTGAATTGGTAAATTTAAAAAAAAAAAAAAAAAAAAAAAAGGAAGCTGCATACATGACTGGCTAACATGTAGAGGATGAGATTATATGCAGCCCCAGCCCAAGCTGTCTTTGTGACTACACCAGTGGCTTTGATAATCTGAGAACTTAATGGAAAAATAAGATATAATCTTGGAACATATTGGAGCAGAACAATCAGTACAAGGGCATTATTGGTACTATGGGAGCTTCTAACTGCAGGTATAATAAACCATATCACAATCTGCAAAACAGAATATAAAAGCACTGTTATTTCCACAATTGTTACAGAAAACTAATATAGATGGGGACAAAATACAAAAAACTACATTGGATTTTCTTCATATGTAGGTACAATGCCCTTCTCAATATTTTTCAATCCGCTGCGAAATCATAGAATCATCTGCAGAAGAATCAATCTAGACCGGGATAAAAATATGCATAAAAAAAAAAGGATGATGCACCTGAGGGAGAGGCAGTGCAGCTATGAGATCTATGAAGAAATCCGTTCTCAAATACCTTCTTGCTATCTTGTTGGGATCCATAACAAGTTCACCCCTCCCGAAAACTCTTGAACTTGGCGATACGTAAGCTGTCCTTAACTTAATGAACATGTGCAACAGGTAGAACATATCGGCAAGAGTGCGAAAACAAGTCACAACAATTCCCAAGTTCAAGTCAGTTGCCACACAAGATGAGCTACCATCATTCAGCACAGAAGGAAGGTAGAAAAAGAGCGGATCAACGAACAGCGCCACCAAGCAAGAAAAGAGGAAAATCCTATTCCATTGCAAGAAAATGTCACTTCCTGGATCAATAATTTTCTTCTTGTATGGCTCATGGCTCTCTGGGAAAACCTTAAAACTCCCAAATCTGTGAGGTTTAGCTCTAACACCAGCAGCAGTGCTGCCTTCAGGAATTAACAGAGGGGCTGCTGCTGCTGAGACTTTGTGCTCTTTTGAGTGTTTTTGGGTGTCACTTTTTTCCCATGAAAATTGAACATCTTGTTTCTCATTATCATAAAACCTATGAACATGAAAAACACAAAATTTAAGCTAAATTAGAAAACTAAGCAAAAGTGGGAAGAAACCAAGAAATATTAGATGGAGTTGTATAGTAGAGAGAGACAATTACCTCACTAGCTTATCTTTCTTCAACTCCATGCTTGCACTTTTGGTAACATTTATTCATCCACGGAGACAAAATACATACAAAGATGCATTACATGAGTTGCAACACAAATGGACAGCAACAGTTCAAGTGCACCACATTTGTTGGGAAGTTTTCCAATCTTCCAAAACCAAAACAAATATTAAAATGACAAGTTTGAGAGAGAGAGAGAGAGAGAGAGAGAGAGAGGGAAGAGGAGGCTTGATCCAAGGCTGAAACTTTGGGAAGAAAAAGATGTGTGGTGATCTTATTTTATGTAATGTTGAAGGAAAGATTAAGAAAGCCAGTGAATCTCAAACTCAGAGAGGTAGAGAACGTGAAGAACATGAATGTTTATATTAAACAAGAAGAGGAGTGTGCCCATTAAAGACAAGAAGGGAGATATTAAATTCTACACTAGCAGTTAAAAACAAGCCACATGTCTATCTAGCTATAATTTGCTTCACACACTTTGGTTTTGACTTGTATTTTTTTTAATTTTTTTTATTTATACACTGGAAGAAATTGGTTGAGGAGGGAGGGAGGGAGGCACGATCCAATTAATATCCCTCAAATCAAGAGATTGTGAGATGAAACCTGGAAAATTTATGAATTTTTGGGCAGCTTATATGACACAAAATTATATTTGTTCTGTTGATGTCAACTTCACAGAAATATATATATATATATATATATAAATTCACATTTATTATCGTATTTCTTACGTTAAAATCTCCATGTCCTACCAATGTGGGGCCTCTACAGTGTGGTGATGTTCAATCGCCGTATCAATGTGGGCAAGAGAGTCGAGTGATTTACCCATCATTCATCCACCTGCGTTGAATTTGGCTGTGATACCAATTGATACGAGTTTATAGGTAGAAACTTCGAACTTGACCTTACAAAACCCGTATATACCATCTCAGCATCTCCTATTTTTCAGATGTGGAATATTGGACTGTAATATAGGTTAAAATTAGGCCACTCCTATTACAGTCGGTCTTTAAAGAATGAGAACCAAACCGATTATCCGTCCATTTCTACTACAGAACTCGACATGATAGTTTTTTCTCACTTATCTCTTGAAAAGCTAGGAGTTATATTCGACATTAGCTTTGGATTCGTTATCCCGATCATAATTTTCCTTCTTATTCTTAGTAAGTGCCAGAACCATGAATTGTTTTATAATCCAAAAGTAAAAAATAAAAAATAAAAATTCGCCTCTTAGATTGTAAACAAAAATAAATAAAAATTTACTTGGAAGTTAGAAAGTATGTTTAGAAATTGGGCATGGCTGAAAGAGACTGAAAGTGATGGCAATTAAGGTAATTAGCTGAAGAAATTTGGTTTTGACAAAGACCGACGGACGAACTTGACCTGTGGGGACCAATTTGCATAATAACAAATCAGTTTGCCTTTTCATGATTGTCCTTCTTTGGATCGAATTCAATTAGAAAGGTCATTATCTCTTTGCAGATCTACAAAAAATAATTAAAATAATTAAAATAATAACGTGCAGACCTTGCCCTTGGAAAAGGCTCTCAAATAGCATTATTATTCTACCATATCTTCTCATAATTCTTAGTAAATCAATGGTATCCATAAGATATTAATACTCCATTTATGCTTTTGAACCCAACCCTAAACCATAAGATATTTTTTAAGACGCAAATTCTCTTCGTAATTTTTTTTAATTTTATTTTATGCTTTTGATGTTGGCTTTGTAAATTTTCTTTTTTTATGCTGGTTACCTTGAATTCAATGGGTAAATAGGTCATTTTCCAGTTTATTTGAATTATTAAAAAAATATTCATGATGGGAAAATAGGTCGCTATATTGTTGTCTGACTCCTCTGGTTAAAGCCAAGTTTATGTTTTTAGGTAAAACGATGAACAAATATTTTAAAAAATATCATTTCAAAATGCGATTTCTCATGCTTTAAGAAGCTGGAAAATGAATTCTCATACTCGAACCAAACCACAGTTATAAATGGTCCTAAACTTCTAAAACAAAGTTCTCAGTGTAATTCTATCTTGGGTCGGAACAAAACAGCTATCTCAACCCGGATCAAAAATGAGGCCGAAAACGTTTATTTTCAATTATTTTCTGAATATCCGGATTTGCAGGCATATATTTCACAGGCAATTCCCTCAGAAAAGAAGGGGTTAAATTTCATTGCTATCTGTAATTTTGGATCCACTTGACGACCAAGGCAAAAGGGTATGGGATAATGGGGACTAAGAAACGATTCCCACCGGCAAAATCTATTAAAAGTGGCCTCCTGTATATATTAGAGTTCCATTATAAGCCAAATCTAAATAAACTCTACAACCCAACTTCTGTAGAACAGATGTGAGTACCTGCAGAAATATTTGACGCACGCAAAGCTCCTCCTCAATTCTTCTAAGTTAAAATTAAACAAATGCCACTATAGTCGTTTGAGGGAGGCGCATCGCTACCGACGAAGTTCAATGAAATTAGAAGCAGCTCTGCAGATAGCAGGCTGGGACCCACAACCATTCAAAATTGCAGACCCCATAGCAGGGCAGTGAAGAAATCCCAGGGGAGAGTACAGAAGCACAAAATTGAAGCTCTATACAGATAGCCGGCTGGGACCCACAACCATTCAAAATTGAAGATCCCAGAAGCGGAGCACAAATCCCAGGGGCCAAGGGAGTGCAGAAGAACAAAACCAATGAAGCAGAACCAGACGACACCTCAACACAAGAAAGAAAAAGCATAGATCTTTAGCACCATTCTCAGAAACACTCTTAAACAAAGATATGATGTTTATCACTTTTACCTTTAATAATAATATCCTCAAGCCTACACCTATTTTGCATAGAAAATAAAACCAGCTAAAGTTAAGAAAGGAAGGAACTTAACCAAATCAGAGAGAGTAGAGGCTGAGGGCGTCCCCCAATTTAAACACAGTTGTGCTGAAGTCCAAGCACACATAACAAGACTTAATGCCAGTACATCCTCTAAACAAAGCCAGACAGCCATTTATGCACTCCTCAACTCCTGCTTCGGCGACGATCCTTCAGACCATTACTGCAAAAATATAGCAGCATACGTCAGTACAACAAATCAGCAACATCAATTATACATTACACAACTACTCACATGTTCTACCATTAACAGATCCGAACAGTAAATAATGTACATGCATAGGATATATCCCATCATGACATTATCAAATGGAAAGTCATCCTTCCAACACAATAACTTCCATGCTGTAGAACAAGGGTTTTGCAGCAGTATTTGCTAAATCGTAGTGAAAGGAACCTCACCCATTGGCATACGGCAACTCCTCCCGTCCACGGTATGGTGGGGACCTGCTACGGCTGTTCCCACGTGGTGTCAAACTGCGACGTCTAGGGGACCGCCCACGAGGACTGTAGCTCCTGCTTAACAGTAAAAAGAGTCAAAAGGCATTAGATAGGAGAATACCAGCTCAACCTGGATAAAAATAATATAAGATATGTTCGTGAACTTGGATCCAGCAAGGCGAACTTTCGATACCAAATACATTCGAACACTACTTGTTCAATAACTAACTACACAGAACACTGGTTAGAGGAAACCAAAATGGGATGTAAAAAAAGAATATCTGAAAATAGGACATCACCTGCGACCATAACTAGGGCTTCTACGGTATCGAGGGGGACTACGGCTACGACGTCTTCCAGAACCACCCCGCAGACGACATTCACGAGCAAAATGACCAGGCTCACCACACTCATAGCACTTCAAATCAGAACCTCCAGAACGGCCACGACCCCCTCCACGACCACCACCACCTCCTCCTCTAGAGTTGTGTGAAAGCTCAACTCTCCATCCGTTCTTACCTGTTCCAAAACAAAATGAAAAGAAGAAACAAAAAATTAACACATTATGGAGCTTTCATAATTTCACAACACTGAAAAACGGTGCAGAGAGAGATGGGGGCAGAGTCAGTAAGCAATATAATATAAACTACCTGCTGAGCAGGATACTCTAAATACAAGTTAAAATAAAACCATTTATGCAACCACGATAGAAGAGTTGAAAACATAATTTCATGGAGGGCAAGAGACCGTGTCCTTTCATTACACAGTTCACCAAAAACTGAAGTAAAGACCTTCCCATCAATAAAATGATGGTAGATTTGGCTAGATGCACCCAACAAGATAAACCAATCATGCATTGTTCAGCTCAATTATACTGCTTCACAAACAAAAAGCTGTGAAGGGACTAATTCTCCCCCTTACGAGTGGAATTCAATGAAATAAGCTAGCTGAGAAACCCCATTTGAAAACAATAAACAACCCAATTTTAAACATACCATCTATTTCACGGATTGCATCCTCTGCGTCTCTACTGTCATCAAAGTCAACAAAAGCATAGCCTGGTGGTCTCCGAGCCACCCATACGCTGCCCAAAAGTAAACATGAAAAAAAAAAATTAATTAACAACGATCCCAAATAATAAGAACAATACTTAAAAGTTTGTAAATTACTGTAAAATTAAAACAAAAATAAGAAATTGTTAGCAACTTAATAGCTAAGTACCTTCTTATAACTCCGAAAACGCGAAACTCATCTTCTAGATCTGCCTCGGAAACTCGAGGGCTCAAATTTCCCACGTACACACGAGACATTCTTTGATCGAAGCTGCAAATCACAAGCCACAAAGCATTCAAAACAGGTAGATAAAAAGAGCAAATTTTTCACACTCATCATCTTTTTAATCAAAAATTAACAATGATTAAGAATGAAATATAGAAATTTGGAGCACCGATAATCAGATTGAATACGAGGGAGGGCAGAGAGGAAGAGTGAGATCTGAACCTAAATGCCGAGTAGACAGAGAAACCCTAGCAGCTCCTTTACTCGGTTCGACTTTGTTTGGGAGCAAGTCGCTGAGGTTTTGGATTTTATATAAAAGAGTAATTCATCGCCGTACCCCTCTAAATTTCAAAATCTCGAATTAGCCCCTCAGAATTTGGTTTTGCTACATAGCCCCTCATACTTTAATGATGATGTGTTTTTAATTAGAGTAAACTGCCGAATACCACCATGAATTATATAGATTGCCGAACTTAGCATTCTGAATTATTTTTTCAGCCAATTTAGCCCTTAGATTATTTTAAATGGTCAATTTAGCCCATACCGTTAGTTTTTAGCCAATTTCATCTAAATATGTCAAAAATGTCACGTGAATGACATGTCTCAACAATTAGTAATAAAAAATAATTTTTTAATAATTTTTTTAGTGTTTAACAAAAAAAATAATCCATTAGCAGATCCACCAACACCGCCCCCCTTTCCCATTCTCCTCCTCAACCAAATTCTCATCTCTCAAATCGGATGTTAATCACCAAAGCATAAAAAGTCAAGTACCGATATGTTTGAAGTCACAATATATTTTGCTCTTCACCTACCCTTTCTCAGCAACCAAACAACCGATTGGGGAGGAGGGAAGAAAATATATCTTATCAAATCTCCAACTTTCCAAAGCATTCAAACACGAAGCTTTATACATTGCCGTCAGATCTCTCTCCACCAAGGCCCCCTTCCCAAGTGCCTCAGCCACGACCTTTTTCACAGCCATGTCGTCATTGCTTAAAAACTCAACTCTGCACGGCAAAAGCCAGTCCAACACGCCTCCGCGGTTGCGCCAACAATGCTCCCAACAAACTTCATCATGCAAAACCACACAAAAGCTTCTAACTTTCACGATTTGGCACCAACCCAATTCAATCTTCCTTAAGAAAATCCTTATTATATCCCAATTTCCACCATATATAAGAAAATTTTCACATACCCATGAAAGTTTTTCTGACGAGAAGTTGAACTCTGAATACAACTTAAAAAATTGAAGAAAACTCAGAAGTTTTCTTCCCCAAAGCTGCCAAAATATTGAACCAAATCACATGTAACACAAAACCCACAAAGACACCATCCAATGAGAGCTCATATGGAGCTCAATCATAAGCACCCAAACAATATTCACCTTAATTTCCCTTGAAGCAAGCCGTGAAATTTCCAAATGGCAAATGAGAATGCAAAAATTGAAAGGTTCCTTGTGTGAAAGGGGAGACGGTGGCTTCCGTTGGAGGAAAGGGGAGTTGGTGTTCGGGTGTGGATTTGTTGGTTTTCTTTTATTCTTTCTATTTTGAAATTATTTTTTTATAATTTCTTTTTGGTACTGTACCTTGTAAAATGACACACTTACCCATATAATTAAGGGAAAATTGGATGGAAGTGTACAAATTTTACGGCAGGGGCTAAGTTGACCATTTAAAATAGTCTAAGGGCTAAATTAGCTGAAAAAATAATTTAAGGTGCTAAGTTCGACAATCGATATAATTCAAGAGGGTATTTGACAATTTACCCTTTTAATTATGATATAAATACGAGCCTTATGAAAATCAATGCTTCTACATAAAAAAAATGTGCTTACACTTTCTTACTCGAAAGTTTAAATATTCTCCTCATTTTAATTCCTATAATTTATCATGTGATTGTCACGTAATAGGAGATTAAATGTAAGAGATATGTTTCAAACTTTTTCCATCGTGTCTTGTTAGGGTAATTCAACGATTGTGTGATGTATCATTAACAGTTGTATAATTGAAAGAGCTCACAAGTTCGAGTTTCTCCTCCAATTTTATTAAAATTAAAATTAAAAGTTTATAAGAAAATTAAAATAAAAAAAACCTTTCTTTTTTTCTTTTCTTTTTTTTGGTGATGATAGTTTGATTAGGAGCCCAAACAAAACAAGCACATCATGGAATAGAGAGGCAGGCTTTTGAGACGAACAAGTCCAAGTAGAATCAACAGGACTACTAGTGCTTGCAACAACAAATCATGGAATAAAGAGGCAGGCTTTTGAGATGAACAATATGAAGACTAAGTAGAGGCAACCATGTTTCATGGACATGATGAACCTACAAGATCATCATATAGGCTTGGTGGTGGGGATGAGATGATTCTGCCATTTGGGATCAAAATCACATTAATGCTATTTGGTATAATAATGTCTTTTTCTCTTGAATTATTTAGTGTTTGTTTCTAGACATTGTGTCTAGGTGATTTCTTTGATAATTTAGCCTCAAACCACATGGTTGATTTTTTTTAATTTTTTATTGGGGTCAAACCACTATGATATTTACTTGATTTCTTATTTTTGATTTATTGTAATTGAGTATAATTTATAAATATAAAGGCATGCGCCTCAAATGATGAAAACATTCACAATCTGAAAAATATTTTGGATTAACTAAAATGCAAAGAAACCACAGTTTAATATCAAGAGAATAAAGGATAAGAAACTTTGATTAAAAAAAAAGGATAAGAAACTTATACCAATGGGGTGTTAGTTGCATTGGCCCAAGTCTTTGACGTGCTTCTAAGTTGTCTTGGGTTCAAACCTCATGTTGTGTCGAATCAACATAGCCAAAAGAAGCTTTATGGAAAAAATTTCAGATTCCTTTGATTTTGTCCCACTCCAACCTTCGCTTTCGTCCCTTTTCCCGCCCTCAATTTCGTCCCTTTCCAACCCTAACAAATTGAGCGTGATATGAGAAGTGTGTTAAGTGAAACGAGAGTCAACATGAGTCAAATGGTACGGATTATAATGGATGAAATATTCGAATTTTGACGGTGGGGGAATTGATAGTAAAATTTAAATCGAACCCTTAATTCACTGAAGAAAAAAAAAAGATTATGGAGTAAATTGAGAGTTATGTACAAGTTCAGGGGCAATTCGACAGATTACCCTTACTTATATATATATATATATATATATATATATATATATATATGAGAGCTTATTGAGGATCCTCAAATAAGCTTATTTGAGGACACCCTTGTAGGGCCCACTCGGATTGTATTTCACTAATCCAAACCGTCTATTTTGTAGATACACATTCAAAGATCATCTCTACAAAAAATCATTTGAATCCGATATCATTTGACCATTCAATTGAGTTATTGAAAATTTTAGTACTTTCTTGAAGCACCGTGTTCATTGATTTTGTAGGACCCAATTAGATGTCGAAACGGTTTCCGATTTGTCTAATTTTTTGTAAGGATGATCTATGAATGAAGACCTAAAAAATAGATGGTTTGAATCATTGAAAAAAATTGTAGAAAAGCTCAAATAAAATTATTTGAGGGATCCCTCAATAGAAGGGGACTGATATATATATATATATATATATATTATGTTCAACAATAGATGAAACAAAAACAAATAAATAGCTTCATTGGATTCTTAGGTGGTCTTGGCGTGTTCTTCTTTTGGATCTAGGGTTGTTCCAATGGTGTGATGTGAAGGGGCTGAAGAAAAACATGAGCAGAACACGTTAAAACAACAAAATTTTGAAATCGAATTTTATACACAAGATCGAGGGTGAGATAAAGAGCAGTAAACTGGATCTATGGAGAAAAGATCACCTCATCTCCCAATACACAAGACAAGAACCAAAGTGGCTGAGTCGCCCACCAACATCTTAATTGAAGTTGTGAGAACGTGAGAAGGTGGTGAGAATATGAGAGGGGAGGAAAAAAGACTTGAAGAAAACATGTGAGAGGAGCACACACAGAGGAAAAGAAAGCGCAGAACAATGGCCTATCTAGATGGAGCCGAGCCGACTGGTGGCAGTTGGCTTTCTCCATTTTGGGACTGATAAGAGACTCACTTTAAGTAAAAGTATATTAACCAGAAAAACGTATTGGACACCAATGTCTGTACCACCGCTCTGCAACAAGCACTGTGGTGTTATTAGTTTCCAGAAAATATTCATAACACACTAATATGAATTTGTATCTAAATGATCATTAGTTAATGGTTGTTTTTCTAGTAGTGATTAAAGACTAGTAAACATGCCATTAGATCATTGATCAAGTTCATTTTCACTAGAACTTGGGGTTCCAAAAGTAAAATAATTTGCATGACAACATAAGTTTGATCAAGAATCTATACTTCAAATTCAAGTAATACTCATATTTGGGTATTTGGTCACCTAATGTCCAGAAAATGCACAAAGTTGGTCAATAAGCTTGTTTAGGGCTTCATGGGATGAGCCACCTTCTTGAACTGCACGCCAAGCAACTCTTCCCAAGGCTTGTGCTCTCTCCCTTGCATCCCTTCCTTTCTCTCCTTCCATCAACTCTCTCACACCTTCACAAATTGCCTGCCTTGATACCTCAATCCCTGAACCCAAATCATCATGGGACTTTCTAATCCCAAGTCCAGCCCCAAGCCCTTCAGCAACAAGCTTAGCATTCAAAGACTGTTCGGCAATCATAGGCCAAGCCAAAATGGGCACACCTGCAGATATACTTTCAATCACCGAGTTCCACCCGCAATGACTAAAAAACCCTCCGATCGCTCGGTGTGACAGTATTCGTTGTTGGTCCACCCTTTCCCTTACGATCAGTCCTTTACCTTCAAAGTATTCAATATCGACGTTAATTTGAGAGTCCGATAAAAATATCGAGAAAATATTGATACTGAGATAAATTATAAAAATAATTAGCTTACCTTAATTTTTTTGTCTTAATAAAAAATAAATAAAGCTTACCTTCTAACCTCTCTTCTAGTCCATTAGGTGGAGACCAAGTGGTTGACCGCACCACCAATAGAAATGGAACCAAAGCCTCCTCCAAGCCCAAACACACTTGATCAAGTTGAGCATCTGATAAATCTGCTTGTGTTCCAAATGAAACGTAGAGCACAGAGCCCAGAGTGACTTGATCATTGAGAAATTGGATCAACTTGTTGGGTTGGTTCTGGCTGATGGGTTTGTTGATTCCTTCAACTTTGTCATACAAGAAAAGAGGCCCCAAGCACCAAGCCCTAGCTCCATTTTCATAGAAAGTTTCAAATGATGAAACCGTGCCGCTTTCTATCTCCTCAAAGCTGTTCACCACAACCCCCCAGCTGTTACAGTCAGCTTGCCCCACATCAGACATGAACTGGAAAAACGGGTCGTTTTGATCAGTTGCTTGAATGAGCTGAGCTGGTAATTCAGAGACACTCAGATCAAAGGGAAGCTCGAGGCCTGGCAATTCTATTGGGTCCAAAACTGACTCTGCTTTTGTGTGTGGCATGTGCACACACACAGATTTGCATATGGCCATTGACAAGACACACATGCCATGAAAAACCAATCTAGGCACCCCAAAAGCTTGGCATGAAGACAGAGTCCAGCCCAAGAAGAAATCTGAAATGACACAGATGGGAAGTGATTTGGACACGATCATGCCTTGGAGGACTTGTTCAAAGGGTTTTTGGAGCTGTTTGGTGGCCATGAGGAATGGGAATAAGAACTCCATGGATGGAAGTTGGGAGGTGTTTTCTGTGCCTTGAGGCAAGCCATGAATGATGGGAAATGGGATCTCAACGAGTCCGATGTTCGGGTGGTTTTCTGTGTCTTTGCCAATTGATTTTGCGTTGGCTGGAGTTGTGATGATGGTGACTTTGATGTTGCGGTGGGAAAGAGCTTTGGAGAGGTCTAGTAATGGAAGAGTGTGGCCTTGAGCCATGAAAGGGAAGATAACAACATGGGGAGCCTGTGGGGATGCCATTGTTTGATCTGTAATTCTGTATGTGTGGAGTTGCTTGTAAATATAATGTCTCTGCTTATATACACGTACATGTATAATCAATTGAGTTTAAGACTATGCATGCACATATGTATATATATGGAAACAATATCCTCATGATACGCTAATTGAAAGTAGATTTCGTTGCCAAATTTGTAAGTCAACATGTTACATATACTACAAGGGATGACGAACTCAAATAATGTGATAACTACAATAATTCATCTATTGTATAATTCAACGAAATTATATTGTTACGTAGTATCATCAATCCATTTAGAGCTTCTTTTCTTCTTCTTTTTTTGGTCAGGAACTATATAATATATAGCTTTCGGTTATCAAAAGATATGTCATCAGTTTCAAGTGTTGGGAGTGGCTACTCAAGAGGCAAACAATCTCATTTATGTAACTAACCCATTTAGATTATAACATGTATATATTTATTAATATTATATTTTAAATTATAAATTTAGCACTCATTGATCATATTATATATAACACATCTGTAACATCATCATAAACAGAAATTTCTCAATCCAGATCCTCTATATGAAAAGTTGGAAGCAATCCTCACGTACATAATACATTGTCCGATCGGATGCCCTCGATCGATCGATCGAATGGACAATTCAAGATAGGCAGATTTCCAAGTCAAAATAAAATAGTAAACGAATAACTACAACAATAATTCATGCTTAGGTGAATGGGAAATAAATACTATTTTACAGTTGCTGCATGAGCCCACTACTATAAAACTTGTGGGCTACCAATCTATATGTCCAAGGCATTGGTGCGGGGTTTTTACGTAAGGGTCCACATCAATGACTGATCGTTTTCTCACAAATTCACGTAAGATATGATAACGTAATCAATAAAAAAAAGGTTTTAAAAAAAACCCAAGTATAGCCCGAGAAGCTATACGATTTAATTATAATAGTATTTTATTTGTAGGGATGCATAATCATTCATCTGTTAAATGCATGTAGAGAAGCATTTTGTATTTGATACGACATAGGATTTTAAGACATGACATGCTTTTGCTTATGCTTCACTTTTCAAACAACACTTTACATGAAGATAACCTTCTCTCTACCATACCCATAAATCTTTGTTTGAAATTTATAATTTTGTATTAAAAAAAAACATGTCTTAGATATGAAACATACATATATACATGTATTGTACGTTTGCTTTTAAAAAAACGTGTATTTTCTAAACTACTTTTATTGATAAATGAAATTCAAGGAAATAAAATTTAAAGCAAAATGAAGAACCCAACAGTATAGCCACACGGCTACACTATTTACTAAATTTTTTTTTTAATAAACACAAGTATCGCTGCACGGCTATACTATTTATTAGAAAAATATTTAAAGAAGTATAGTCGCGCGGCTTTATTATTTATTACAAAAAATTTAAAATCTTTAGTACAAAGGCACAGCTATATTATTTATTTAAAAAAGTTATTAAAAAAAAACCTACACATAGCCGCGCGGCTATACTATTTATTAGAAAATTTAAAAAAAATGAAGTATAGCCGCATGGCTATACAATATTAACAAAATTTTAAAAAACTGAAATTAGAGTATAACTGCAAGGTTATAGTATTTATTAAACAAATCTTCAGTATACCCACGCGGCTATACTATTTAATTATAATAGTATTTTATATGAAGATGGATACATTCATCTGTTAAAGGTTGAAGAATCCACAAGTAGATATTCTTCCATGAGAATATTTGCATAAACAATAGTTTCATTGGATTCTTAGGTGGTCTTGGCATATTCTTTTGGATGTACGTTGCTTCAATGGTGTGAAGTGAAGGGGCTGAAGAAAAAGATGAATCGAACACGTTAATGAAATTTTGAAATTGAATTTTATATAAAATAATTATAAAAATCAAAATTTCTTACAGAATATTTTGCCTTGGCTAGATGGAGAGAATGTGTGGCAGTGATGGAGAGAATGTTGACGTGACTTGTGGATATTGACTTACTTTCCTTCCACACCAAGAATTCCTATTATAATTGTAATTGATTTACTTTAATTCATGATTTCCTACTGTAAATAGATTTAGGAATTTATTATTTAATTGCCCATTTAGGTTTCGTTGTATTATAAATATGACCTCCTACAAGGAGAAGAATACACAGAAAATTCCAACAAACAAATATTCTCTCACAGTTTTCATATTTTAGCATGGTATTAGAGCGGTGATCTTGGAATTACTAACTCTAGTTTCAAAACCCCGCCGCCGCTATGGAGGTTAATGATTTTTTCAATCCTCATGGAGGTAGCATCACCGACTCCTTCTCTCCTTTTCAACCAACCATAGCTGAGTTGAGTGCCCAGATGGCTCAGCTCCTATAAATGCAGACTTTAGCCCCGAATTTGATCCTGAATCAGGATCCTATTTTGATGACCCCGAACCCGATCCGAAATCAGAATCCTATTTTGACAACCCTGAACCCGACCTCGACTATGATTACGACGACCCCGACCCCGACCTCGACTCAAGACGACCTCGACCCTCACTCCGATGATGACCCCGACCGAATTTGTCTCGATTCGGACCACGACCACGATTTTGACTCGACTCGGCCCCGACTCAGAGCTTAGATCCTGATCCGAATTCTTGCTCAACATGTATCTTATGCATTTTTCGTTGTACAGATTATGACTTCTCGACTAACGACCCCGACACATGGACCAGATTGAGCATATTGTGGTAATCCGAGATCCACTCGTGAGACTTGTTTTAAATTGCATGGCTACCCCGGTTGGTGGGCTACTCTTAAAGATCGAAGACAATGCAATATGACTAGTAATGGTATTGGTTATGGATTCCATACTTCCGATAAGATTGATTCCAAGAGTTGGATAATTGATTCCGGTGCAACTGATCATATGACATTTGATCCTGATGATTTTCTGAATACTACACAATCTCGACGAACCTGTATTGCAAATGTCAATGACGTTACTTATCCTATGACGGGGGCTGGTACTGTTGCATTCTCATCCTCTCACACACTATCTAATACTTTACTTGTTCCATTTTTATCCACTGAATTGTTGTCAGTTAGTCAGCTTACTGAACAATTGAATTGTTGTGTACTCATTTACTCGAGTTTTTGTTTGCTTCAGGATATTCACACTAAGGAGATTCTTGGTTGTGGTACTAAGAAAGGGGGTTATATTATGACGATAACTTCAACCCCAGCGTGGCTAACAGTGTGACATATCCCTTTGATAGCAAACAAAAGCAAATATGGTTGTGGCACCGTCGATTAGGACATCTGTCTTTTAGTTCTATGAAGCATCTTATACCAGATTTATTCTCAGGTTTCAAGGACTCTGACTTCACATGTGATACTTGTATTTTGGCCAAGAGTCACCGTGTGCCCTACCTGTTGAGTACGAACAAGTGTACTACTCAATTTACGTTAATTCACTCTGATGTTTGGGGACCTTCCCTTACCACTGCTCCTTCTGGTATTCGATGGTTTGTCACATTCATAGATGATTGTACACAAATGACATGGCTTTATTTGCTCAATAATAAAAACGAAGTGTTTTCCCATTTTCAATCCTTCCACAAACAGATGAAAACTCAGTTTTATACTCAAATCCAGATTCTTTGCTCAGACAATGGTGGAGAATTTGTCAATCATAACTTTCAGACTTACTTCTAACAACATGGAATTATCCATGAGACGACTTGTCCTCAAGCATTGCAACAAAATGGTGTTGCTGAATGAAAAAATCGACATCTTCTTGAAACCGCCTGAGCACTTCTGATTGGCGCTCATGTTCCTCGCTATCACTGGGATGATGTTATTGTCACCGCAGTTCACCTGATCAACCGCATGTCTTCTGGTGTATTGACTTTTAAAACTCCCTTACAGATGCTTGTGCAATACGGACCTCTGCCCTCTGTTTTGGTACTAACGCCTCAAATCTTTAGATGTGTGACTTTCGTTCATCTCCACAAAAATCAACGTAGCAAACTTGATCCCTGTGCGCTTCGTTGTGTTTTTGTAGGTTATGCCACTCATCGAAAGGTTACCGCTGTTATCACCCTTCTACCCGACGTATCTATGTCACTTTGGATGTAACCTTTCGGAATCTGAGCTGGTCTTCCATGACCTATTATCCAATTCTACGCTTCAGTGGGAGATACTGAGTGAAGAGCGAATGGAGCAACTTGTAAAACGAAGAAATTCTCCTCTGTACGAAAATGATCGATCGTCCCGAGTCTGGAGCACGAGATTACTCTCTGCCAAAAAGCGATCAATCGCCCATTTATAGCGATCAATTGTCTGACCCACCTGATCCATGTGAAGATATTTCTGATCCGAGTCTCATACCTACAGACAATACATAACAACAAGATGAAGACTCCCCTTCTAACTCAACAGTACCAACAGACCAATCTCCTGAGAATATTCTTGAGGTAATTACTCCTACTAGACTTGTACATTTAGAGGATAATTATTGGATATCAATTACCTTCCAGGCAAAATCGTGAAGCCACCAAATCGTTATTCACCTGATATTGGCAAGACATCCAAGTATCCAATTGCAAATCATGTATCTATTGAGAAGCTGTGAGAACCACTCAAGGCTTTTGTGCACCAGTTGTCTGCTATCCATATTTCAACTAAGATCTCTGAAACATTGAAAGATCCTAAGTAGGTTCAAGCTATAAAAGAGGATATGAAAGCTCTTGAGAAAAATCAGACTTGGACATTGGAGACTATACCATGAGGAAAAAAGACTATCGGATGTAGATGAGTATTTACTATAAAACACAATGCAGATGGATTTATCGAGTGATACAATGGAGGACTTGTGGCAAAAGGGAACACACAGACCTATGGTATAGACTATGAAGAAACATTTGCTCCAGTTGCAAAGTTAAAAACTATCAGAGTCTTATTGTCCCTTGCAGCTAATTTGGATTGGCCACTACATGTAAAGAATGTGTTTCTACATGGCGAACTCACGGAAGAGGTGTACATAGACAAATACTACTCAGACTGGAACAGTTTGCAGGTTACGAAAAGCATTGTATGGATTGAAACAGTCATCATGTGCTTGGTTTGAACGGTTCACCATGGCAATGAAGAACAATGGTTTCAAACAATGTAACTCAGATCATACTCCATTCTTGAAACATCAGAAAGGGAAGGTAACAACATTAATAATATATATTGATGATATGATTATTACTGGGAATGATAAACAGGAAATATCACAGCTACAAGACTATTTCGCTACGGAGTTTGAGATGAAGGATCTAGGTGGATTCAAGTATTTCTTGGGAATTGAGGTGGCTCAATCGCAGCAAGACATATTTCTCTCTCAAAGGAAATATGTCTTAGACTTGTTGACAGACACATGAATGCTAAATTGCAAACATGCAGACACTCCTATTATTCAGAATCACCATTTTGGAGAATATCATGATCAAGTTCCAACTAACAAAGAAAGATATCAAAGCTTAGTGGGAAGATTGATCTATTTGTCACATACTCGACCAGATATTGCTTATGAGGTGGGCGTTGTCAGTCAATTTATGCACTTTCCAAGTGAAGACCACATGAATGCAGTTCTTCGGATACTTAAATATTTGAAATCTGCACCTGAAAAAGGACTTGTGTTCTCAAAGCATGGTCATATAAATATTGATGGTTATTCAGATGCAGATTGGGTAGGTAATGTAACTGATAAAAAAATCCACATAGGGTTATTTCACATTCGTGAAAGGTAATTTGGTGACATGGAGAAGTAAGAAACAGAATGTAGTAGCTCTATCCAGTGCAGAAGCCGAGTTCAGAGGCATGACTAAAGGGATTTGTGAACTTTTTTAGTTAAGAAAGTTGCTTACTGAACTTGGGTATAAACCTACATCCACAATGAATCTCTTTTGTGACAACAAGGCTGCTATAGCCATTGCACAAAATCCGGTTCAGCATCATACTAAACATGTTGAGGTGGATCGACACTTCATCAAACAAAAGCTTGAGGCTAAAGTGTTTCAGTTTCTATTTGTGAAATCCGAGGATCAATTTGACAAAGGCGATTTGCAGTAAAGCATTCCACAATTCACTGGATCAGTTAGGCATTGACGACATCTATGCACCAACGTGAGGGGGAGTGTTGGCGTAACTTGTGAATATTTACTTATTTTCCTTATACACCAAGAATTCCTATTATTATTATAATTGATTTACTTTAATTCATAATTTCCTACTGTAAATAGATTTAGGAATTTATTATTTATTTGTCCATTCATGCTTCGTTGTATTATAAATATGACTTCCTATGAAGAATACACAGAAAATTCCCACAAACAAATATTCTCACATAGTTTTCATATTTTAGCAGAGAATATCCAAGGAGAGCTAGAGAGTAGTAAACTGAATCTATGGAGAAAAGATCACCTCATCTCCCAATACACAAGACAAGACAAGAACCAAAGTGACTGTCAGAAACCAACCCACGAACATCTTAATTGAAGTTGTGAGAACGTGAGAAGGTGGTGAGAATGTGAGAGAGGAGGAAAAAAGACTTGAAGAAAACATGTGAGAGGAGCACACATAGAGGAAAATAAAGCGAAGAAAGGAGAACTTAGATGAGAAGATGGATCAGAGAGCAGTAAACTGGATCTATGGAGAAAAGATCACCTCATCTCCCAATACACAAGACAAGAACCAAAGTGACTGTCAGAAACCAACCCACCAACATCTTAATTGAAGTTGTGATAACGTGAGAAGGTGGTGAGAATATGAGAGAAGAGGAAAAAAGACTTGAAGAAAACATGTGAGAGGAGCACACATAGAGTAAAATAAAGTGAAGAAAGGAGAACTTAGATGAGAAGATGGATCAAGTTTTGGGGAAAGAAAAGATAAAGCAACGAGAAGGTGGACTTGTCTAGGAGACTGCACCAATATCTGTTTTTTCTCATACGAAATTCATAGCATTTCAAAATATCTCTTTCTTTTTTTATCTCTACAAAGTATTTAAAATATCTCTTTCTATTAGCTGGAAAAGAATAATAATAAACAAAGCCCTAAATTTAATTTTGCCCTTTTAGCTTTTTAATTTTCAAAAAATATTCAAAACAGACTAATATGAATTTGTATCTAAATAATCAGTAGTTAATGGCTGTTTTTTTAGTAGTGATTAAAGACTAGTAAACATGCCATTAGATCATTGATCAAGTTCATTTTCATTGGAACTTTGTACGACAACATAAGTTTGATCAAGAATCTATACTTCATATTCAAGTAAGTACTCAACATAACTAATGGAGATTTTATCAAAAATAGTAAAAAAATTACTTAAAATTGCATGCTTAACCACTTATTATAATTCACGGGAATGAAAATTAATTATTAATTAATTAATTAATCTATTCATTATGTGGAGGATTACTCACCATTGGTGATCAACATGCACGTAGTCAGATTCAAGAATATTAAGCATATGGTTAACAAGAAAGACACGATTCATTGAGAAATTAGTAGTCCTATGTACTCTGTTGATGTAAGGGCAATGCCGAATAATTTTAAAAATTACCATAAAAATAATTAATTGTGTATATTTAATGTGTACTATATAATACTAGAGATACTAATTTATTATATCAATTTTTGGACACCAAATGATGTACCAATGTGAAAAAGAAATCGAAACTATGCTAACCATTTAACCACATCTTCAATTTTTCTAGAGGATAATCATATTTGGGTCTTTGGTCAACTATTGACTAGAAAATGCACAAAGTTGGTCAATAAACTTGTTGAGGGCTTGATGGGATGAGCCACCTTCTTGAACCGCACGCCAAGCAACTCTTCCCAATGCTTGTGCTCTCTCCCTTGCATCCCTTCCCTTCTCTCCTTCCATTAACTCTCTCACACCTTCACAAATTGCCTGCCTTGATACCTCAATCCTTGAACCCAAATCATCATGGGACTTTCTAATCCCAAGTCCAGCCCCAAGCCCTTCAGCAACAAGCTTAGCATTCAAAGACTGCTCGGCAATCATAGGCCAAGCCAAAATGGGCACACCTGCAGATATACTTTCAATCACCGAGTTCCACCCACAATGACTAAAAAATTCCCCCAACCGCTCGGTGTGATAATATTCGTCGTTGGTCCACCCATTCCTTTACTATCATTCCCTTACCTTCAAGGTATTCAATATCGACATTAATTATCGAGTATCTAATAAAAACATCTACAAAATATTGATACTGCGATAAATTATAAAAACAATTAGCTTTACCTTATTTTTTTTGTCTTTAAAAAAAAAAAAACAAAACAATTAGCTTACCTTTTAACCTCTCTTCTAGTCCATTGGGTGGAGACCAAGTGGTTGACCGCACCACCAATAGAAATGGAACCAAAGCCTCCTCCAAGCCCAAACCCACTTGATCAAGTTGAGCATCTGACAAGTCTGCTTGTGTTCCAAATGAGACGTAGAGCACAGAGCCCAGAGTGACTTGATCATTGAGAAATTGGATCAACTTGTTGGGTTGGTTCTGGCTGATGGGTTTGTTGATCCCTTCAACTCTGTCATACAAGAAAAGAGGCCCCAAGCACCAAGCCCTAGCTCCATTTTCATAGAAAGTTTCAAATGATGAAACGGTGCCGCTTTCTATCTCCTCAAAGCTGTTCACCACAACCCCCCAGCTGTTACAGTCAGCTTGCCCCGCATCAGACATGAACTGGAAAAACGGGTCGTTTTGATCAGTTGCTTGAATGAGCTGAGCTGGTAATTCAGAGACACTCAGATCAAAGGGAAGCTCGAGGCCTGGCAAGTCTATTGGGTCCAAAACTGACTTTGCTTTTGTGTGTGGCATGTGTGCACACACAGATTTGCATATGGCCATTGACAAGACACACATGCCATGAAAAACCAATCTAGGCACCCCAAAAGCTTGGCATGAAGACAGAGTCCAGCCCAAGAAGAAATCTGAAATGACACAGATGGGAAGTGATTTGGACACGCTCATGCCTTGGAGGACTTGTTCAAATGGTTTTTGGAGCTGTTTGGTGGCCATGAGGAAAGGGAAGAAGAACTCCATGGATGGAAGTTGGGAAGTGTTTTCTGTGCCTTGAGGCAAGCCATGAATGATGGGAAATGGGATCTCAACGAGTCCGATGTTCGGGTGGTTTTCTGTGTCTTTGCCAATTGATTTTGCGTTGGCTGGAGTTGTGATGATGGTGACTTTGATGTTGCGGTGGGAAAGAGCTTTGGAGAGGTCTAGTAATGGAAGAGTGTGGCCTTGAGCCATGAAAGGGAAGATAACAACATGGGGAGCCTGTGGGGATGCCATTGTTTGATCTGTAGTTCTGTATGTGTGGAGGTGCTTGTATATATAATGTCTCTGCTTATAATATGTATATATTTATTAATCTTAAAAGTATAAATTTATCATTCATTGATCATATTATATATAACACATCTGTAAGATCATAAATAGAAATTTCTCAATCCAGATCCTCTATATGAGAGGTTGGAAGCAATTCTCATGTACATTGTCGGATCGAATGCCCTCGATGGAACGTACAAGACGAAAGGGGCAGATTTCCAAGTCAACATAAGATGGTAAACGAATACTGCAACAGCAATTAACGCTTAGGTGAAGGGGAAATAAATACTATTCCACAATTGCCGCATGAACCCGCTACCATAAAACTTGTGGAGTACCAATCTATATGTCCAAGGCATTGGTATGGGGTTTTTACGTAAGGGTCCGCATCAATGACTGGTCTTTCTTTCTAAGATATGATAACATAATCAATAAAATAAAATAAAAAGTATACTACGTCTAATTTAAAATACTCACATTTGACATTGAGATCTATTCAATTTCACATAATTTTTTTTTATTTATCTATATGTTATTTTCCTCATTATGTGCCTAGGCAAGTAGGAAATGTTATCTTGTAAATTGTCTTATTTATGTTGTTTGACTGTGTGTTTAGATCACCGGTCAAAGTTTATTTTCACTAGAACTTCAAGTCTCAAAATTTGTCTGACAACATAAGTTCACTCGAGAATATATACACTTCTCATTCAAGTAATACTCAACATAACTATGACTGAAATTCACAATATGACAACATAAGATAACATTTTTCGTACTTAACCACAGATAATTATTTCTTCTAGAAACGCAAGCCGGCCGGCCCTTAAAATGCGAGTAGATCATAGATGCTTGCCTCCCTGTTTCACTCTTTACACCAGGTCAGCTATTGAATTATTATTATTTTGAACAAGCTAAATATATCTATATATAGCTGCCTTCCCCATGCTCTGTGAATATAGTCCAAAACACTACGTACTGACTGAAACCACTGGCACCACGTCAGCTAGCCCATCAAAGCCTACAATGTTGAGTATGGTGTTCTATGACTTGTCAAATTGGGTGTGTGAAATATTTTTGCCCTAACTTGAGAGAGTGTTGGCGAGTCCTTAGTTAGAATTTTGATTCCTTATTTAGTTAAAATTTTGGTTACTTACCAATTATTATTTAGTCCTATTGTAATGTAGATTTATTTCATATTATAATTTAAATATATTTCATATTTTATTTAGGATTAACACATCTTTGTATTTGTATAAATACCTCTATATTAAAGAATAATAAAATATTAGCATATTGATGATGGTGGCGGGCTAGGTATATAGTGCAATGGAAATAGGTAGTGTTTACAGTTAGGTATTTTTTATGTTGTAGAGACGGATTAAAACACAGCAATACCATCGAAGATGACCATAGCAATGGAAAGCGAGGCAAGCAAAGTTCTACTACTGCTCTCTTATCAGAAATAATAATTCATTGGAATGCAGATTAATCAATCAATTAATTATTTAATCTATTCACTGTGTGGTGATCAACAACAAGCATGTAGTCAGATTAAAAGATAATAATGAGCATATGGTTACAAGAAAGACACGATTAATGGAGAAACTCGAACACAAAATGACAAGTACACTGTTTTAATTAATTGGCATAATTCACGTCTTTTATCTCGCTAGTATTACCATATTATTGACAAATACAATAATCAATAGTTGATTTCAGTGTATTAACTGTTGAATGATATAATTTGACAATAAATTTGACACGAATTAACAATTGAAAATTCATCCACGTATGAATACATGAAGGATGAAAAAAATTCAATTTTACTATTGTGATAAGGCTTGATGGCTATTTTATTAGAACCGTGCGCCGCCTAACTGCATGCAACACCGCACATTGAGTAAACGCCTAATCGCCTTTTATAGTTGACCAAAAAAAAGATATATAATATGTAAATAATACAAATTATGTTGAAAATGGTTAATATCTGATTTGAGAAACATATCCTTGTTTGAAAATTCTAAAATAAAAAAACATAGGAGATAACCAACACTCTTGTCGTTTAGCTGAAGCTGAAACACTTGGACAAAAAATTGTCGTAACATCGTCACATGATGCCAAGAACAATTTGAGGAGGTCACGTGTGACTTGGTCGTATCTAATTTTATGCTTTTCTTTTATTTTTTTAATGAGCCCAAAATTTCAGAAATTCAAGGTTTCACATGAATATATGCCTTCATATAGTCACTGTCTGCGGATATAGACACAAATTTACTACAATCATGCAAGCAAAACCTACCAATCAATTTCTCAATGAAAAAATTATATATATAAATCAATTACTTTCATTTACTTTTAAGTTAAACCAAGGTGATTTTAAAAATAACCCCAAAGAGTTTGAGGTCAATTTGTCAATTTACAACGATACTTGATCTGTCACCTCTCCAAACCCACCTAAGTAAGTAGTGAGTATCTTGCCCACTCAATTTATCAATTCACATTTTTCTTATCAAACGACACTAAGAGAAGGAGAATTTGACCTAAAGACTTATGGCGCGTTTACTAATTAGGAATTGAAATTTGAATTCTTAATTTTGGAGGAATTCAATTCTTGGGTGGGAGGTGATATTCTAATTCCGGAAGAACTAACCTATTAAGATTATATCCTCACACAATTTAAAATTTTAAAAATTTGCTATCTATTTTAATCCAATAATGAGGACATTTTAGTAATTAGAACCACTCATACCTCAAATTCATATGATTTAGTAAACAACTTTAATAAGAATCCAAAATCTAACTCTCCTCAATCCATATGATTTCGTAAACAACTTTAATAGGAATCCAAAATATAATTCTCATCAATCCAACTCTTCCTCAATTCAACTCCTCATAATCCGATTACGAATTAGTAAACATACCATTAAAATATAAGAGTAAATGTTCATAATCATTCAAAATACAAGATTTGATGATGATTTTTATATCTAAGTAAAATTAGGAAAAAGATTCATGTTGCTACTCAACTTCACAAACAATTTACTTTCGTAAATCATGTTTGCCACATTTGTCTCATATATTTTTAGTGTCTATGCTAAATTCTCTTTCAATGTAGTTTAGACTATCACTTATACTAAAAAAATAAGGGTTTTTAACTATAGACGTCCATGGACTTTGCCCCAAATTGCAATTGGGTCTGTGAACTTTTTTGTGTGGCAATTACATACTTTAAGTTCACAAGTTGTTCCAATTGGGTCATGCCATCGAAGTCTGTCAATTTGTCCATCAAAATGAGTGGTAAAAGCGTCCTTTTGAGCTGCAGAGGTAATTGTTTTAAAGTTTCAAACTTTGAAAGCTTCATAGACGGTTGAAACCTAGTTGAGGAAATCATGGGTTCCCACAAAATTGAGCTGGCTTTTGCTTTCTTCATATGGGCATCACTGGCATGCTTCTCTTCTTGCAATAGCCTCCCAAGTGAATACTCCATAGTGGAGCAAAATGAAGTGCTCAACAACTTCCCCACATAAGAGAAAGTGGTGGAGCCCTTCAGGCTCTGGAAGCAAAAGCATGGAAAGGTGTATAGGCATGCTGAAGAGAGTGAGAGGATGTTTGAGAATTTCAAGAGGAACCTCAAGTTTGAATTGGAGAAGACCGCAAAAAAGAGGGCTGCAAACAATGCACATGATAGCTAGAGGGTGGGGTTGAATAGGTTTGCAGACATGGAGCTGGTCATCGTGAAAACTCCAATATACCCCTTACAACAAGAGCACCTGTCATTCACATGGTCAAACTCGACGGATTCTGTTACGGTATAACCCAATTGGAACTACTTGTCGAGTTAAAGGATGTAATTGCCTCAAAAAAAATTCACAAACCTAATTACAACTGAGGACAAAGTTCAGGGACGTCTACAATTAAAAACGCAAAAAATAATAATGAAAAAGTGAGGACCCTATATTATGTGATTATATACATGAAAATTGGTCAAAATTACAACAAAATTTATGGCTCTTGGATGCTTCCACGGGTTAAATAGTCCCAACACTATTTGAGGGCGTCAACCTATTTAATGAAGCAGTTAGATAAGACAACTCAAGCCCTCTATACCCACAAAGTCCACTATCAAAGCCAATTGATTCATTGTAACAACAACAACAACAACAAAAAAAGAAAAAAGGCCAATTGATTCATCACATCATCTATCAAAGAATGCTGACTAACATGGAAATTCCCCCTGGTCCCTCCCACTTTATCTCTAACCAAAATGAATGTTACTATTATAGAAATGGTCAAGAACAGTCCGTTAATGAGTGAGTAGACAACTCTTAGCTATTGATGCATTGTGGGTCAAATTGACTGAGCCTAGTGGTTACACTATTGGGTCGTGAGACAAATGAACTTGGGTTTGATTTGTGAGATAGTTATTGGACTAGAGATGGGTCATGGACCATGGGCCATGGTTTCGGCCCATTATCGGTGGAACTCAGTGTTTGGTGCATCTAGTATAATTTGATGAACGCACCCAATATCTATATTTTTCTGATAAAGTCGAGGATTTGGTTTTAAATTTCGATTGGTTCAATGATCCTAGAAGTTCATTAGAATTTTAACTAATTTATAACTACTTTTTGGGAATTTCAGTTGTTATTAAATCAAAATCCACCTAATTAAGCTGGATTAGGATGTTAAGATTTTAATGCAACCTTGCGCATTAAGCACCACGTAACATGAACAATAGCCTAGTAAGAAAAGAGAGTCAAAGTCCAACAATGAACTGCATAGCGGCCATTACGCATCTCTCATCTGCTGCCATGCTTTTGTTTCTCCTTCCCAAATCAAACTAGTTCTTCCTCATTAACAATTTTACTTATTTGCTCTCTATTCTTTGCTTGGTGGAGTCTCCATGGATAATTCCATGTGCCATTGATGATCTTTTGTAAGTATCTCTAATGCTCTAGGTAAAGTTTATAGCTTTTAGATAATTCTATGTGCCTTCACATTGGATAGTCAATTATGATTCTGGAATATTAGGGCTTTCGTAGCTTTCAGTTAACCAAAAACCCTTATCGCTTTTAACTATTTCTAGGTCATAAAAACATCTAGTAGTGCTTAAATAAAACCCTAATGAAACAATTCATGCGCATCGAGATGAAACGTTTGTGAGCAGAAATGCTTCATATAAAAGCAATCCCAAACGAACCCTAAGTTTTGTTCATTCGTATGATTGTATTTGTACGATATGAATGATTTTATGATGTCCTAGGTTTCTTATATTGTGTTTAGGTAACAGAGGAAGAACTAAAAGAGAGGGGGTATAAAGTATAAACATGGTATCTGAAGGCACACCATATGCACCAAAGAACATCCTCATAACAGGTGCAGCAGGGTTCATAGGCAGCCATGTGACCAATCGGCTGATCAAAAACTATCCCAGCTATAAAATCGTAGCCCTTGATAAGCTAGACTATTGCTCTAGCTTCAAGAACCTCAGGCCCTCTAGAGCCTCTCCCAATTTCAAGTTTGTCAAAGGTGACATTGCCTGCGCTGACCTGGTCAACCATCTCTTGATTGCTGATGAAATTGACACCATAATGCACTTTGCTGCACAAACACATGTAGACAATTCATTTGGAAACTCATTTGAATTCACAAACAACAATGTCTATGGAACCCATGTTCTTCTTGAAGCCTGCAAGGTCACACAGCAGATCAAAAGGTTCATCCATGTGAGCACAGATGAGGTGTATGGAGAAACTGATATGGAAACTGATATTGGAAACCCTGAGGCTTCTCAGCTTCTGCCCACAAATCCTTACTCTGCTACAAAAGCAGGGGCTGAAATGTTGGTTATGGCTTACCACAGATCTTATGGCCTGCCAACAATCACAACCAGAAGCAACAATGTTTATGGGCCCCACCAGTATCCAGAAAAGCTTATCCCAAAATTCAGTCTTCTTGCAATGAAAGGTGAGAAATTGCCTATCCATGGAAATGGATCAAATGTTAGAAGCTATCTGTATTGTGATGATGTTGCTGAGGCATTTGATGTTATACTTCATAAGGGGGTGATTGGGCATGTGTACAATATTGGTACCAAAAAAGAGAGGTCTGTTATAAATGTGGCAGAGGATGTTTGCAAGGTGTTTGGTTTGAACCCAAAGGAAGCTATTAGCTTTGTTCATGACAGGCCTTTCAATGACCATAGGTACTTCTTGGATGATCAAAAGCTTAAGAAGCTTGGGTGGGAGGTGAAGACTAGTTGGGAGGAAGGGCTAAAGCTGACAACACAGTGGTACACCAAGAATCCTACTTGGTGGGGTGATGTGTCTGCTGCACTTCACCCACACCCAAGTTTCTCTGTGATTAGTCGATCCAACGATGATGCATGGTTCTTCGAATACGGGTACACAAGGCTGTCAAGAACTTGCAGTGAGAACAGCAACAGCTCTGCATTGAAATTCTTGATATATGGGAGGACTGGTTGGATAGGAGGGTTGTTGGGGAAGCTTTGTAAAGATGAAGGAATTGAATTTGAGTATGGGAAAGGAAGACTTGAGGATAGGAAGTCTCTGCTGGAGGACATAACAAGAGCACAACCAACCCATGTGTTCAATGCAGCTGGAATTACAGGCCGCCCTAACGTTGATTGGTGTGAATCTCACAAGACTCAAACAATCAGGACGAATGTAGTCGGTACGCTAAATTTGGCCGACGTTTGCAAGGATCAAGGTCTGTTGATGATGAATTTTGCAACTGGCTGCATATTTGAGTATGACAAGGAGCATCCTCTAGGATCAGGTATTGGATTCAAGGAGGAGGACAAGGCTAATTTCACCGGCTCCTTCTATTCGAAGACCAAAGCCATGGTAACAAATTTCGAACTTGTTTACAATTTGTTTTTTATTTCAAAACCATAGTCTATATATGCTGCATTCAAGCATGGAGAGAGGGTGTAATTCTGTCATGTCACCACCAACAATATCCAAGCTTTGTTCTAAAATCATGTACATTTTTTTGTTAAGGATATATTTAATATCACAAAGAAAATGGTTGAATTTGCAGGTGGAGGAGCTTTTAAAGGAATACGACAATGTGTGCACCCTCAGAGTAAGAATGCCAATATCATCAGACCTCAGCAACCCAAGAAATTTCATCACGAAAATCGCGCATTACGACAACGTTGTGAACATACCCAACAGCATGACAGTTTTAGATGAGCTCCTACCAATCTCCATTGACATGGCTAGGAGGAACTGCAGAGGAATATGGAACTTCACCAACCCTGGAGTCATAAGCCACAATGAGATCCTAGAGATGTACAGGGATTATATTGACCCAAAATTTAAGTGGCAAAATTTTGGCCTAGAAGAACAGGCCAAGGTGATTGTAGCACCAAGGAGTAACAATGAATTGGATGCTTCAAAGCTGAAGAGGGAGTTTCCTGAATTGTTGTCAGTCAAAGATTCAATCATAAAATATGTCTTTGAGCCCAACAAGAAGGCTTGAAAGTCATGGTTGTATCTACACCTTTTAAGCTGCAGAATCAAATCTTTACTGTTAATTTCATTGTTTTATTTTTTCTCTCTCTCTCATATTCATATTGTTTTGTCCATTTACTTCAATATAAAAAACAGACGGATGTTATTCATCAGAGAAAAAAAAGCAAGATTTTGAGAATGATACTTTATAGGTGAGAAACCCAAACTTGCTTTGGAGTCTAAGAGCAAACAAGCCTGGTCACATCTTCATTGAAGAACATGCCAATTTGACATCATTTTGGTTTTCTTTGATTGGCTGGGGTATAAAATATGGTAGCCCACTCCTTTCTTCCTTTTATAGTTTGACTTAGTATACTCCTTTAGGATTGCAACTCATGAAAGGGTTAGGAATTTACTTTAAAGTGTACTTTCTGTCAGTACAATTTGGTTGTCATTTCAATTTCAACTGTGGTTCATTTTAAAACTCGTGGAATTCCAGAGCAGCGTGTGTAAAACTTACATAAGACGGGTGTATGTATACACTCTTTTTATTTCGACTAATAATCTCAAAAAAGAAAAAAAGAAGAAAAACATGGATCATGATGATTGAGTCAATTTTCAAATACAATTTATACGAACTCATGAAACATGACATATTGACATCTGCTTTCCAATCGACAAGTGGGTTGGCTTTCCATAATCTTTCAAAATGTGTGAGTGGCATATTGGCTTTCAAAATGGTCAATAAAATAATCCATATTGGCTTCTTTATATACAGCACCTTGTGAAGCCATTACACAAAAGAAAAGTGGTTTGTTCTGTTGTAGTGTTGAAGCATGAGGTGAGATATTGGATGGTGGTGACAGAATAAGAGAACAAAATATGCCAATTACCTATGCCAACCATACATAATACATTATGAAATGTGACAAAAGCAAGCTGACTTCTTCAGAGGCTGTGAATGGCTCAAGTCACTTTTGAAGGTGTTTGCTTCTGCACATGGAATAAAAAATGAAGGGCTGGTGTTCACTCTGGATGACCTCATTTCACCACATTCAGTCTTCAAACAACATATCCATATATATATATATATATATATATATATATACTTTTCTAATATCAAATCCCTAAGTGGACTAGGACACAAACTTTTGGTGCATAACTAATTCTGATTAGGTCTCTATTTTTCATTTATTTTTAAGAATAGAGAGGCTAACTACAACACTAATTTCATTACAAATTTAGATAAAACTGAAACGGGACAATTTTCTAATATTTCAAATAAAGACGTATGTGTATTTTGAAAGATATATACAATATAATTTTCTCTTGCCAATAGAAAATAGAGATTCAAACTTAAAATAACTTTCAATTTCGGGTATGAATTTTATATTGCTGCTTTTTGCATAGGTTTATCATACGAAAGCAATCAATTTATACTGGTAAATCTGTAATTTTGCAGTATTTCACTTTCTCCTGTGGAAGACGTGCTTAACCGATGATAAATATACGATTGATTGACATTTTTGTTTAGATTGATATTAATTAAGGAGTTGAGATAAGAAGGAATATACCCTTCTTCTTTTTACCTTTTTAAATTTCCAAAAGTCCTAAAGCATGATGTTTTTATTTATAAATTGAAAAAACAAAAACAAAAAACAAAGTGAAGTGGCGCGATTCGCATGATCATATTGTCCAATATTAATGTGTGTTTGTTTCTTGCCTGTCATGTATCTTCATATTTGGTCGTGCGTCAACTTCAACCAAACTACCAAATCACAACAATTAATACAAGTTTTCAGAAAATGCTCAAAGCGTGTGGAAATAAAGTGGTGCACCAATTTCTGACCAAAAGCACCAATTAATCCCATAAGAAAGAGTGCATTTAAGAAAACTAAAATGATAACAATTGATTCCGAAACGCGAATAATATTTGTCTTATTAAAATAATTTAATAACATAAAATATGTTACGTGAATCTAATACGAACGATACATTTACTAATTCACAATTTAACAACATAAGACACGACTATTTGTCAATAGAAAATCTGCGCTTAAAACCATGCGAACTAAGACGCGGGTTAGGAAGGGCCCAAGATAGAACTGTGATTTGTTAGTTCTTCTTTTGTTTACGCAACGTAAGTGTCACTAAATTACTGCACAAAGGACGAAGCATACAAATGAACCAGTGGCAATATCGTTATTCAGAGAAACAATTTGGCGGGTTTCAAATAATCCCACGTTAAAAACAAGCTCTCATTGACTGACACAGACTCACACAAAAGTTTGCAAGCAGCCACCAAAAATCCAAATCACCTCTCAACCGTCTTCCTCTGTCTTCTTCTTCTTCCGCCAACAATCGCCTGAAAAATTTCGCAGAGATGGAATATTCCGGCGATGAATACGACGTCATCGTGGTCGGAGCCGGCATCATGGGCAGCTCCACCGCCTACCAGACAGCCAAGCGTGGCCAGAAGACCCTCCTCCTTGAGCAATTCGACTTCCTCCACCACCGCGGCTCCTCCCATGGCGAGTCCCGGACGATCCGCGCCACCTACCCGGAAGACTACTACACGCCATTGGTTCTCGAGTCCTACAAGCTCTGGCAGCAAGCCGAGTCCGAGATCGGCTACAATGTCTATTTCAAAGCTCACCAATTGGACATGGCCCCGGCAAACAATAAGGTTCTGCATGCGGTTGTTGAGAGCTGTCGTAAAAATTCGGTCCCCATTCGGTTCATGAACCGGGACCAGCTGGATCGGGAGTTCTCGGGTCGGATTCGGATTCCGGAGGATTGGGTGGCCGTGGCGACGGAGCATGGTGGGGTTATTAAACCCACCAAGGCTGTGTCTATGTTTCAAACTCTTGCTCTGCAGAACGGTGCCGTTTTGAGGGACAATATGGGGGTGAAGGGTGTGGAGAGAGATGGGGTGAGAGGAGGGGTTTGGGTGTGCACAGAAAATGGAGAGAGGTTTTGGGGGAAGAAGTGTGTAGTGACCGTTGGGGCTTGGACTACAAAGTTAGTTAAAACGGTTGCTGGGATTGAGCTGCCTATACAGCCATTGGAGACCACTGTTTGTTATTGGAGGATTAAGGAGGGGCATGAAGGTGGTTTTGCCATTGGAGGTGACTTTCCAACCTTTGCTAGCTATGGGGATACCTACATTTATGGGACACCCTCTTTGGAGTACCCCGGTTTGATCAAGGTTGCCGTGCATGGCGGGTACCCATGTGACCCGGATAAGAGGCCGTGGGGACCTGGGAACCCGCTGGCTCCGTTGAAGGAGTGGATTGAGGGGAGGTTCTCCGGTGTGGTTGACTCGGGTGGGCCGGTGGCCACTCAGCTGTGTATGTACTCCATGACCCCGGATGAGGACTTTGTGATTGATTTCTTGGGTGGGGAGTTTGGGAAGGATGTGGTGGTGGGTGGCGGGTTTTCGGGTCACGGGTTCAAGCTGTCTCCGGTGGTGGGGAGGATATTGGCTGACCTTGCACTTAGTGGGGACGCTCAAGGAGTGGAGCTAAAGCACTTTAGGATAGCAAGGTTTCAAGAGAATCCTAAAGGCAATGTTAAAGACTTCCTATAGATCGTCGGTGCTAATTTGAAGCAGAATTGGGTAGCTTCCATCTGTGGCCAATAATTTGAAGCACTTAGGATAGCAAATTTTATGTGGTTATGTGTGAGTGAGTATGTACGTGTGTGGTGGACAAATTGACACAATAAACACACCGCTTCATTTGGTGTTCAATGTTCCTCGAAATGTTGCATCAATTTTACATTGTAGGGAAAAAAATTGTTTCATTTTTTTCTTTTTCTTTTTTCAAATTTCGTTTTAAAAAACCGAAACCAACATCTAGGAATTTGAGATGGACATAATTCTATGAAAATAAAAGCCAATTTGAAACGCAAGGAGCTTATAATTCAAGTAGTTAAGAGCAGTTATCCTAAATCTGAAATCTGAAATTCTGTATTTGAATTCTCATTTTTCCATACCGCTTGGAATAAGAAAAAGCCCAATTTGAACCAATTTGAAAAAAGTAGATATTAATTGATGACCAAAAAATAATAAATCAATCTAACCACATCTAGGAAGGAGAAAAAATAGCAGATTAAGCTTCCAACTTAATAGCCCAATAAAAGCATAACCATGGTTGGGACTAAGAGCCCATCTTGCATCCCAACCTACTAGTCTTCTCAGAATCCATATCTATCGCAATTGCATGCGACTTGAGGTGCAATGGAGGTCCCAGATACCGCCCAGTTGTTTTTCTATTAAAAAAAATCCACAAATGTAAAGTCAATAATGACATCACAGTACTCTGACAAAGCCCTAGAAATGCAAGTTAATATACAAATAAGCATATAACATCTCACCGGAGGTTCAACCTCGATAATTTCAGAGGTCATACTAGTTCCTCTGCCAGAATCTCCAACACCTCGATAAGATATGCGTTGTGCACAACCACCCGAGCAATATTCATATCAAACCATGTTAATAACTCATGGATCTCATCTGAATTTCTCTTGTTGCAGGTTTGAGATGCAACAAGAACATCATTGGTGCACCTAGTGACCTCTTGCCTTAAGAAAGATATCTCAGCATCCCGATCTTGCAATTGTGATTGGAGCTTTTCCTCCTCGGCAAGGAGGTTTGCAGATAGATGATGTAGCTCATCAAACTCACAGTGACCGAAAGCTTTTTCATAACCTTCCCACGAGAAGCTTCAAGGTTCTCAAGATCTATGTTCTTTTGTTCCACAACCTTTTCCAATTCCTTAATCTTGAAAGTGAGACCTTGCATTTGCACCTCCTCATCGTCAAGTGCTTGCATTAGGTTTATAATTATTGATTATATAAATAACCATTTTAAACTTCCTTCAAAAGATAAACATTCAAATTATATATTTGATGGTGTGGATCGAATGTCAATGAGAACTGACCTTGGTCTTTGGCAGCAATCACATCAGTCAGTGATCTGACCCTCTCTTGCAAATCGGCACAAGTGGCACGACCATCTTCTAGCTCTTTCACTCTCTGCTCCAATTGGTTACGTTCACCCTTCATCACTTCCACCTGTTTTTCCAAATCATGCACCAACGTTTTTGAGGATTGAAGATCCATTGAATAACTTGTTGCAGCCGCTTTTTGACTTTCAAGCTCCATGCATATCCTTTCCTTTTGAATGTCCTTCTCCTGAATTTATTTCTGCAACTTGGAAATGGTAATCTTCAATTCCTTTTGGTTACCTTCCACAATTTCAGCTGTCAGAGTACCAAAATCATTCACAGTCGATCGACAATAGCCCGTCTGTCATAGTCCTGATACATTCCTCAGAGTGAAACTGCTCCTCTCCGCCAAAAAAAAAGTCCATCCACAGGAAATTCTGCTGATTTCAATCTCATCCCTTGATCTCCAGCAGCCCAAGATTCAAATATAAAAAATCTTGTATCTTTACAAGATTTCAGACTTCTTGGCATTGAATCACATGATTGTCATACATTCATGCAACAATTGCTTCCTGTGGCAATTCGTTCTGTTTTGGAGAAGCCTGTAAGGTATGCAATAACTCGACTGTGTTTTTTCTTCAATGCTATATGTACAAAGACGGTGAATGTTTCCAAGCTAGATAAGTTTTTTTTGTTGTTGTCAAAACTAAGCTAGATAAGTTAGAAGAAGATATAGTAGTTATTTTGTATTTGCTTAAGAAATATTTTCCCTTTTCATTCTTCAATATCATGGTTCATCTATTAATTCATCTTGTCAAAGACGTTCGTCTATGTGGGTCAATTTATTTTAGATGTATGTATCCGTTTGAAAGATATATGAAAGTGCTAAATGGGTATGTTCAAAATCGTACTCATCCCGAAGATTGCATTGTTGAGCGGTATATAGCTAAAGAAGCTGTGGAGTTTTGCACCAAACTCTTATATGATGTTAGTACAATTGGAGTGTCATCAAGGACTTTCAAAGCCACTATCAGGTTGCTCAGTGAGCTTAGTTGATCTGGACCTGTTAAACCAGGCATATCTATATATGTTGGAGAATACGAAGGAAGTCCTACCTTATATCGAGTATGAGTTTGATTCATAATGTTTTAAATTATTCCTTATGTTTTTCTTATATACAAAGGACCGTAATGCTTGAATTTTCCCTGCCATGTAGGGAACATAAAATTCACATCAAGACCACTTATCCAAAATTTAAAAAGAGAACAAAGTGGCTGGAAGATAAGCACAACAACATTTTCATTCAATGGTTACGTTTTAAGGTATATGTTATTGAATAACATATTGGACTTTTATTTTTCTTCTTTCTATATTAGATTGAATTAAGATATGATTAATTTGCAAGTTCAAAGTGAACTCAATGGGAAGTACAATAATGACGTATCAGAAAATTTGAGGTGGCTAGCAGCTGATCCAAGCATGGCAGTGCCATCACATAAGAGTTATCTTATTAAAGGTGTTAAATTTAACACCAAGGCACAAGATGATGTCCAGACTGTTCAAAATAGTGGAGTTTATTTACTTACAAATACTATGCAAGTTGCAAGTTGCAAGTGTCAAAGATAAAACCTCGATTGTCTCAAATATGAGTTTTTATGGTGTCATTCAAGATATTTGGGACCTTGACTACCAAAAGTTTAGAATCCCAATCTTCAGGTGTGATTGGATAGATAACGCTTATATCCTTGTAGTCGACGGACTTGAATTTACCTTTATAGATCTTAGTAAAATTAGACATAGGAATGATCAATTTGTTATGGCTTCTCAAGTCAAACAAGTATTATTTGTTGATGACCCAATGCATCATAGTTAGTCGGTAGTATTATCAATGCCTAATAAAGAATATGATGATGTTATTGGTGATGATGTGCTAAGTGATGTGAGAATTGAGTGTGAGCCATTTACTAGAATGATACCAAATGTTGACACATTTGATGAACTAGCGGGTGAGTTTGGAGTGAAAATATTATAGATGGGTATGAAGATATATGGCAATGATGGTTGTAATGTATGACATTAGTTATGCCCTAAATGACTTTGTATGACATTAATTTTGTAATAAATTGTAATGTATGACATTATTTTTTTTACTTTCATTATGCAGGTTTTGGGCACAATATTTTTAGTATTAAAAATTTACAAATTTATAAATAAACTCAATCCTAGACATGTATTTATAAAAAAAAACTCAAACACTATTTAAACATAGAAACACACCCAAAATCAACCTCAAAGTCAACTTTTTGGGTTTGTTTATAAATGGGTTTTGAGTGTGTGTAATGATAGGTTTTGGGTGTGTTTATAAAGTGTTTTGGGTGTTGGGTTTTTTTATAATTTCAACCTCCATTTTGGGTGTTTTAATGAAACTCCCTTAAAAATATTGGATTCAAGATGTAAAACACAACCAGTTAACAAATTGCAAAAACAAACATCTAAATGATACCCAACATCATTTTTTAACAAACGTCATGGAATGGACGATGGTAAACGACTGTACCTAAATAAATACCGCCATTTAAAATGAAAAAACACGTCATTTAAATAAAATTGACATTAAATTCCAATTAGGCAACTCTAAATGAAAAATAATGTCGTTTTTATTATCAAACCATGACCGTAATGTAGGTACCAACGTCCAAAGAACACACATGATTGTCATTTAGTTGAAAGCATCATACATAATAATCAAACAACGACGGTCACATATGCAGCCGTTACTACTGTCTATTCACGACAGAGTTGTTCATAGAAGCGACATTTTAAATATAATAACACGACAATAAAGGGTACAAAACGACGTATTTAACGACTTCACTACCACCTTCCGTATATATTTACCGTCATCTATTAGAACCACAAAAGGCATTTTAGTTTAAATATTTGTCATGAAAGTTCTTCTGAACGTTGGTAAGCTGATACTTGGTATCGTCTAACAAACATACAAACGATGATATTGGTGTTATCAACGCCGTGTAGAGGGAAGAACCACGTTTATATTTAAATTCGCACCGCGGTAAGTTAAGTAACAAAGATGGCCACGTAAATACTAGGGTCGTAGTAGATCATAATAACATTGCTCTTCCCATATTTACAGCTGTTACTACTATATTTGCACGTCGTTCCATACCATAAGCGTTGTGGAATCTTGATTAACCATGACAATTTATTTTAAACCACTGTCGTCACAGTTTTCTAAACGACGATAGACTGATACATTGCGTCATTTAATGAAAATACATACGGTGCTCATGGTGTTATCAACACTATGTAGAGGAACAAACCATGGTCATATTTAGACCCGAAAATATTGTACATGACGCATCAATATGACATGAATTCGTAAAAAAAATTCAATATTCAGTTCTAAGTTATCAGGTCGTGTTGACCCGTTAGCCACTCATTAAACTAACGGGTTGTCTTGGTGTTCATTCGCGAATAAACTAATCCACCCATTAATGGGGTAATTTTGTAATTTGCTATTCTAAAATCCCTACCTACCTAGCACTTCGTCTCTTTATTTCGCGTCTCCAGCTCTTCACATTCTCTCTCTCAACCTCATCATCTCTTCTTCTTGCGATCTATGTGTCAAATGTTCTCTTCCCTTCTCAAAACCTCTCTTAAGGCACGATTGCTCTGACTCTTCTTCTTGCTCTCAAGTTGATGTCTTTCTTGATTTTCGATTTAAATTAATATATTTTGGATTTTTGTTGTCCTGTGTATTCGTGGCCTTTTCTTGGTTTGTCTTTTAATACAGATGGTGGGTTGTCTTTGTCTTGAGGCCCAATAAATCTAAGGTTGGGCCCAAATATATTTATAACCCAGTATGACACCTAGTTTAGGAAGAAACCCGACTTGGGTTTGCAAGAGTTCGTTATTTGCGCTTGCAAGCATGCCACGCCAAGCAAATCTGCAACATGCCACGCAGAAAGGTCGTAACAAGCTCATTGTCCTGTCAAGCGTCATTTTGGCCCTGCCATAACCCTTATAAAATGGCAAAGCTCAAGCACAAGCATGACAAATAACACGCCACGCCAAGCAGAAAATCCTTATTTCTGCACCAAGCCATGCTACAAGCTTAAGTGGACCCAAGCCACGCGAACGCCCGAGGCTTGCTGAGTGGATTGTGGTATAGATGGTTACGAGCATTCATGAGGCTCATTGATGAGCCAAGAAGTGGAAGTTTTTTACCGCTTGGGAGCCTCAAAACTCAAGCCCATTTCTTGAGCCCAAATATATAGGTAAGCATGAAAGGGAGAAAAGGTAGCCCGTCACCTTAGAAAATTGGCCCATCACCTTAGTAAAAAATAGTCCATCACTTTAGAAAGTTGGTCCATCCCCTTCGTAAACTAGCCCATCACCTTAGGGAATGGCCCAAGTGACTTGGAAAATATCTGAAAGTCTCCAGCACACAACTGGAGACAAAACCACGATTGACCATCTAAAGAACCAAAAGGTATTTGCGTGTGCAGGCTGCTGGAAGTCTCTAGCATATGGCCAAAGACAAACCCAACACAAGCCATCCAAAAAACTAAAAGATACTTGAGCAAAACACCCATCAGACCAACACCATTACCACTCATTTCTCCCACCAGTTCTTGCCATAAAATGAAGGGGAAAAAAAGGAGAAAGGGTAGCCCAAAATAGGAGATGGTCACATGGGCAGCTGCAGGAAGCCTCTAAAGCCTTCAAAAATCTTGTCTCTGAGTGTTTGAACTGAGAAGGATTTCACTAAACGAGGATGAATTAAAGGAAGAGAAATGGAAAGGGAGACTTGGCAGATTAGGGAGAAACCAACTAGGGTTTCTTGGGAAGAAGGAGCTTCCAGCGCCTATAAAAAGGGTCATCTCTTACCTATCATCATAACCACATCCAGAGAGAGCAAGCATCACCTCTCAACCCTGGAACCCTTCAATTTCAAACCTTATTCCTCATTCTCTTCCCATTTTCTCTTCTGGCAAGCCATTCCAGAGTCTGATGAAGCTTTCGTCAAGCTGTTGGAAAATTGCTCAAACCACTCATTCTTCCATCTTCTTCCTCTATCTCCCATAACCACATCTAGAGAGAGGAAGCATCACATCTTATCCCTGGAACCCTTCGATTTCAAGCCCTATTCCTCCATATCTTCCCATTTTCTTTTCTGGCAAGCCATTTCAAAGCCTAATGAAGCTTTCGTCAAGCTCCCGAAAAATTGCTCAAACCACTCATTCTTCCATCTTCTTCATCTCTCTCCCATAACCACATCCAGAAGGAGCAAGCAGCACCTCTCACCATAGGAACCCTTCAATTTTGAGCCATGTTCTTCCATTGCTTCCCATTTTCTCTTCTGGCAAAACACTCAAGAGCCTAACGAAGCTTTCATCAAGCTACTGAAAATTTTCTAAAATCACTCATTCTTCCATCTTCATCTTTACTTCTATTCCCTCAACAAATCCTCCCAAAAACTCCCTCTTCCCCTTACTTTGAGCCTCTGTTTCTCATGTGAAACCCAAGCCCTCTCTCTCTCTTGCTAAACTCAAGAATGTTCAGCTCTCATGCCACAAGCTTCTCAAGTCAAGCCAAAATATTTATCTGTAAGAAACTGTTGGTTTTGTTGGTAAAGAAAGTCAAGATGTTTCCTAAGGCTCTATGAACCTTTCGAAGCACTCTTGGGGCCTGATTCTTGAACTTAGACACAGGGGCAGCTCTAGTCGTTTGATCTTTATAGCAGCCTAGGCCCATCTTTAGTTGCCGGAATGAAAAAGCCCCCACACTTTGGTCGTGATTGAAAGAATAAGAGAGGTTGTTGTGGCAGCTGCCTCAAGAGTGCAAACCATAAATCTATGGCGAACCTTTTTTGGAAGAAGATGGAGGGCTAGGGTTCCCAAGCAATGAATGAAATCGAGCACAAGCCTTGGAATCTATATCACTTTTTTATCATAACCCATTTTCTCATTTCCAATGTTTGATTTTTATGTATGCATTTTATCATAAAAGACCGGTCGTGCCTACCTGGCGACTGATTGCTTCCTCCGAAGTTAAGCATCCTTTAGGTGAACCAATTTTCCAATATGATCTAACTGATAATCCATTAATGTTGGTTGATTAAGGTGAGTGTGGATGCGTAGTGGTTTTGGTTTCTTTTTCATATTAAGTTTTTTTTTTCTTAACTTGTCGTGTTGTGTAAGTCATGAATTGTAACGATTTATGTTCGTGTTTGATATTAACCACCCGTTTTCTTAACAGGTTGTTTCGTGTTCTTAACGGGTTGACACGAACACTGCAAACATGACACGAATGCCAAGTCTAGCTATATTTATATTATTGGTGACATGGTAAGTTAGGTAACGAGGACAACTTTTTAAAAGAGTAGCATCACAGTATATAATAATAACTACGTTCTTTCCATATTTACAGCTATTACTACTTCATTTGCTCGTCGGTAAAGACCATAAGCATCGTGGAATCAGTATTAACCACGTCGGTTTATTTTAAAGTACCGTCGTGACAAGGATTCTACATTACGGTAAGTTAATATTTTTTGTTGTGGTTACTCTATGTTACAACGGGATGTGGATAAATTGTGCCATGTTATCCCCTTCAGACAACGCGAAATTTCTAAAGCGTTGTCTAAGCTTATTGAAATTTGCCTTTTTTTTGCAGTTTTTATATTAATTACACGTCAGTTTTTAGTTGGAGATGACGTAGTATGTTGTAACAACATCAGTAATTTACCATCATGATTTTATACATCAAAAGATGGTGGTCAATTTCACGACAATTTAAAAACTATCTACAAGACAATGGATTCCTGTCGTCTATTGCGATTTTTGTAGTAGTGTCCCTTGATCTCTAGCAGCCCAACCATTTCCAACCAAATCAGTTTTTCTTCTACCCATTTCCATAACTGAACTAGTGCATGCTTCAAAAAGTAAGCCAATATTTCTATGCAAGAGAAGAAGCTCCTTGTCTTTTTCCTTTTCAACTCTTTCCATATGCAACAAGCCTCTCTTCAAGGATTCAACTGACTCATTTTTGCAAGTTAATTCTTCATGAACAATTGCAATTAATTTTGATACATTATTGGTTTTTTCATGTAATGAAATTGAGTGTTCATCTAATTTTTCATTAAGCACACAATTACGTAGGAAAAGAAAAGGAAAGAGAGAGAGAGAGAGAGAAGAGAACGAAAGAAAAACAAGAAGGAAGAATTTTTTTTAAAAAAGAAAGAGAGAGAAAGAGAGAGAGAGAGAGAGAGAGAGAGAGAGAGATAAAGCGTGGAAATGAAGCCTGAAATGATCGCACGACAAAATAGAAATTCACAATTAATCCGAATAATGCAACTCCGTAATGGAGAATATATACTTCTCTAATATCAAATCCCATACTGATCATTAGCCTTTTTCTCCCTATGTGGACTAGGACACAACATTTTGGTGCATAACTAATTCTGATTAGGTTTATCATACTGAAGCAATCAATTTATACTAGTAAATTTGTAATTTTGCGGTATTTCACTTTCTCTTGTGGAAGACATGCTTAATAGATGATAAATATTCGATTGAGATTCAACTGACTCATTTTTGGAAGTTAATTCTCCACGACCAATTGCAATTAATTTTGATACATTATTGGTTTTTTTATGTAATGAAATTGAGTGTTCATCTAATTTTTCATTAAGCACACAAACATAGGAAAAGAAAAGGAAAGAGAGAGAGAGAGAGAGAGAGAGAGAGAGAGAGAGAGAGAGAGAGAGAGAGAGAGAGAGAAAGAGAAGAGTGAAATGAGGAAGAAATGAAGCCTGAAATGATCGCACGGCAAAAATAGAAACTCACAATTAATCTGCATAATGCAACTCTGTAATGGAGAATATATACTTCTCTAATATCAAATCCGATACTAATCGTTAGCCTTTTTCTCCCTAAGTGGACTAGGACACAAAGTTTTGGTGCATAACTAATTCTGATTAGGTTTATCATACTGAAGCAATCAATTTATACTAGTAAATTTGAAACTCGTGTTTCACTTTCTCTTGTGGAAGACATGCTTAACCGATGATAAATATTCGATTCATATTAATTAAGGAATTGAGACAAGCAAGAATATACCCTTCTTCTTTTTACCTTTTAAAATTTCCAAAAGTCTTAAAGCATGATGTTTTTATTTATAAATTGAAAGAAAGAAAAAAGGAAAAGAAAAAAAAACAGTGTAAAGTGGCGCGAATCGCACAAAATTACTGCACAAAGGACAAAGCATACAAATGAACCAGTGGCAATATCGTAATTCACAGGAAGAATTTGGCGGGTTCCAAAAAATCCCACTTTAAAACCACACTCTCACTGACTCTCGAGCAATTCGACTTCCTCCACCACCTGTGGCAAGTAGCCAGCAAAAATCACCTGTCAACCGTCTTCCTCTGTCTTTTTCTTCTTCCTCCAACAATCGCCTGAAAAATTTCTCAGAGATGGAATATTCCGCCAATGAATTCGACGTCATCGTGGTCGGAGCCGGCATCATGGGTAGCTCCACCGCCTACCAGACGGCCAAGCGTGACCAGAAGACCCTCCTCCTCGAGCAATTCAACTTCCTCCACCACCACGGCTCCTCCCATGGCGAGTCTCGGACGATCCGTGCCACCTACCCGGAAGACTACTACACGCCATTGGTTCTCGAGTCCTACAAGCTCTGGCAGCAAGCCGAGTCCGAGATCGGCTACAATGTCTACTTCAAAGCTCACCATTTGGACATGGCCCCGGCAAACAACAAAGTTCTGCATGCCATTGTTGAGAGCTGTGGTAAAAATTCGGTCCCCATTCGGGTCATGAACCGGGACCAGCTGGATCGGGAGTTCTCGGGTCGGGTTCGGATTCCGGAGGATTGGGTGGCCGTGGCAACGGAGCATGGTGGGGTTATTAAACCCACCAAGGCTGTGTCTATGTTTCAAACACTTGCTCTGCAGAATGGTGCCGTTTTGAGGGACAATATGGAGGTGAAGGGTGTGGAGAGAGATGGGGTGAGAGGAGGGGTTTGGGTGTGCACAGAAAATGGAGAGAGGTTTTGGGGGAAGAAGTGTGTGGTGACCGTTGGGGCTTGGACTACAAAGTTAGTTAAAACGGTTGCTGGGATTGAGCTGCCTATGCAGCCATTGGAGACCGCTGTTTGTTATTGGAGGATTAAGGAGGGGCATGAGGGTGGTTTTGCCATTGGTGGTGACTTTCCAACCTTTGCTAGCTATGGGGACAACTACATTTATGGGACACCCTCGTTGGAGTACCCCGGTTTGATCAAGGTTGCCGTGCATGGCGGGTGCCCATGTGACCCGGATAAGAGGCAGTGGGGTCCCGGGAACCCGCTGGCTCCGAACACGCTGGATCCGTTGAAGGAGTGGATTGAGGGGAGGTTCTCTGGTATGGTTGACTCCGGTGGGCCGGTGGCCACTCAGACTCAGCTGTGTATGTACTCCATGACCCCCGATGAGGACTTTGTGATTGATTTCTTGGGTGGGGAGTTTGGGAAGGATGTGGTGGTGGGTGGCGGGTTTTCGGATCACGGGTTTAAGCTGTCTCCAGTGGTTGGGAGGATATTGGCTGACCTTGCACTTAGTGGGGAGGCTCAAGGAGTGGATCTGAAGCACTTTAGGATAGCAAGGTTTCAAGAGAATCCTAGAGGCAATGTTAAAGACTTCCCATAGATCATCGGTGCTAATTTGAAGCAGAATTGGGTAGCTTCCATCTGCGGCCAATAATTTGAAGCACTTTAGGATAGCAAACTGCATGCGGTTATGTTTGAGTGAGTATGTATGTGTGTGTGTTAGACAAATTGACACAATAAACACACTGCTTCATTTGATATTCAATGATCCTCGAAATGTTGCATCAATTTTACATTGTAGGGAAAAATATTTGTTTTTTTTTACTTTTTCAAATTTCGTTTTAAAAAACTGAAACCAACATCTAGAAATTTGAGATGGACACAATTCTATGAAAATAAAAGGCAATTTGAAACACACGGAGCTAATAATTCAAGTTGTTAAGAGCAGTTACTGTATCCAAAATCCTGTATTCGAATTCTCATTTCCCCATATCGCTTGGAATAAGAAATATATAATAAGAAAGAGCCCAATTTGAACCAATTCGAAAAAAGTAGATATTAATTGATGACCAAAAAGAACCAAGTAGACATGTACAAAATCTGCTTGCAGAAAACCGAGTCAAAGCCTTCGCATATATCCCTGGAATTTACATTACATAATACCATAAAAGCACTACTTTGGAGCTTTTGTTACAGCTAAATTCCCTCTAATTTTAATAAGAGAACCTATAATAATAACAGCTATCATGTGTACAACCTTTGGTTGGGTATTGAGGTAAACAAATTTTGACCTATGATCTCTATGATGGAATTTCTTTTTTCTTATTAGATGCAACCAAGCTTTCGAGATTCGTTACAGTAAAAAATGGGAATCTGAATTGCTTGGTTGAGCAAAATAATAAATCAATCTAACCACATCTAGGAAGGAGAAAAAATAGCAGATTAAGCTTCCAACTTAATACCCCAATAAAAGCATAATCATAGTTGGGACTAGGAGCCCATCTTGCATCCCAACCAAATGTGAACCTGCAACACAAGCAAACGCAGAGCATAAGATTTGACTTCCAAGCAGAATTTCCAGACATATCAGTAAAGCAAGATCAGATGTTCAATAAAACAGATTTCCAACCACACACCACCTGACAAGAGGATCTCTGACCATTTGGCTTTCAAATTGCAAAGGTAGCAACAAGCGCATGCAGTATAAACCAATAGAGTATAATGCCAAGCCGTAAAGCAGGTTGCCGCATTAGAGTCCGCTCACAAGAAACCCTGGAGATTGTGTACAAGATGATTTAGTTTATCACAAAATCTAGGAAAGTTTCAAATTGAAATATTACCAAAAAAAATAACAATAATATGGAATTCGATATGCGTACCAAAGGCCATCGACCATGTCAGTCACAGGTCTTGTAAATCTTGGAACAATTCTTGATGTAGTTAGTGACTTGAAACCATGAACTACAGCAAAAGAAACAATGAAAAGTTGAACACGAGTACGAAATGCCTTTGACTTGTCTGACTTGGAATTAGAGGAAAAGAACAGTAACAGATGACAGAAGCTATATCAGTATAGGATTTTACCTTTATCATCCTCTTCATCATCTAACCTACTAGTCTTCTCAGAATCCATATCTATCGCAATTGCAACTTGGTCACTATTCCCTTTGCGCAAACTGCGGACTTGAGGTGCTATGGAGGTCCCAGATACCGCCCAGTTGTTTTTCTATTAAAAAAAATCCACAAATTTAAAGTCATTAATGACATTACAATACTCTAACAAAGGCCTAGAAATGCAAGTTAATAAACAAATAAACATATAACATCTCACCGGAGGTTCAACCTCAATAATTTCAGAGGTCATACTAGTTCCTCTGCCAGAATCTCCAACACCTTCAAGCAAATTTAGTCGTGATTCTTTCTCATGTAAAGACTTCTCAAGACTTTCTCCCTTCCGTGTTAATTCTTCTACCTTACTCCTCTCAACTTGCAATAGCGTATCTTTGCTTTCAGCTACAGCCTGTAGATCCTCCAATTCTGATATAATACAATCAATCTTTTTCTTAAATATTTCCTTATGTTCAGACTCATTATCATTGTTCTTATCCCTAAGATATGCATTGTGCACAACAACCCGAGCAATATTCATATCAAACCATGTTGATAACTCATGGATCTCGTCTGAATTTCTTTTGTTGCTGGTTTGAGATGCAACAAGAACATCATTGGTGCACCTAGTGACCTCTTGCCTTAAGAAAGATATCTCAGCATCCCGATCTTGCAATTGTGCTTGGAGCTTTTCCACCTCAGCAAGGAGGTTTGCAGACAGATGATGTAGCTCATCAAACTTACTCACAGTGACGGAAAGCTTTTTCATAACCTTCCCGCGAGAAGCTTCAAGGTTCTCAAGATCTAGGTTCTTTTGTTCCGCAACCTTTTCCAATTCCTTAATCTTGAAAGTGAGACCTTGCATTTGCACCTCCTCATCATCAAGTGCTTGCATTAGGTCCTCAATCTCTGCAATCACAAACAATTTTATAATTATTGATTATTTAAATAACCATTTTAAACTTCCTTCAAAAGATAAACATTCAAATTATATATTTGATGGTGTGGATCGAATGTCAATGAGAACTGACCTTGGTCTTTGGCAGCAATCACATCAGTCAGTGATCTGACCCTCTCTTGTAAATCGGTACAAGTGGCACGACCATCTTCTAGCTTTTTCACTCTCTGCTCCAATAGGTTACGTTCACCCTTAATCACTTCCACCTGTTTTTCCAAATCATGCACCAACGTTTTTGAGGATTGAAGATCCATTGAATAACTTGTTGCAGCCGCTTCAGCCCCCTTGATTTGACTTACAAGCTCCATGCAGATCCTTTCCTTTTGAATGTCCTTCTCCTGAAGTTCTTTCTGCAACTTGGAAATGGTAATCTTCAATTCCTTTTGGTTACCTTCCACAATTTCAGCTGTCAGAGAACCAAAATCATTCACAGTCGACAATAGCCCGTCTGTCATAGTCCTGACACATTCCTCAGAGTGAAACTGCTCCTCTCCACTAAAAGAAAGTCCATCGACGGGAAATTCTGCTGATTTCAATCTCATCCCTTGATCTCCAGCAGCCCAACCATTTCCAGCCAATTCAGTTTTTCTTCTACCCATTTCCATAACTGAACTAGTGCATGCTTCAAAAAGTAAGCCAATATTTCTACGCAAGAGAAGAAGCTCCTTGTCTTTTTCCTTTTCAACTCTTTCCGTATGCAACAAGTCTCTCTTCAAGGAATCAACTGACTCATTTTTGGAAGTTAATTCTCCACGAACAATTGCGATTAATTTTGATACGTTATTGGTTTTTTCATGTAATGAAACTGAGTGTTCATCTAATTTTTCTTTAAGCGCACCAACCTCCACCATGAGTTCTTGCAGATAATGCCTTACATAAGTAACGATTTCAACAATAAAATTGTCATCCGAACGGCCATGCATGTTGGAGTCTGAACAAGAATTCATCAAAGTAAAGTTCTCCTGAACAGGGAAACTGAAATTAGAAGATACAGAAAATGCTATTTATATATTTTAAAAATTAATAGTCTAACTGAAGCTTATAAGAGAGAAAAAAGCTTCAGATGAAATTTAAAGACTATAATTGCCATACAAAATATAACAGAAAAAGTGTAAACAACAATCATGATATGCATAATAGTCATTAGTGATGATGATAATAACAGTATGCAAATGATAAGAGTATTACTATACCAAATTTTGGATACCAAATTATGCGAATGTATTCATTTCTTCATTCTTGGTCCTACTTACTGTAATATGAGTCCTAGTTACTTTCAACAAAATAATGCTACATCATCTGTCACATCACTTGTTATCCAAGAGTGTGAAAATACATATACATAAAATGAATTCTTTTATAATCATTTGACACTAAAGAGGCTTCATTTCTAACAAGCTTACTGCAGTGAACAACACCACCATACTGTATAACAAAACCATTGCACTTGTTTTAGATGAATTTTATTAGTATTTTTGGGCAGGAGGAAGATGCAACAGAATTGAAACAAAGAACCTAGAATAAGTAGGAAATTGCCTTTAACAAGCCACATAGATAAACAAGAATAATAAAAAGAAAGTTGTAAAATACAGTGGAACCAATGTTTGAGCGCACACATAGTAAAGTACCTTATCTGATTTGCTCGTAATAAATCCACCCGTTGTAGTAAAAAGGGGTCCATCAACCACATCAGCAGCACTGCTTGATTTGAGGCAGGAGTCAATACCAGATTCTAGGTTGTGCAAAAATTCCATGTCCTGGTGAAAAACACCAGCCAGTAAATTACTAACATCATGGAACCCCCTCCTGAGTTGATCTACTCCAGACTTTAATCCCGCAAATTCAGAATGAGCTGTAGATAACTTTTCAAGACGAGAAAGAGCATCAAGCTTGGCGGCCTCTGTGAGATCCCTTTCCTTGGAGAGTGTAGCAAGTTCACTCACAGATTTTGCTAGCTCTTCCTGGAGACCATCATTTCTCTCTTGAACCTCATTCAGTTCTGCAAGGAGTAGCTCTGCTGCTCTTTTTGATTTCCTAGCCTCCTGTTCCAAAGAAGCCATATCTGCACGCAAATCACAGCACACTTTCCAAATATGTTCCAACTTCAAAACAGGATCACCAGAATTAGCATCATCTCCAACATCAATGTTGCCTAAAACATTTAAGATCAAGCTCAAAGTATTTCCTTTCTCCTGCAAATCGTGCTCACTTTCTTTCAAACAATTCCGTAAGAACAAAATCTCAGACTCTAGGGCTTCTACCCTCCCTGGATAAGCAGACAAATCCTTGAACTTCTCTTCATACTCTGCAAGTTTACCTTCCCCTATCTTGATCTCAGATCTCAAGCGTTCCACCTCAGAATTGATCTCATCAAGATTTTGTTTCAGACCGTCACGCTGTTGCACCAATTGCTTTCCTTTTCTAACTGCAATGTTTAACTTATCTCTAAGGGAAGCTGACTTCTGCTCCTCCTGATTAAGCATTGCTTGCAACTCACTCACTTTTTTATCTAGTGCTTCTACCTCACAAGCCAAAGACCCTTGCCTCTCCAGATATCCATCTCTCTCCTCCTTCACAGCCAAAATTTCACGCTGTACCTCCTCCAACTCTTCCTTCAAAGCAGCAATATCTGATTCAGCAGTATCAGGTGTACTTACACTTCTTGCTTGATCAAATGTTGCTTCAGCAATTTCAGTGTGGGTACCATCAGCTGCACTCCCAAACACTGGTTTTTCGAAGGAAAGAGTTACATAATTCTCTAAAAGCTTATTCAGTAACCCTTCAAAGCACTCAATGCTGCTTTCACCAGAATACTCTAACTTTAATCCAGGAACCTGCAATGCATCAGTAACAAGACCCTGCAATCTTCTTATGTCACCTTCTATGCTGAAAATTTGCTCCTCATTCCCATGCATCTTGGCTACGTTCTCCTGCAAATCCGTAACTTCCACCTGCAGTTTTTCATTCTCAAGCTCAAGCTCACCTGCCTTCGCTGAAATTTTATCATGATCATTGATCAGAACCTCCAATCTTTGAGAAAGATTATTTCTCTCATTGATAAATGTTTGAAGTTCTTCCTCAAGGTCAGATATTCTCCTTTTTGAGTCTTCCAAATCAGGAGTTAGTGATACACAATAGTTTTCAAGGTTAACAACCTTCTGCTGGAGAGATATATTATCACCCTCTGCCTCCAAAAGTGCTTTTCTTAACCACTCAATCCTATCCTCGGGCTCCATGGACCGCAAATGCGATGGCATATCAAACCTGTCCAGAAGTTCCTCCCACCTCTGGACTAAGTTGTTCCTCTCCATTAAAGATTGTTCCAACATTTCATTCTGTTCAGCCAACCCATAGAACTTACTTTGAAGTTCATCATATTTTCTTTTGATATCATCACTAGAATCTGAGTTTGGCTGTACATCATCTTTCCAGGAATCCATAACAACAAAACCAGCATCAGAGTATGAACCTCCACCAGCAGAACTCTTCTGATCTGAATCTGTCAGAGGAAAAGTGTTACCAGTAGCTGACCTAGCCAGCCAATCAATCTTTTCAATAATATCCCTCGAATGAAAATTCTCTGGCAGATCAAGGTCTTCCAAAATCTCTTCTATTCTCTGAAGGACAGAGTCTTTGAGAAGGAATGATTCCCTTAATGCAGTAGCCGAATTGCGAATGTATGAAAGCTCAGATTCCAGAGCTTCCACACGCTCACCTGCCTCTGAATATGCCTTGAGTTTTGTTTCAACCTCAACAAGCCTGGAGTCTTTCAATTGCAGCTCCTGCAAGAATCTTTCCAGCTCACTAGATTTCTCTGTAAGGGACTGTTTGAGACCATCTCGCTGCACAATCAAGCCTTTCCCCTTAGAGACAGCAATGCTAAGCTTCTCTCTTAGGGAAGACACCCGTTGCTCCGATTGTTCAAGTTCATTTAGTTTCTCCTGTAACTCAGAACGAGCAAGAAGAAGGGCATCCTCTGCATGACGTAAACTTTCCTTGACAACAATGGTTTCACTTTCACGCTGGAAACACAAAGCATTTAAATGTTGTATTTCTTCCTGCATTGAAGTCAATTCCATCGCCTTAGATTGAAAACCTTCTTGAGATAAGCCTACCTGCAAATCAGCCTCCTCGTACTTCCGAACAAGACACGACACCAATGATTCTAAGCGTGAAGCAGGCATTTTATCTACGTGAACCTCAGCATGTTCCACTTTTAGCACACCTTCAATATCTTTTATTAACTTCTGAATAGAACTTGCATCGAGGCATCTTTGTTTTAGCTCCTCAATTTCTTCTGTTCTATCCAACAAATCTGAGTTTATCTTCTTGTTAACAGATTGGAGTTGCAGCCTCTCACTCAGAAAATTCTCCAGCTGCTCTATGACGGTTACAAAATTACTGTAATCCAGAGGATCAGCAAGCTTCTCATTTTCCAGGTTCATCTCACTTTCATCTATAGACCCATGCAAAACTCTAATTAGTTTTTGAAGGCTGTCATACAACTTGCACAGAGTATCACTAGCCAATTCATTATTTCCATGCAGATCATCACATTTCTCATTCACTTCTTTGTATAAAGTACAAATAGCCTCACGGTCCATTTGAGAACTTTGAAGTTTCCCCTTTAGATCTTCAATAACACTGACAGCATCATATACAGAAGAAACAAAATGACTAATTGTATCCAGACAATCATGAGAGACTGGTGTAGTTGTGGAACTCCCAAGAGATTCATCAAGTTTTCCAATTGCTTCAACAACCGGAGCAATAGTGGAATTCCAATGCTGCTCAAGTATCAAAACCCTCTCTGCTGCTTCCTTGTGAAAATTTTCTAACTGATCAGAGATCTGAGATACCATGTCATTTGAACTTGTATGTAAATCATGCAATTGACTCTGCAATTGACTAATTCTTGATTCATACCCATGTAGCTTTCTACCAACTTCCACATTTTCTGCTTCAAGATTAGTAACTTGTAGTTGTAAGGACTCACAGAGAACCACAAGCTCGCTATTCCTTGTTTCAATGCTGCCCCTATGTTGTTCTAAAGCTTCATATAGGACACCAAGCTCGATGTTGGTTGCTTCCAGCTTTTTGCTATGTTCCTCCAAGGCTTCATACTGATCCTTCAGCTCCCCAAATGCGGCATTAGCAGTTTTCCTACCCTCTCGTTCCTCCTTGAGCAGCACACTGGCATTTGCAGCATCCAGATGCAACTGCTCAAATAATGCTCTCAAGTTTCCAGTTTGCTCTCTTACTGATGCAATTGAATCTGCAGGTGATTGATGGTTAGTTAGACCTCGTTCCTCAACATCAAGTTCTTCAAGATGCGCCTTTGACTCGAAGGCTTGAATCAGTTTTGACACTGGAGGTGTGGAAACTTTACCATCTGACCTGTTCAAGGATTCTGAATGAAAGCAGATGCCTTCAATTTCCGGTACAAGTTTATTCAACATTTTATTTGCCTCCTCCAAGCGTCCCTTTAGTGCTACAAACCCGAAGGAATCATCAAAGATTTCACACCCAAGATTCAGAAATGGTGAGCCTCCTACACAGCCATCAGAAAAAGGCTTTTCCACCATAATAAAGGAAACTTCACTATCTTCCTTTCCTGGAACTTGATGAAAATTTTCACTTTCAGTTGCAATTTCATGACCCCTGCTCTGCACTTCTGAGAGTTCAACTTGATTCTCAGCTTCCCCAGCTGGTGCTGGTATTTTGATTCCATCCTCATCAACCTCTCTCATCTTGGCTTTAAGTATGTCCAGACTGCTAGTAAGAAAAATATTTTCTTCAGTGAGTTGTTCAAGGCGTGTTGTCGTTTCTTTTAAGTCAATCACAACCCTCATATGTTCTCCATGTTCTGCAGATAACCGCTCTTGAAGAACAAGAAGTTCGGAAGAAAGTCTCTCAATCTCATGAGCAGAATACTCCTTCTCTTCCTCGAGCTTCTTTCTCTCCACTGTAACTAAACCAAGACTCGCATTCAAATTTCCATTTTCTACCTGCAAAGCCAATACTAAATTCTTACTGTCAGCCAATTCTATTGCAAGTTTCTCATTCTCAGAGGAAAGATGTTCCTTCTCCTCCTCAAGTTTCTTTCTCTCCTCTGTTACTGAACCCAGACTCCCACTCATGTTGGATATTTGACCCTGTAGAGCTGCCATAAAACTTTTGCAATCAACTAAGTCTGCTGAAAGCTTCTCCTTCTCACGTAGATGAAGATCATTTTGCTCAACTAGTTTCTTTCTATCTTCATCCATTGAAGCAAAAGTCCCATGTAATTTCTCATTTTCCACATGTAAGGCTGCCACCAAAGACTTGCAGTCAGCCAACTCTTCTGACAGTCTCAACAAATCCTGCTGTGACCTTTCCAGGCTGCTATGCAACTCATTTGCTCTAGCAGAAAATTCTTCAGCCTCTGCCTTCGCAGTTTGAAATTGGTTTTGGAGCTCCTCCTTTCCACTAGCAACATGCTGGAGTTCACATCTGCACTCTGCAAGCTCTTCAGCAAGGTATTGGTTCTTCCCACAAACTTCATTGAGTGACGCACGAAGAAGAGATGTTTCATCAAGCAACTGATTACGCTGGCAGTCAAACTCCACTTGCATCTCAGACTGCTGTGCAAGCTGCAAGTGAAAGATATCTTTTGTGAAATTTGTGAGAATCAATTCTTCTTTAAGTCGCTCAAATGATTCCGGAAATCCATATTCTGGCCCAATCAAATTGGTAGTCCCTGGAAATGAGTTAGAAACTGATTCGATTGACTTAAGAAGAGTCCGGAACTCTTCTTCATTAAGCCTCCTAATTACTTCTGTGAGCTGTGAGAGACTGATTGAGCTGACATCTGCAACAGGAGACGCAGTCCATCCTTTATCTGGACTCACCACATTGATTTGCGGAGGCCTTTCACAGCCATCCAACAGATGTTTCTGATGAAAATCCTCAGCAACGTCCCTACGTTCTTCCCCACCTTGCTCAGAACCAGATCCAATTTGCACCTCTGACTTTTCTTCAAAATAAGAACCTGGAACATCTTCTCTTTTCTGCTCGGTTGGCACAACAGCACTAACAAGTAAAGATCCATCTGCCTCAGGTAAAGCTGAAGCAGATACTGTGAGTCCATCAGACATGGTTGCTCCAGCTGGCAAAGATGCTTCATCTGCCTTACCAGTTTGCCCATCTACAGAGGAAGCTAGGTTGGTGAGAGCTTCAGCAGTTCTATCAATCTCAGACAGAGAAAGAATTCTATCTCCTTCAAGCTTCACTTCTGCCTCACGACTAGGATCAGATTGCTTTGTATCTGAAGCAAATACTAACATTCCATCAGATGCTTCATCCACCTTACCAGTTTGCTCATCTACAGAGGGTGCTTCACCAGAGAAACTTTCAACACTTCTATCAAACTCAGATGAAGAAAACATGTTATCTCCTTCAAGCTTCACTTCTGCTTCACGACTAGGATCAGATTGCTTTGTATCTGAAGCAAATACTAAAATTCCATCAGATGCGTCATCCACCTTACCAATTTGCTCATCTACAGAGGGTGCTTCACCAGAGAAACTTTCAACGCTTCTATCAAGCTCAGATGAAGAAAGCATGTTATCTCCTTTAAGCTCCACTTCTGCTCCATGTCTATGATTATATTTCTTTGCATCCAAACCATCAGCTTCCTGCATTGCCCCTACCCAGCAACAAATGAGATTCTAATTATACATCAAACCCATCAATTTTCCTAATCTGCCCAGTTAATTTCCAGGAGAATCCCAAAAGACATAGAGAATATACAAAGAAAGTTAAATAAAAAAAGGAGAAGAGCACAACCTACATCGGTTACCTGATCTTCCCTCTGCTGCATCAACACTGTATTAATATTCTCCTGTGAAGGCAATGATTCCTCTTCTCTACTCAGACTCTCTGTGTCAACAGTAACACACATCCCCGCAGCAAAATCAACTGAAGCAGGTTGCGCTGACACATCAACTGGTATAGACATATTGGCATTTTTGGCTTGCCCTCCAGAATCCACAACATGTAACGTGTCCGAAGAAATAACCCTTGCCACTTCAGCATCAGCGGTCCCAGTATTCTCCCCCTCATTCCTGACATAAAATTCAACATCATGCTTAGTGACCCCCACCTCCTGTGATGGTGACTCAGCATTTTGGTCGATCGGAGTTTCAACTACACTTGTCTCATGTGTAATAGGCACCACTGAGGGACCAGCAGCAATCTCAGAAGCTGCAGATTTCTCCCCAGAATGTGACCCTGATGAGTTGATGATAGTCAGATTAGCGTCTACAGGAGACTCAATTTCTCCTTCAGGGGCCTGAGGCAATGCTGTAGATTTAGTGGCACTAGAGACTGCATCAGCATCAGCTTCATTCTGATCCGATTGACCAGACTTCTTTGAGGATTTTCCATGGCTTCCACTGCCTTTACTATCTTTCTTCTGACGATATTGTTGAAGCTGATGACAAATATACAAGACTATATATTAAAATCCGATAGCTCATTTCCACTCTCTGGTTTGTTCATGTGACGCTAAAGAAACAAAAAAGAAAAAGATAGAAAATACCTATAGGCACTATACAAAAAAAATTCTTTAAACATATCTAAAGTAACAAAGAAAAAGGATACAACACAGACAAGTTAGAATTTAATAGGGGTGGCAAATTAGGGCATGGAATACATGGGATTCGTCAAAAACCCTAATGCTCTCTCATAACCAAGAGCTATGTGTACCTTTTTTCGTCCGGCAGCGAGCAGATCGGTACGGCTCTTGTTCTTGTCCATCCGATCCACTCCGTTCTTGCCCCCCACTGTGTATCCGCCCAGATCACCACGGCCACGTCTCAATCACCATTGAATCCTGCCTATAAACCATTAAACACAATCACCATTACATAGAATAAATACACGTTCGGTGCAGAAAAATCAAAACTGAAACTCGAATTTTATGCTGATTTCAGAAAAAGAGAAACATGCCGGCACTGAGCCCAATACATTTGGTACATTTTCATTCAATTTCCTTTCCCGGCAACCAAACAGGATATCAAAACGAAATCTGATTCGGAAGATCCAGAACCTAATTCACTCACTAACAATCCCCAAAAACAAACCTAATCAGACGAAAACAAAACAACGAAAAGGGGCACGAATCACAGAAGACGAAAACGAAATCGATTCGTTCGAAAATTCAAACGAAGAAAGCGTACCTGGATTTCCCACCAGCTCCATCTATTGGGCCGCCGTGGTTAATAGGATGGTTTTGGTGCCAATTGCTTGGGCTCTAATGAAAGCTTCTATGGCGCCCTCTGGGTCTCTCTCTCGGCGTCACTGTGTGTATGCGTTGGTCCCTTCCTTGTCCCCTTGGATCTAACGCAACCTTCGTTTTTGCTGTGTTAACCTCATTTGCCTGTAGGTAGCGTAAAATGTCGATTTGGAAGGGAAGGGAATTGAAACGTCGCTGTTTTGGTGATTGGGTTGGTTGGACTTGGAGCAACTGTTTTCCCTTTGCTATTGAACCCAATAATTTGCCTTGGGCCTTCGGTGAAATGGATTATCCATCTAACCAAGAAATATATTTTAAAACCCAATTATGTTTTTCTTTTAAAAAATTCATAATGTTCTGATATGACCTTCTTTTTTTCTTTTCTTTTTCAAAACAAGTATATTCTACTCTAATCTAATATAAAGTACAGGGAGGGAAATTCGAACTCTGATGCATAGTGAGGAACATATTCGCTCTAATTAATTTGGGCAAACTCATGTTTGCTATGACACGATGGTTTTTTTGTCAATGTTAGAAAATGGAATGAGGCTTTTTTCACACATACTCTTAAGGTGTCAAGGAAGTCGGAGCTAAAATAACTAGTCTACAAGTCAAGGTCCTTTTTCACTGCATCAAATCCCGTTGGCTGTTATGTCTTAAATAAGTTGAGATAAATAATTTGACTTTTCCATTAATGTTTATAGACTACTTTGGGGAAGTCAAGCATTATCGAATAGTCTTTCCATGGTAAGTTAGGTATTTAGATTGATGCATAGGTGGATCTATTAAGGAGTTAGAGGGGGTAGGCTCCTTGTTTCAGAGTGGTGTTGGACAGGGTGGGCCAAAATATTTGTTCTATAGCTTCTTTATCTACCCCTCATAAAGAAATTTTTTTTATCCGTCATTGGGCAAGGATATACAATAAACTAAGGAAACGAATATAGTGTGTTTTGATAATACTAAAATAACCATGATGATAATCAAATAGCTAATCCTTTCCGATCTAACTTTTTTGCATGAATGTACTTTAAAAGAAACATTTAAAATGTGAATTGTTTAGAACTTGGTGTTAAGTTATGGAACTCGGGACTAAAATGTGAATTCTTCTTACTATTTTACTTTGAATATGACCTATAAGGGAATTTATACATACCAACGGGCCAATTTTAGTCCCGAGGCTGGGCTAACAAGGCCCAACTCTATTGCTCCTTGAAGTTTAGAGTCATTCAATAGGGAGAGCCTTATATATGGCTCTTAGTCGAAGTTCTATCTCTTAACTATTAAATCAGGCTAACCAATTTAATTCCACGGCGAACAAATTTGATTCAATAGTTAAAAGATAGAGTTTCACATAAAGGCTATATATAATATCATCACTATAGAGTTCTTGTGGTGTTTAAATTTCGGAGACTAGAGGCAGCCTGTTTCAAGACTGTTTAGGCCCATAAGGCCCAGCTCCGGTCACACGTCATGGCTAAAACGGCAGAGGACGGGGCCGTTTTGTTTAATATGCCTAGAATAAAGCATATGGCATGCTTTTGATATTGAAGACCGACTTTCACAAGTGGGGTAAGATTTGATGCAAAATTTAATTATGCCGATCAAGAAAATTCAACGCCTACCGAGATTGCTAAGAAAAGAATAATAATATTTTCAAAAGTTGCACGACAATCAAACTTTAATTATTAAATAAATGTCCACTGTGGTGTCAACTAGAAGCTTCCAAAATAATAATAATAATAATAATAATAAATAACAAATATATAATAATAAAAATAAGAGAGAAGAAACAACTAGGGACGTCTTGACCAATACAAAAATTATATGCATTGCCAGTTGGATCCTTTTAAGCACTCCAACCTTTGTCTTGATATTATTATTATTTGCAAACCCTTTTATTTGACTTTTAAAACATTTTAAAATTATGAGGAGAATAAAATTATGGCACTATTGGCTATTGGGTGCTCTATCTCTTCGACTGTGAGGAGGAGCATCAAATTTTGAAGATACGAATTTATTTCTTTATCCATACAAATGTTTCTAGCGGAGAATCAAATCCTATGCGTATCAAACATGGCCACAATGTAATAAATTTTTTTGGAGGTGGTCCGGCGCAAAGTCAAACATCGATTCGTATTGAGATTCAACGAATTTTTTAGTTAAAAGTTGAATTAACTCTAGGATGTGAATAAAGTAAGTTAACTTGTGACAAAAATTATTCAGTTCTTCCAGTACGTTCCTTGAGTTCTAAAATAAATACACGTGGAGCGAGCATAATTACGAAAGTAGGTAAAAATTGCATAACTTACAGAAGTAAACATGTTGTCAAAAAACTATTTCGATATTACAAAAATGTAAATTTATGTTTGTTTTAAATTATTTTCCACCGTTATCCATTACATTGCATCAAAATTCAAGAAGAAAGATTATTAAGAATTTTTGCCTGAACCCTTCGTATAACATATGGTATATATATTGGAGTGGCAAGGAAAAATATAAATAATATTCTTAATATTTCTTAACCAAAAAAATAAAAATTGATGCATAGTTAGTAGTATTTTGCCTCTGCAATTATGTGCATAATCTTTAAAGAAAGTCATAGTCAACTCTACGTCTTCATTTTAACCGTCATATATTTATAGGATAAATGGGACGGTTAATATAAGAGATACAGGAAGGACTCAGCTTTTATGAAAAGCAAAAACCTAGTCAATGGTTTCGGATTTAAAAAGGAAAAGGAGACTTCCACATGATCCCCGACTTTTGGTCAGCTTTATTTTCTCTTCCTCGATCAGTAATTTTTATTTTTGGGTAGAACAGTGATTAATTAATCCCATTAATAACTCAGCCAAAAAAATAAAAATAAAATTGACATTTCTCATTCACATAGAGGCATTGATCAAGGAATGAGAATTTGATTAACTACATATTTTAAGAGAGCATTTTTGCTGCTCACCACTTTAACTCAATGTGTATCTTCACCATCCTTCTTAAATGTTGCTGCCTGAAATGGTGGCTAGGGTTGTTGATTTTTTTATTTTATAAATGTTATTTTTATTATTATTTGGTTTTATATACTTTAATAAATTTAAAATTTTAAAATTTTAAAAGTTTAAAAGTTTAAAAGTTAACTATGATTATATCTATGGACATGTGTCAACTTCTAAGAATGGTGATGAGGTACACCTTGAGTTAAAGTGGTGAGCAAAAATGCTCTCCATATTTTAATGTGAAATCCATATGATTTCATATGTTAGGGAAATCATAAATTATAATTATTCCAATATCCATGTGAAAAGCATGATTTGAAGTTTTTCTAATACTCATTCTTGATAAGTAAACACGACATAAGAGATTGTAAATACATATATAGTAAGGTGGTCAGAGCAATGTGTCGCTTATTCGAGGAACCACCTGATTGTATTACCCATGTTTTTTTCGAGGATTGTAACTTGTAATTTTTAAGGGTATGTTTCTAGGGGGTGGGGGTGCTCTAACGGAGGCAAAGTTCCTTCTTATGCATTAAATTTGGAGGATAGGCTACTTTAGTAGTCCAACGACCATACGCCCTATTTGGTGTCAAAATACTCGCCTAACCCCTCTAGGATATAATATGGTTTTAATACTTGTTTCTTTCCTCTTCATCAATAAAAACTCTATTACCTTAATCTCGAAAAAAAAACAAGTTTGAATTCTCATTCCATAAATTATAATAATACGAAATAACACAATTTATAGCAAATACTTAACTATTCTAGAAGACACTTTCATGAGCGTTGAATTATGGGTCAAATAAATTATTTTGAGTAAAATGAATATTGTGGGGGTGAAGTTTTACCATTTCAAGTCACGAAACACACGTTGGTCATTTTCCAAGGGTCAGGACAAACAAGCAAGCTTCCTTCTTTTGACTTGCACACTCACGTGGTCTAAGTTTCTAGTTGGTAATTAAGAATAAATCCGAAAAATCAAACTATTTTACGATGCGACACTCGTGATATTAAAATGTCCTAACTTTACAACACGTTTAGGTTTTGTTATTTATTTGTGAATTAATTTATGCTTGCATATCTCGTGTTCACGGTTGACGAAAACCATCAATCCATGTCAGAAGACAATTCAACCCTAACTGTTATTTATTTTTTCCCCATTTATTATACCCAAAAAAAAAAGACCAATTGCTTGCATTTCGGCCTTTGCCAAAGTCTATTAGCATTTTTACTACGCCAAATCAATAACTATAGTTACGTCTAAAAGAAAGTATATATCTTTTGGCACCATTTAAAGACTGATAATATATATATATTTTTTTCAAAGAGTCCCAAAAAATTTAAGTATGACTTTTTTTCCTTAGAGACTTAAGAGCACCCAAACCTTTTTCACCACCGAATTCATCTTTGGAATTCCTAACTGTTTGAATATTCACCACCGAATTCATCTTTGGAATTCCTAACTGTTTGAATAAATATATAAACACTTTACGTATCGGTTCGGTTCCAATGTGAGGGTGCGTTAGGACGAGGGAGTTAAGAGTATTTTAAAGAATTTATTCGGGTTAACTATTGAGTATAATGAAATTTTAATATGAAATTTGAACTTTAGCTTCATAATAAAAAATTAATATGTAAATTAGCAGTTGTTATGAAATAAATAGTCGTCATATTTGTAAATGATAACATCGATGATGATGAGGTGCCGGTTGTGAATAATAACAGTAAATGCTCTTGATTTTTTCTCAAATTTGAAAAATTATACAATATTTAAGTGAAATGAAAGTTAAAATTTGCGATCTCAAAATTCTAATTTTTTAAATAAAAAATTTGACCTTGAATTATTTTCTAATAATAAAAAGTGTTGCATTCAATATTTAATCTTAATTTCTCCATCAAATAAAACCGTCTAAAAGAAATAAACTTTTATAACCAAACAAAACTCACAAGTCATAATAAAGTCTCACAACCAAACAGTACAGTCCAAAACCAAACCCCCTCCTACTTTTTTACCCGTTCCTCTTCCTCCTCCTTCTGGTCCAGTCAACCTTCTCATTTGTTTTCTTCTCCTCATCACGAGAAAATATAATACTACCAGTTTATAGTTGTCCCACACTGACATTTCCTCCCACCGTGGGACCCACCACCCTCAAGTTTTTCAGGAAAAACTTATTTATATCATCAGTCATCCCAATAGAAATCTTCAAACCCATCTCACCCGTCCGATCAAATATCCCATTTTGACTCCCCATCCCTTTATATTTTCCCACACCCCCCCACCACACAACCCCCAAAACCTCTTCCTCCTCAACACACCCAAAACAACTCCTCATCTTCTCAAATCTTCCATGGCCATTTGAGCGCCGCTTGAGATCTTAACCTCGTCTGCGTTTCTAACAGTTCAAAAATGGCGGTGGACCTGATGAACTTTCCGAAGATGGAAGATCAGAAGGCTATACAGGAAGCTGCATCGCAAGGCTTGAAGAGCATGGAGCACCTGATCCGCTTTCTATCGCACCAGCAGCAAACTAATCAGTCGTCTCGCTTGGACTGTACGGACATCACCGACCACACCGTCTCCAAGTTCAAAAAGGTCATTTCGCTCCTGAACCGGACCGGCCACGCCCGGTTCAGACGCGGACCTGTTCAACCGGATCAACCGGTTCAGTTCCCCTCTTCTTCTTCTCATCCCTCGTATTCACAAACATTGAGCTTGGCTCCGGCTCTGAATCCGAGGCCCTCTCCTGCGCCGGCTCCGGTCACTACACTACCGATTGTCCCGCCGGCTCCGATCGAGTCGAGCTATGTCCAATCTCAGCCGCACAGCATGACGCTAGACTTCACGAGGCCTAATGTCTTCGCATCAAATCCTAAGAGCACGGAGATCGAGTTCGCGAAGGAGAGCTTCAGCGTCTCGTCGAGCTCGTCGTTCATGTCGTCGGCGATCACCGGAGACGGCAGCGTTTCGAACGGCAAACAAGGATCGTCGATCTTCCTGGCACCCGCGCCGGCCGTCTCCGGCCCAAAGCCTCCGCTCTCTACGGCGCCGTTTAAGAAGAGGTGCCACGAGCACGACCACCACTCCGACGACGCGTCGTGCAAGTATTCCGGCTCGGGTTCTGCTTCTGGCTCCGGCAAGTGCCATTGCTCCAAGAGAAGGTATGCGTGCTTCACCGTCTGCGCATTTTTGTGTCCGCTGTTAATTGTTAAGCTAAAATACGCATTTACCGTTACTGAGAGACGATAGAGTTGGTTTTTCCGAAGATTTTCAAATGAAATTTTAGTTGATTATCCGGGGAAGCGAGTTGACTCGGACGATTTCAACTCGGCTATAATCTGGTGGATCCGTCCAAGTTTCGGGTCAACTAGTTTGGTTGCTGGGCCATTGATGGGCGCAGCACTTGTTGACGCTGACATGATAAGATGCGCCTTTTTCCAAATGGCGCATCTTAGCGAAATATTTTTTTGGCTTTTTTCGCGCGCGAGGGAAAAATACTTGGTTATTTAAGTTTGACCGACGACCTTTTTCTTTTTTAGAAAATAAATTAATTGTTTTTTTCTTTCTATAATTCAGGAAAAATCGGGTGAAGAAAACCATTCGGGTCCCAGCGATTAGTTCAAAAATCGCCGATATTCCACCGGACGAGTACTCGTGGAGGAAGTACGGTCAAAAGCCGATCAAGGGCTCACCCTACCCAAGGTATTGAATTTAAATCTGTGCCCTTCATATACAAAGGAGCAAAATAATCAGAATTCAGCATGATCTGACGGTCTGGATTAGGTCTAATATTTTGGACAATTGTTTTTTGTTATCAGGGGATATTACAAGTGCAGTACGGTTAGGGGGTGCCCAGCAAGGAAACACGTGGAGCGTGCCCCGGATGATCCGGCGATGCTGATCGTAACATACGAAGGGGAACACCGTCATGCGCCGGAGAACGTGGGGTTGGTGTTCGAGTCAACGTGAGGGAAAGTGGGTGGAAAGAGAAGGTATGTGGGTGGAGAAAGCGATTGTGGGTGTGGGTTTGATGTAAAATTTTATTTTATTTTAATTTTTTTAGTTGAATTAATTAATAGGATAATGGGGGGAATAGAGAGGCAGAATCTCAAATCTGTAAAAGCGGTGTTTAGTTTAATTAATTAAATTGTACTTATTTAATTAATTTTTATTGCATTTGGTGGGGGGAAAATTATTTAAATTGGTTTTGGGAAGATTTATCTTCGTATGGCAGACTGCCACACACTTGAATTCATGATTGTTTTATAGGTTAAAGAGAGCATCCCATGACAAAAAAGGTCAAAAAATTGATTCGAAATTGTGGAGGGAATCATGATGACTTGGAGATAAAAATGAGGAGGAGGGGAGTCAAATTCAATTGCTTTAAGTTGGTATTTGTATTGAAAGTCAACAGCTTCCCCCTACCTTCCAATGAATTTTAAAAACGTGGTAGTGGAAGGGCGCTAAGACATTGGACTTTGGAGGCAACGACTTATAACCCATCACAATAATTAGAGGAGAGATTTATGATGGTAGGTATCTGTAATCTATCTATGGCGAATGATCTTGTAGTTAGAAACCCTAGCATCGTGCCTCCTCCATATGATCTGCCATCTCTTTTTGATGTACTTGGGGAGAGAAAAGACAAATTCAATTAAACAACCAGAAAACATGACAGACCAACCAAATCGCGAATGTCACTAAGGGCGGTTTGGTTCGGTTTGTTAAACCATGTACTTTTTTACTTCTTCTATGTAACTCAACTAAACCAATTAGGTGTGAATTAGATGATTTTCGCAATTTATTCGGTTCACAAGCCTGATTTCATTTGGCATAGCTTCTTGAATTGAACTCTATGAGATGGGTCTTGTCAAGGGAGGAATGGGTGGATGTGTAGCTAGCTAGAACTCAAGCCGAGAAATAATATGGGAGGAGTCCCAGACTAAGAAATAATCTCCTTAATAATTCTAGGACAAGTCTCAAACCAAGAAATAATCTCACATTACATACCTCAATTGACGACTCACAAGCCACTATTTGCATACTGTATTTAGAGTTTGTGACGACTCACAAGCTCGAATGGGTGAAGAAGCTGTCAAATGGTGTTTGAGCCTTGATTCAAATACACGTTAGCATGAGAAAATACTCCAGGAAATGAAACCACAAAATCATCATAAGGCCAAGACCCAAAAATTAGGACCAGGTCTTTGCGTTTGACAAGGAAGGCTTGAACTCGACGTCTCTGGAAGTTTCCGTGGGGGCAGAAGCAGAAGAGAAGAAGGAAAATGAACCTCCTACCAAAACAGAGAGTTGTCAGTAGGCGGGGAATGACGTCAAGCTCGCCGTATGGATCGGAGGTTGCCGCAGGTCGGGTGGGGTGGTTGGAATGGGTGGGGTGGTTGGAATGGGTGGCGGTGGAGACTTAGGTCACGGTATTGCTGGTTTGTTATTTTTTCAATTTTTTATAGGACCATTTAATAACCATTTCAATTTTAGCTTTTATTTTTTATTTTTTTGTGATAGAGTATAGAGGAAAAAGAGGAATAATGGAAGTGAGAATGAGAGTGGAGATGAGATAGCGAAGCAAGATGAGAGGGGAGGATGGGAGGGATGAGTAACAAAAGTGAAAACAAAAACTAAAAAAATTGAAATATATTTCAAATTGTTTTCACTTATGTTACTCATTTCTCTTATCCTCTCTCTCTCAATCCCATATTCACTCTTATTCTCACTTTCATTTTCCTTTATACTATAGCAAAAACAAAACCAAAAACTGAAAATAAAAATTGAAATAGTTATTAAACGAACCCTTAGTTTTTTAAAATTAATTTAAGGTTAACACTGTTATATTGGGATTAAGTTATAAAACACGTGTCAAATAACAAGAAAATAGACACCAAATTGGGGAAAACAGATCCTCTCCCACGCAATCAAGCCTAATTAATCAATTTCACCGTGAATTAAGGCAGGCCTATGCTTAAGAAGTCAAATTACGTGGACTTGAAAAGTGAAGCTTATGCCTTCAATGTTCTTCTTCCTAGTAACTACTAACTACACAACCAAGAAACTTCATGCTGAAAAAAGTAACAGTCTTAGGCAGCAAGTGGACCATTGACTTTAAACGTCCTATAATTTAGCTTTCCATGCCCCAAATTGAACTCAAGTACGCAATTTCACAACCCATCTCTCAAATTGAACAAAACTTAATTTCACTGGCTTTACAGTGGAGAAGGTGGCTTAACAAGAATCGACGGCATACTCATTCTCCATCGTCGACACATAACTGGAGGTAATTCTTCAGAATATATTTTGTAACACGTATTAATTATATTTTAACTAGACAGACAACACACGTCATGACTTATTGATCCCCCAGAATGAAGGTTTTGGTTGTGAGATTATTGATCACAGAATGCACACTTTTCAATGCATTCGTCTGCTGCTGGAGCTTTATGCATTCGGACCGTTCCGTATCCATGGAGTCCCATAGGTTGGGACTATTGGAAAGAAGTGAGAGGGATAGGGTGTCATTGCTGGCCGTCAAAGCTCAAATAAAGGAAGACCCTCATCGTGTCTTGAGTTCATGGAACGATTCCATCCACTTTTGCATGTGGCATGGCGTTACCTGCAGCAAAAGGCATCATCAGAGGGTCACTGTGCTCAACTTTGGGTCCCAAAACTTGGTGGGCTCCATATCCCCACACATTGGAAACCTAAGCTTCCTAAGGGAACTTCACCTCCAAGTCAACAGCTTTCGCCAACAAATCCCTGCTGAAATTGGGCGTTTGCGTAGGCTGCAGGTAATATTACTATACAAAAACTCACTCAGTGGCCCTATCCCTACCAACATTTCCAATTGCTTCAATCTCAACTTTATTAATTTTTGTCACAACAGCTTATTGGGTAAAATTCCTTCACAGCTGGACGCCTTGTCCAAGCTTCAAATATTTATTTTGGAGTCTAATCATTTAACAGGAGAGATCCCTCCTTCCTTGGGAAACCTTTCATCTCTTGAGTGGCTTCGTGCATATGACAATATCTTGTTGGGAAGCATACCTAGTTCTGTAGGCAGACTGAAAAATTTAACATTTTTGGCATTGGATATGAATAGATTGTCTGGCACCATCCCTCCCTCTATCTTTAACCTCTCTGCTCTTACTACTTTTTCTGTCTCAGTAAACCAAATTCAAGGGAGTCCTTCCCTCAGACTTGGGAATAACTCTTCCTAATCTCCAAAACTTTCACTGTTTTACAAACCGATTTACCGGACCAATTCCTCTGTCAATATCCAATGCCACAAATTTAGTCGGATTTATTGTTGCAGAGAACAAATTATCTGGGCAAGTGCCGAGTTTGCGAAACCTTCATAAGCTTCAATACTTTACCCTTCATAAGCTTCAATTGGTCTTAATTTAATTTGTTGATTAAGTCGGAAGGTATGTATTTGTATTAAAAGTCAAAAGCTCCCCTACCTTCCAATGAATTTTAAAAACGTGGTAGTGGAAGGGCGCTAAGACGTTGGACTTTGGAGGCAACGACTTAACCCATCACAAGAATTAGAGGAGAAATTTATGATGGTAGGTATCTATAATCTATCTATGGCGAATGATCTTTTATTTAGAAACCCAGCATCGTGCCACCTCCATGTGATCCTCCGTCTCTTTTTGATGTACTTGGGAGAAAAGACAAGTTCAATTAAACAACCGGAAAACATGACAGACCAACCAAATCGCGAATGTCACCAAGGGCGGTTTGGTTCGGTTTGTTTTTGAGGTCAAGTTCACAAGCCTGATTTCATTTGGCATAGCTTCTTGAATTGAACTCCATGAGATGGGTCTTGTCAAGGGATGAATGGGTGGATGTGTAGCTAGCTAGAACTCAAGCCAATAAATAATATGGGAGGAGCCCACACTAAGAAATAATCTCCTCAATAATTCTGGGAGGAGTTCCAAACCAAGAAATAATCTCATATTACATACCTCAAAAGAAGACTCACAAGCCACTATTTGCATACTGTATTTAGGATTTGTGAAGAGAAGATGAGAGTATAGTATGTTATTTGGATTGAAAGAGGAGTAATTTGTCAATAGGGTGTAGAGAAGGTTATGTTTTTCTAAAACTTAATATGATGAGTGATGTGGTGTGTGTATAGATGTACTAGGGTTAAGTATCAAGTTGGATGATCTTTTTTGTCTTTTTACACAATAATAAAACTTAAGAGCTTAATAATTTAAGCATTGGGATGAACAAAGAAAAGTGGTTTAAATAGAAATCTCATTTCAAAAACGCGGTGGTGGATTAGAAATAATGGGCTTAAGAATAGCATGAAACTCGTTAATGAAGCTGGGTCACGCTCATGGTGCTTGACCACAGCACTCAACACAAAGTGGACGAAGATTAAGAAAGCTTTCTGTACTGTTGGTTTGGTCAAATGGGCATATCTTGCATTTGGGCTCAATCTAAATACTAATGTGGAAGGGAGTAGGGCCAGATGCTTTTATGTTCATTTCTCATGTACTGAAATGAAACCCCCAATGAGGCAATTGGTTAGGATTACGATAAGTCACAGATTCGATTCTCTTCAGTGTAACAAAAGAAGAAATCATGATACATGCTAGATAGGCAAGTTTTTCTCATTCGTCAACCTATGTGGCTGTTGAAGTTGAAGCACAAGCTCGAATGGGTGAAGAAGCTGTCAAATGGTGTTTCAGCTTTGATTCAAGTACACGTTAGCATCAGAAAATACTCCAGGAAATGAAACCCCAAAATCATCATAAGACCAAGACCCAAAAATTAGGACCAGGTCTTTGCGTTTGACAAGGAAGGCTTGAACTCGACGTCTCTGGAAGTTCCCGTGTTATATTGGGGTTAGGAATAAAACACGTGTCAAATAGCAAGAAAATAGACACCAAATTAATGCAATCAAGCCTAATTAATCAATTTCACCGTGAATTAAGTCAAATTACGTGGACTTGAAAAGTGAAGCCTATGCCTTAAAATGTTCTTCTTCCTAGTAACTACTAAATACACTACCAAGAACCATCATGCTGAAAAAAAGTGTCTTAGGGAGCAAGTGGACCATTGACTTTAAACGTCCTATAATTTAGCTTTCCATGCCCCAAATTTCACAACCCATCTCTCAAATTGAACAAAACTTAATTCACTGGCTTTACAGTGGAGAAGGTGGCTTAACAAGAATCGATCATTCCCAATTCGACGGCACACTCATTCTCCATCGTCGACACATAACTAGAGGTAATTCTTCTGAATATATTTTGTAACACTTATATTTTAACTAGACAGACAACATACGTCATGATTTAGAGAAAACTTAAATTCAATTTTTTCTGTGACTTATTGATCCCCCAAAATGAAGGTTTTGGTTGTGAGATTATTGATCATAGTATGCACACTTTTCAATGCATTCGTCTGCTGCTGGAGCTTTATGCATTCGGACCGTTCCGTATCCATGGACTCCCATAGGTTGGGACTATTGGAAGGAAATGAGAGGGATAGGGTTTCATTGCTGGCCGTCAAAGCTCAAATAAAGGAAGACCCTCATCATGTCTTGAGTTCATGGAATGATTCCATCCACTTTTGCATGTGGCATGGCGTTACCTGCAGCAAAAGGCATCATCAAAGGGTCACTGTGCTCAACTTAGAGTCCCAAAACTTGGTGGGCTCCATATCCCCACACATTGGAAACCTAAGCTTCCTAAGGGAACTTAGCCTCGGAGGCAACAGCTTTCGCCAACAAATCCCTGCTGAAATTGGGCGTTTGCATAGGCTGCAAGTATTAGGTCTATTCAACAACTCACTCAGTGGCCCTATCCCTACCAACATTTCCAATTGCTTCAATCTCAACGCTTTTCATTTTGGTGGCAACAGCTTAGTGGGTAAAATTCCTTCACAGCTGGGCGCCTTGTCCAAGCTTCGAATATTTCTTTTAGAGTCTAATAATTTAACAGGAGAGATCCCTCCTTCCTTGGGAAACCTTTCGTCTCTTGAGAAGCTTGGTGCAAAAAACAATAGCTTGTTGGGAAGCATACCTAGTTCTTTTGGCAGATTGAAACATTTAACGACTTTGGTATTGGATAAGAATAGATTGTCTGGCACCATCCCTCCCTCCATCTTTAACCTCTCTGCTCTTACTTGCTTTTCTGTCTCAATAAACCAAATTCAAGGGAGTCTTCCCTCAGACTTGGGAATAACTCTTCCTAATCTCCAAGACTTTAGATGTTTTACGAACCGATTTACCGGACCAATTCCTCTGTCAATATCCAATGCCACAAATTTAGACAATTTTTATGTTGGAGATAATAAATTATCTGGGCAAGTGCCGAGTTTGCGAAACCTTCATAAGCTTCAATACTTTGCCCTTCAGCAAAATTATCTTGGAAGTGGCACTTATGGTGACTTGAGCTTCATCTCAGACTTGACCAATGCCACAAAGTTAAGGCACTTGCTTTTAGGCTCTAACAATTTTGGTGGCACTCTGCCCCCATCAATATCCAATCTCACAACAGAGCTTATAAAGCTGGCGTTCCAAGAAAACCAACTGCATGGAGACATCCCAGTTGGGATTGTGAACCTGATCAACTTGGAATCATTGAGTTTGAGAAGTAATCACTTCACAGGTAGCATCCCCAGGGACATTGGAAAGTTATCAAGTCTAGGGCCGTTGAGTCTTCAACACAATGAATTATCAGGGAGCATCCCATCCTCTCTAGGAAATTTAACCATGCTAATCGCTCTCCAATTGCAAGAAAACAACCTTCAAGGCAACATCCCTTCAAGCCTAGGGCAATGCCTCGGGCTGCTGACATTGAATCTTTCCCAAAATAACCTCGACGGTGCAATACCTCGCCAAGTTTTTGGCCTCCCCTCCTTGTCCATTTCTCTAGACTTGTCCAGAAACCACTTGACTGGTTCCCTTCCTGTGGAGATTGGAAAGCTAAATAGCCGTGTACTGGATGTTTCTGATAACATGCTATATGGAGAGCTTCCCAGTAGCCTTGGTAGTTGTTTGCGTTTAGAAGTCCTACACTTGCAGGGCAACTTCTTCAATGGGACAATTCCTTCATCTATGGCTTCATTGAGAGGGATTCAAGATTTGGACCTTTCTCACAACAATTTTTCTGGCGAAATTCCAAGGTTTTTAGAGGGCTTTGTCTTCTTGAAGAATATGAACTTATCTTTCAATGAACTTTGGGGAGCAGTTCCAACTGAAGGTGTTTTTAAAAATGCTAGTGCAACTTCTGTTGTTGGAAACATCGGGCTCTGCGGTGGGGTTGCTAGTCTCCGGCTGCCCAACTGCAGCTCCAAAGAGTCCAAGGGAAGAAGAAGACTGTCTCCTAGATTGAAATTAATAATTTCCATAGTCTCTGCCTTTCTAGGAATAGCTCTGGTTTTTGTCCCTTTATATCTCTGCTTGCTAAGAAAGAAGGGTAAAAAAACTGCATCATCAAGCGCCAACCTGGCAAACTCTATGCTGCAAGTCTCATATGCTACTCTTCTAAAAGCTACTGATGGGTTCTCTTCAGATAATTTGATTGGTTCTGGTAGCTTTGGATCTGTGTACAAAGGAGTTCTTGATGATCCTGATAGGTCACCTCAACTTGTTGCCATTAAAGTTTTTAACCTGTCACGCCAAGGAGCTTCTAAGAGCTTCCTAGCTGAATGTGAGGCGCTAAGAAATATCAGGCATCGAAATCTTGTCAAGATTATAACCGCGTGTTCAAGTGTTGATTTTCGCGGTAATGATTTCAAGGCTCTTGTTTACGAGTTCATGGACAACGGAAGCTTAGAGGAGTGGCTGCATCCAACTTCACCCAAGAATTTGAGTCTTGTTCAGAGGCTGGACATTGCCATGGATGTTGCTTGTGCTCTGGATTATCTTCATAATCATTGCGAGACACAAATAGTTCATTGTGACCTCAAGCCAAGCAATGTTCTTTTGGACAAGGAATTGACTGGCCATGTTTCTGACTTTGGACTAGCAAAATTTCTCTTGAAACTAACCAGCAATGTGTCAGAAAATCATCAAACAAGTTCCATTGGGTTAAGAGGATCAGTTGGCTATGCAGCTCCAGGTAAATACTCTCTCATCCCTTATGCTTCACAATTTCCTCATCCTATTTTTTACTCTCAAACAATTCAAAGACAGCTATGTTTTTATCTACAATTGTGTTGATACAATTTTTGATGTTTGAATTGTAGAGTATGGCATGGGAAGTGAGGTGTCAACTTATGGGGATGCCTATAGCTTTGGCATTCTGTTGTTAGAGATGTTCACAGGGAAGAGACCTACTGACGACATGTTTAGTGGTGGCTTCAACCTTCATAATTTCGCGAAGATGGCTTTCCTAGATAGGAGAGTTACAGAGGTTGCTGATTCACTGCTTCTTCAAGATGGTACCAGTGACAGCATCGTGATACCTCGAAAAATCGAAGAATGCTTGAGTTCGATATTCGGAATTGGGATTGCATGTTCTGCTGAATCCCCAGCAGACCGAAAGGATATCGGTGATGTTGCATCTGAGTTGCACTCCATTAGGGACAAGCTTCTTGTGTAGAAGCTTTTGCTACTCTATTTTTATTTTCCAGTTTTTATGTGCTACATGCGTGTACTTGATGCTGCTATAGCGCATGAGGAAATTTGCAAGTAAATAGTGCAATGGTGTGGGAGCCATTTTGGGGTCACATGTTGTAGCCATTTTTCATAGCTGCCACCAATAACCAAGTTGACGAAACCAAAATTTCAATTCAAGAAAGGAACATTTTGATTTATGATGAATGACTGCCAAAGAAACCATTGGAGTTTACCATGTTGGTCCTAATTACTTTCGGTGTTTTTGTAGTTGGGTGGGTGTCCATAGAAGATTTCACTTGTAGATTCGAACAAGGGTGTCCAGAGAAAGTAGGTTGTGACTTGTGAGGTAGGGCCAGAATATTCCCCATCAAAGCTTGTGAGGTGTTTTTCAAAACGAAGTGATTCTTGACTGGTCACTGCACTGGTGGAGAGTTTTGTTGCCTGCTACTCATGGGGTCAAGCTGCTTTTATATTCATCTCTTCTGTACTAACACTGAGAGGATTTCTCTCTCTCTCTCTCTCTCTCTCTCTCTCTCTCTCTCTGTGTTGAGAATTTTCTATAATTATTTGACAGATAAATTGTTTATTTTTAATATACTTTTATATATAGCCATCTTCTATACCATGCTATAAATTATTTAGATGGTTTGACAACTTGCACAAGCAAGAAGAGGCACAAGATGAGACAGTGCAATCATAATTAGTAGGCCAGCTAACAGATCTGGAAATTCATAACCAAGTTGGCAATTTCCAAACCATCCTCTCCTTTATTTGACCAGCACTGTAGTTTATTTCCATCTGTGGTCCCATGAATGGAGACTACAATTTATATATACACACACATTATTTTAATTGAAAAGACAACGGTTATAGTTGAGAAGTCCGAGTTATATGTATCACTTTTACTAATCATATTTTTTACAAAATTGATTATATACGAGTCACTACATAAGTATATCCTACATGAATTTCTTCATTGTAACAGATATAATCAACAAATCTGATATGATCATACAAGTATTATTTTCTTGACAAGAATATTAAATAGTTTATTTTCCTGTATTTACTGGACACACACACCCAAAAAAAAAGTTTATGAAAAAGTAGAATATTCTCTCTCAATTATGAATTTATTATTTATACCATATACTGTACTTTGCACTGGTAGAGTTAAAAAGCAAGCACTGATTGAAAGTTGTTGAACAGGATCATTTGAAAGTTTCAAAGAATGTGATCACCATGAAAATAGAAAAGACTTGCTGTTGTAGTCATAGTTTTGTGAAGTGAGGACAAATTTCCCAATTTCCAACTTCTCTTGCCCAAACCCACCCATGTAAAACAAAATTATTTTTTTAATTACATCAATTTAAAACTTTATTTTTTAAAAATGTTTTCAGTGATATGACAGCCTCTTTCATAATTTAATTTCATCCTTCCCCACCCATATAGCCAACCCTCATAATTAAGGAAAAAATTAATGATTTCTTTAATCATGTAGAATTTAGCTTTTGAATGAGTTGATGCAGTCAGATTCTACTTGTGTGCAAAGTGACTCTTCAAACTTAACAGAGTGGAGAAGAAGAGGAGGAGGCTGAGAAGGAAAGGTAAAGAAAAGTCATAAAAAGCAAAGCAAACAAAACAAAACAAAACAAAAACAAAAATAGAGTTTTGGCTGGCAGCAAGAGAAAATAAGAGAGAGAGAGTCAGAGAGAGAGAGAGGAGCTAAAACGAGTTTAAGAGCAAAGCAAGAGAGAAGGGTTTGCGGTTTTGCCTTACTGTCATGCACTTTGGCACCACTCTCGTCGGACATTGCGAAAAATAGAACTCTGCAAAAGTGCGCTCTGTCTTCCCATCACTCTCACATTACTTTCACGATTAGGGTTTCTCTCTCTCCTTCTTCCTTTTCTCTCTGTGTGTGAATCTCTGAATACCGGGTTCAGAATCTGATTCAACTCGGCCGGGTGAAGTGGATCTCTCTTTTGCTTCAAGTGAGTCCTTCTTATTCATTCCTTGTATTTCTTAACTCTCAAGAAAATCTGGGTTGCTGTCCTTTGGTTTGCTTGTTGTGGGTTGAGTGAGATTTTATGCTGTTTCTTAGCGTGTCGGTTTTGTTTTGTGAGGACCCAGATGAGGTTTTGTGCTTGTACTTGTGTCCTGATTGATTTTCGATGATTTCTAGAGAGATGAAGAAAATTTCACTTCAGAAAAGGAATATAAGAAAAGCCCAATTTTGAATTTTTTGTATTTAGCTGCTTGAAGTTGCTCCTTTTCTTTTTGCTCCCAATTTGAGTGAGACTTGGAGTTTCAAAGATTTTGATTTTGGGGTTTTGTTTGTTTTTATTTAGGATTTGAATGGCGAATTCGGTGAATGATAAGAGCATTGAGAGTTTGATATCTGCAAGCAAATCATTGAGGCTAAGCTTACAGAAATCACAGGGCCTGGGGTCGGCTCTAGAGAAAGCAGGAAACAGATTTGAAGAGATTAACCAGAGATTACCCTCTCTTGAAGCTGCGGTTCGACCCATTCGTGCAGACAAGGAAGCCCTCGCCGCCGTTGGTGGCCATATCAACCGTGCTGTTGGCCCTGCTGCAGCTGTGCTTAAAGTTTTTGATGCTGTTCATGGACTCGAGAAATCGCTTTTGTCAGATCCGCGTAGTGATCTTCCGGGGTACCTATCGGTGTTGAAACGCCTGGAAGAGGCTCTGAGGTTTCTGGGTGACAATTGTGGATTGGCAATTCAATGGTTGGAGGATATAGTAGAGTACTTGGAGGATAATGCGGTTGCGGATGATAGGTACCTTTCAAATCTGAAGAAATCATTGAAAGGTCTCCGAGAATTGCAAGATGGTGAGGGAAAGGCCAGCCTCGATGGCGGCCTTTTGGAGGCTGCGTTGGAAAAATTAGAAAATGAGTTCCGGAGACTCCTAATGGAACACAGTGTGCCACTTCCAATGTCGTCATCATCTTCACTTGGAGAGCAAGCTTGCATTGCTCCATCACCCTTACCTGTTCTGGTAATCCAGAAGTTGCAAGCTATTATTGGAAGATCGATTGCTAACAATAGACTTGAGAAGTGTATATCCATTTACGTTGAAGTTCGAAGTTCAAATGTGAGGGCAAGTTTACAAGCTCTCAATTTGGATTACCTTGAGATATCAATTGCAGAGTTTAATGATGTCCAAAGCATAGAGGGCTATATAGCACAGTGGGGAAAGCATTTGGAGTTTGCAGTGAAACACTTGTTTGAGGCGGAGTACAAGCTGTGCAATGATGTTTTTGAGAGGATTGGATTGGATGTCTGGATGGGTTGCTTTGCAAAGATAGCCGCTCAGGCTGGTATTCTTGCATTTCTACAATTTGGGAAAACTGTTACAGAGAGCAAAAAAGATCCGATAAAGCTTTTGAAGTTGTTGGATATTTTCGCATCTTTGAACAAATTGAGACTGGACTTCAACCGGCTTTTTGGTGGAGCAGCATGTATTGAAATCCAAAATCTGACAAGGGATCTCATTAAGAGTGTAATTGATGGAGCCGCTGAAATTTTCTGGGAGCTTCTTCTTCAGGTGCAGTTACAAAGGCAGAACCCGCCTCCTCCAGATGGGAGTGTTCCGAAATTGGTTAGCTTCATTACTGATTATTGTAATAAACTGCTTGGGGATGATTATAAGCCACTATTAACTCAGGTTCTGATCATTGACCGAAGTTGGAAGCATCAGAAGTTTCAAGAAAAACTCCTTATTAATGAGGTTTTGGAAATTATTAAAGCCATTGAGATAAATTTGGAGACATGGATAAAGGCTTATGAGGATGCCTCATTGTCCAACCTTTTTGCAATGAACAATCATTGGCATTTGTACAGGCACCTGAAGGGAACTAAGTTAGGGGTTCTGCTGGGAGATGCCTGGTTAAAAGAACATGAACAGTACAAGGACTATTATGCCACAGTGTTTTTGAGAGATAGCTGGGGGAAGCTTCCTGGTCATTTAAGTAGGGAGGGTCTGATTCTGTTCTCAGGTGGTCGTGCCACTGCCCGTGATCTTGTCAAAAAGAGGCTAAAAACCTTCAATGAAGCCTTTGATGACATGTATAAGAGGCAATCAAATTGGATAGTGTCAGATAAAGATCTAAGAGAGAAGACATGCCACCTTATAGTGCAGGCGGTTGTGCCTGTTTACAGAAGCTACATGCAGAACTATGGGCCCTTGGTTGAGCAAGATGCAAGTTCAAGCAAGTATGCGAAGTATTCAGTACAGACTTTGGAGAAAATGCTCTTGTCTCTCTTTCAGCCAAAGCCTGTTAGATACGGCAGTTTCAAAGGTAGGCAAACTAGTGGGAAATTTAACAATGGAGTAACAGATCTTCGCCGTACTACCTCTGCGGTTGTGTGATTGTCAAACTATGTGCGTTGTGGAATCACGGACAGGACTACCATGGTTAGCCTTCCACCTTGTACATACTGTCGTTCTCAGGGTCCTGGAGCCAAATACTGCTATCCCATTGCCTGAGATTCTAAGATAAGGAATTATTGTAACTCATCTGAATGTGATGAAGAGTTGAACACTGTCTCCACTGCCCAGTGGGTTCTAGGCCATGATGATGAACAAATATACAACCCCGTTGGATCCCCGCGTAGATAATATATTCAGGTATAGCTATCCGTTTTTCTTTCATCTCAGACTCATTAAATCAGTAATTAGGTTAGGCAGCAGGACAAACCTTAATACACCTTTGCTAGGTTCAATGTACAATTCTTTGATATAAAGTGCATCAAAGTGGTCTAGTTGTGATTGATTTTGTTATTTATCAGAACATGGGAAAGCTTAAAATTTAGGGACCTTCATGAGATGCTTGTTTTGTGCTATGAAATGGCATTGTTGAGAACTTGAAAATGTACTACAGCCATGTGCTATTGAAATTCTGTTGACAATAAAGTATCTACTCGTTTTAATGGAGTTGTTAAAGCTTTTAGTATTTTGTTGCTGGTGATTCTCCTTTTGTTTCTCTTTTCTGCTTGTCCTCGGTGTATGTGTTTATCCTTGTTAGACTTGCTTGGTAAGACACGAATTGGTATGTTATTCGTTTCTCAAAAAGCCTGTTTTTCCTTTTTGATAAGAAATGATTCCAATTGATCAAAACCTTCTGGGCCGGCTATGCTGTAACAGTTTGGGTTCAATTCTGTTCCAAAAAGAAAAAGAAAAGAAACCTTTTTGTTGTTTGGGTCGAGAATTAACATAGGAATGATCATAGAACAAACATTATACAATATTTCCCATCTAAAAACCCAAACAGTTTTTTTTTCTTTCTGCACAGCAGTTTCTTATCTACCAAACGGAGCCAAACCAAATTGTACATGGGAAGTGTTAATGGATTACGAAGCCAGCCAAAGGGCTTTCAAAGATGCTAAATTATAATTCTAGCAATGGAGACTTTTGAGTCACTTCTATTCATGACCAAGGGGTGGTTGTCGTCTTAGTTGATGGTATTTCTATTTTTCTCTAGTCTCTTGTCAACATGACTAATCACCGAAACTTCGCTCGACAAGAAAAGGAAGGTATACGCTAATCCGATATTAGTGATGTTTCTTTCTTTAGAATCAATCAAAGTCTCCCCTAAAATCAGATTTAATCAAATTCAGAAAGTCGCAGCGTGGATGCTTAAGCAATTTCTCTCCTAGGTATAAACTATTATTATCACCATATATACAAAACTCCTAACTTCCCAGGTCCTGCTAGGTCTTGTCCTCCTACCAAAATCTTCTAAATTTTTCTCCATATATTTTATGGTGAACACGACAAATTTATATAGTAGTTGTTTTCTTCCCCTTTTTCCTAACGTGACACCAAGATTGCTACCAACCAGGGACCAGTTTGCAGGCGCATTGCATTCAAATCATGACCAGTCAATGTCAACCATGAGAGGCATGCATTTTGATATTTTTGAGAAAATATGTCATGTAAACATGCCCCTTAATCCATAAAATCTTGAAAAAAAGCATGAATTGCATTTGGGTCGCATGAAAATGCTGCTTAATTTACCAGCAACATCTGCATTTGACTTCATAGGTAGGCGTGTGTTTAATCGATAAGGATGATTTCTTACGCGGGTGAAATTATTGACCGATTGACGAGTCTGAGTCGTTGTTGCATAATGCATGATGTTTCATTATACGCCACACATCCGCAACAGATGACAACTTGAAAACTATCATCATTTCTCTTTTCCTTTGTCCAAGTTAGGTTGCATCATCAACGGTTGAAGATGAAAGAAAATTCATGATTATGATGATGAGGATGAGGACCACGACATAAACGATAAGAGTTGCCATGAAATTGAATGATATGATAATGAAACATTCAGTTGAATTATTATTGATGCATGCATTCTTGAAGCCCTTTTTGTTCCTTACTTAGGAGGAGAGGGGTGAGAATTGAGACAAGACATCTTTGTGCTGTGTTTCATTCCATTGGGTCATGCTTCATTTCAACAATATTCATTAATTTTGCTTCTTTTTTTTCTTTTTTTTAACAGATAAATCTTTTATAATTTCTGAATTTATAAAGTTGCTCTTTGATAAATCGTTTATATATTGGACAGAGGATTTCAAACTTAGAATATTTTTTAATATTTCAAATTATAAATAAATAAAAATAAAAAGGTACTAATATGGATTTTTTCTTTTTCAAGTTAAAGTAAAAAAAACTTTGACATGCAAACCAAATGTCTCATATTCAAACCCTCACAACATTATAGTTGTGTATGTGAATGAAATCCCCATCCCCTGTAGTTTAGACTAACGTCTGTACTTTAAAATAAATAAAAATATAAAAAATCAAGTACCATTATAAATAGTGCTTTGACTCACTTTGAATTTTGAATGGTACCTGAGATGTGAACCATAGTTTTTTACTGGTATGCTTATGCTCTAGTTGTAACCTTTAAGCTACAAATTTTATAAATACCATTTGAATTAGAACTCATGATTTTTATTTATTTATAGTAAAAACAAACTACAACAATTGGATGATGGGTTTTTCTCTAACACCAAAAGTCATGCTTAGATATATGCTGACTCATTCACATGAAAAAGCTTAGTATTTTTTACAATTAATAAAAGGTTTGGGATCTTGCAAGGGATTTATACAATGCAATGGATATGCCCTCTCTCTTGAATTTTAAATTGCCTTGACCCTCCTCTAATGACTGTTATATTTTATGTGGCATATGTGACTAATTAGAAAGCAGACTAATTAACTATATAATTATTATTAATTTTAATAATTAAACTACTTTATCTAAATAGATAAGGTAGGTTTGCAGATGGCTAATCCTCACCTTGACCTTGTACCCTCCAATCAAATAATTTTGAATTGTATTATTTTATTTTTGCAATATGTAGACTTGTTTATCAAAGCCTAGGTAGAATATCTGTCTGCCAATAAGGCAAAGTCCACCTTAATCAACCAACTTCTTTATTTGTATTTCTTGTCAAAGTTGTGTAAATGGTCTCTCTGTCCAAGTCCTCAGAGCTTAAACAAAAAAAAGAAATCTTATATGCTTTTGAAAAAAATCTGGATCTCTCTCTCTCTCTCTCTCTCTCTCTCCTTGTAAATATAATATGTAACTGTTAACTCAGCAATAAAATAATTAGCTTTCCAAATTTTGCAACTGGATCTGTATAGCAACATGCTATATATTATTTTATTTTAGCTTTGCATGGCTGGTCTAAAATAACTTGTGATGCTGCTCTTTTAATCTGTAATTTATTTTTTGTCACAATCCTTTGATAGTATTGCAAAGATTGTGTCATTTTAGGTGTAACCAACAAGTCATGATTTGAATGCGTAGTAGGATTTGTATGAATTTAATTTTAATTTAACCATCGTGTGACGAATATTAAAAGTATGATTTAGTTCGATTTAGGCCTCAAATATTCGGACCCTACTGGTTTATGGGTATGGCCCCTCCACCTTTTGATTCATTTTTTTTCCCTTAACCAATTTTACATGGCCAATAGTTACTTAGCACGAAATGGGTTTGTGTGTGCTTGATTGATTCATAAAAAAATTTGATAAGATTTGAATGAAATGATGATGTTGAAGATATTGCTAGCTACATTATAATGAATCATGACCATCCACAACTAATATATGTAAGTCGTGTTCATTATTGAAGTGAATTAGGATAAGTTGTAAATCCAATCCCATTGGGTTTTCAACTTTGCATAACTTTGCTTTAGATATTCCCTTTTGGCATTATTAAAAGCTAATCCAAAACCTACCCAATGTGTGTTGTCTTCTCTCAACGTACTGGTGTTGGCAACTCGGTAGAATTCAATAATTATTGGAAATTCATTTTGACATATCGATATTGTTAAATTTCAGATAGACAAACTAACAGTCCGCTATTAGCAATACTAATAATGTCTTTAACTTAATCACCGACAAAGCCCAGTAAGTATGAAGTTTTATATAAAAGGCCTCAATGCTATTAGTAGTGGAACCATTAATTATATGTCGTAATTTATATGATCAAGTTTTCAATGTTGGACTTATTCTTCAACATATATGACTTATGAGGTCCATCCATGGCAAGATGTCAATCGAGGTCATTAGCATATTTAAATATTTTCTTAGTTTCATTGGCTCGATATGCATTGTTGGTTCATTATCTACAAATTTAAGTTTTTACGATGTTTATCTAACATGATAATGGTTAGGAGGTCACGGGTTTGAAACTTCAAACCTTTTACGTTGCGCATATGTCTATCTTTGTGGGTGCACGGTGGGCTACACGTGATGGGAGTGTCAGCTTTTTTTTGTTTTGTTTTGTTTTTTTTTTATTTCTTTTAGAAAGAAAACGATGCATTCAACCAAATAAAAACATTACAGAAGATCTTTAAAGAGTGCATCTAGGATGATACTAGGAGGATCCCTCACAACTGAAGCCTATGGGGACCATAATGGTTGTCTAACAAGTTTCACCTCATGGCTCCTATTGGCAAGTCCTAATTATAAGTGGTTTAGGTGATTTTCTAGGTAACTATTGCTTACTTTATCATAATTTTGTTCAAATTAACTTTGCTTATTCATAAGTTAAAACATGCTTATCATTAGGGGCCTAGATATGTTATAAGGCCTAAATAGATAGGGTGGTCCAAATTGTATGTTTTACAAAAGGTAATTTGATGTGCAAGGTTTAGTGTTCATGGATCCAAAATATTAGGAAATATGAACTTCACTACAAGGATGATGTCAAAATTGTTTTATAGTATTGTCAAGTTGGAAATAATTAAATTATAATTAATGGTGTTTAGTGGTGTTTACAAAATGCATTTCTCATGCTAATCAATTTTTATTCATGCATGCACTCCATATTAAGGGAATTATTAAAAAAGAAATAAGGTAATTGGCCTTTTACTTTTATTTTGTTAATTCCTATATTTAATGCTGCTCATACCACATTTGTATACCATTTTAGGTGACAGATGAGGTATACATCCACATCAATTAAAAAGGAGTAATGCTACACTTACCACATTATTATCCCATATTTCGATACCACATGATGTGACATATCCATATCATATGTCATATCAATTAAATTAATGAAGTGTATTTTAATAAAGAAAATTAGAAAAACAGAAACTAGTATTTTACATGATGTGATATGTATACATTAGCTGCCATATCATGTGGTATAAAATTGTGTATAAAAAATGTGGTAAAACTAGTATTATTCATTAAAAAGTATCAATAAATCATAAAAGAAAAGAAAATATTAAATTAATTTTAATTGATATAGCTGTCTACTTCATTTGCCACATAAGATGGTATAGAAATGTGATAAGAGTCGCATTATTCATTTTGAAAACTCGTAAAACCCTTTGACAATTTTTGCTAGACAAGACATATAACAAACAATATGTTGGACATAATTAATTTGATTGTATTTCTCTGGCAACATTCATAAATCAGTGATATTATTGTATACGGACGTAGAGGGCAAGAAAAACAAGTAAGTAAATGTGACTAAATATTAATATCATCTGATTTATTATGCATTGATTTTGATTTTGCAACAAATAAAGAATATCAATCAAAATAATTATCTCTAGAAAGATCCAGCTCCCCAAGAAGCTATATATATGTGGATAGGAACTTTGAAGATTTTCATATCCTTTTGGCAAAATGGATAGGGATGCATTTATTTCTCACTTCCGTCCTCAGTTGCTTGCTGATGTATTCACAATATCGGATAGGATTTTCAGTTTGTTTTAAATTTTCAAATATTTTTGGTATATTCTTACGATCATAAATTTAATAGATCATTTGTTAATATTGTGAAGAAAAAATATGTCAAGCTCTTGCTTAATCCATCTATAACTGGTTTATTTTTTAAACAATAGAAAAAGATTCGTTTGTTAAAGAAAACATTCACATTTTTCTCAATGGTAGAAAGTAACCAAATAGGAGCTAACCGACTCCACAAATACATTTGGTTACATCGGGCAAGAGTTTTATCTGTGATTGATTCTTATTTTAAGATGCTCACGAAAGAACAATCTATGAGTGCTCGAAAATAACCAATCAGAAAGTCAACCGATATTATATAAAAAGTGTTCTCTTAATGGTCAAAACGCTCTCTTAGTGGTCGAAAGTAACCAATCAGAAAGTTAGCCAATATTACATAGAGCGTTCTATCAATGGTCGAAAGTAACCAATCAAAAGGTTACCCGACCTCATGTAGGCGTTTCGTTACATTTTCCCTACTCAAACTAGACAAGCCGCCTTATGACGTGCACAAGGTACATACCACACCCCCAAAAAAAACAAAAACAAAAAAACTTATTATGTAACAATGAATCATTTTCTGAGTTAATTTCACATATTATGTTCTTAGACTAGAAGGTGGATAATGAGGGACAGATTTTTGTATCAAGTCTTTGATTGAGCATGCGACCAAAAGGATTGATTGATGACAAACTAAAGTAATAAAGCTAAACAAAGCAGATTGATTTTCCCTTAAGAAAACCATACAAATAGATATAATAGCCAATAATTAAGCACTCTATACCAAATATGGAGGAGAAGATAAGATAAACTAATGTTGATATTGGTACAATTTCTTCAGAGTGTACATATTTGACCTAATTAAAGATACGTTATCACCAAATAGAAGATTTGCAATAGATAGTTTTATTTTCTCCACAAAGACATCACATTACTTAATAATTGTTGGGGTAAATTGAAATACCAAAATACTTATTATAGAGGAAGTAATAAATTTTCATTAAAATTGTGAAAGGTTACAGACTCGAGCAAACAAACGAGACCTTGCATAGAAAAACCAAGCAGGACAAAACTAAAAATAAATTAAAATTAAAGAAAAGGGTTTTTGTATTTTGTATTTATATATCTATTTTTTTTGTTTTTTTGTTTTAAAAAGGGAACGAAGTGGAAGGGTGTAGAAGACAGTGAACAACAGGATAAGTTAGAGTGGATATTTCTGGTCACTGTCTTTGCCACGTAATTACGAACGTGTCAAAGCGCGTGATTCCCTATTTCGCTGACGGCGGACGTTAGCCTCTCCTCTTCTAAACACACCCACCAATTTACTCACCGCACCCCAGCACTCTATGTCCATGTGTTGCGTTTTTGTTGTGAGCCCTGTGACTACTGTTGTCTATATATATAGCTGTCTAATTGTACCATTTTACCTCCTTTTTTTTTTTTATAACTTTTTTTTTGTTGGGTTTTGGCTTATCCTCCACCCACTGCCTCTTCCTTAACCTGCGCACCCCCCGCCCCCCTCTTCCCCTTTGTCTCTCTTTAATTACACAACACAAGGCTTCTCTCTCCATCTCTCTCTCTCTCTGTCTTATGACTCTGCTTCACCGTCTTCTTCTTCTCCTCCTTTTTTCCAATTGATGACAACAAGCCCCGTAATCTGGAAGCTCAAACGAAGACGACGTCGCAGCGGTGAGGGTTAAATCCGAAATTTTCCATCACCGCCGCCTCAGCAGCAGCAACAGCAACACACTATATATCCTCTTTTGTTATTACTGCTGCTGTGTTTCCAGACCGAACAAACAAATAGCAACCTCTCTGTTGAATGGATGTCTTGGTGGGCCCCGCCTTCTCCATCGGGGACGGCCCCGGCCGTCTCTTCGTGAAGCAGAACGTGGAGGCGCGGCCGAGGTCCGAGGAGGCTTCCTCAGACAGCTCGTCCTCGATCGGGGCTCCCGACGACAGCGAAGAAGACGATTCCAAAGGAGATGATGGCGACGGCGACGGCGAGGAGGTGCAGAGCAAGTTTAACGGCGTTGGAGGCGGAGGAGGGTTGGGTTCTCTGGGTTCGTTTGGTTCGTTAGAAGAGTCTCTTCCAATCAAGTAAGTCACTGTTTAGATCTGCAACATGAAATTTTCATTTTTGTTTTTAGCTGGAAGTGATCATCTTTGTTGAATTTCAGTTTTGATCCTGGTAATAATTAATTATTTAATTTAATTAGTGGTTTTATATGTTAATGACTTGCTTAATTAGCTTGGGTTGATTTTCAATTTTTTTTTTTTTTTTTAATATATAAAATTTGTTTATGCAGGAGGGGATTATCCAATTACTTCTCAGGAAAATCAAAGTCATTTGCAAGTCTGTCAGAAGTGAGCTCTGTGAGCTCAGTGAAGGAGGTGGAGAAGAGAGACAACCCATTCAACAAGAGGAGGAGGGTTTTGATTGCCTCCAAATGGTCAAGAAAGTCTTCATCTTTCTACAACTGGCCCAACCCAAAGTCCATGCCTTTGCTAGCCCTAGCTGAACATGAAGATGAAGAAGATGATGAACAGCAGCAGGAACAAGAAGAACAGCAAGACCCATCATCAGACCAATCTTCATCAGATGACAAGGAACAGCAAGGCAGAAGAGCCCCAAAGAATTTGCTTGACAGAAGGCTCAAGAGTTTCAAGTCAAGAAGTTGCTATTGCCTCTCAGATCTGCAAGACCATTAACAACATCAACTTGGGTGGCTTATTTGGTTTTCGTTTTCTTTTTTCTTTTTTCTTTTCTTTCTTTTTTAGGGTTGTTGGCTGGAGGGTCTGTCTGTTTCTATGTCCACCCAGAAAAATTTTATATAAAATATAAGTTTTAGTAAATATTATCTCCATTATCTTTTGGATTATTGCTTTTGTTTTTTATTTATTTTTTGGTGTTAATAGGGAATGGATATACATGATCTGCTGAATCGGATATCTCAAGTATAAAGACCTGTTTGCCCCTCAATCAATTATCTTGGTCAGGTTTTGGTATGGAATGGAACATAGGGTTTAAAATATTACAGATCTTTTATCCTGTTCCTTAAAAAAAGGAAAAAAGGAAAAAAGGAAAAAAGAAAGTACTTTTTCTCTCCAGAGACTAATTGACTTCAACTCGATCATATCACAAAGATACTGAAATGGTTCGAAGTCATTTCTGATTGATTAGGTTACAGGCTTACAGCTTCAAGCATTTTTGTTTGGTCGGTGCAAACGAGGAAAGCCAGCAAACAAGTAGACATATGAAACAGAAACTGATAGAAACCAAAACCTGACTTCGGAAGTCACCAGAATCTTTTTTTCTGGAGGAGGAACTAAAACTCAATGACCTTGTTTTTAGGTGTAGGAGTCAAATATCGACTGCTTCGGTTACCCTTGTGTGGGTGTGTGTTTTTTGTTTGTTTTTTCCTTTTCCTAAAAGTATTTCGATTCCAATTTCCATTTAGCTATCTTACCAATATCCAGTTTAGTAAAATAAGCCTGGCTAGGTCGATTTGTCTTGGGTTAGGCTCCACGCGAGACCGATTGCCCCAATCACCTCCCATTAAGGTACCTAGGCTGGGCCGGGCCATGAGCCGAAGTATCTTTCGACTCATGGCAGATCATCGAGCTCGAGCTGAACATAATATAGCCTAGTTGAAGCTTGTGTAGGTAGATATCAAAAACGTTTTATACCAGGTTCTGTTGTCTCCATCACTTCTCGATTAATGGTTAGGTCTAAATTCTACAATGGAGCCCTTAATGAAATTTATTATTGAGTCAACCATCTCAGTCTTTATTGGCTCAAGGCTCGTAATAGTATGAAAAGAAAGCTCGACTCGAATCAAGAATACTGGTGTTGAGTTTCTCGATCCTTGACCTTAGGATTAGTCAATTATATTTCTCGATAGAGAGGCAGGGACATGGAAATGGATATAATTCAGTGGTAGAGTGTCACCTTGACGTGGTGGAAGTCATCAATTCACGATTCTTGATGAAGCACCTAAATTTGTAATCAACATTTCATCATGTCTCTAATAAACGTGATTTTGGTGATGTGCCCAGAACGTGATACTTCATGAGGTATTAAAATATTTTAACAAACATTTCAACATGTAAAAGCGATTAGGGTGAAGCACCAAACAAGTGATTCTTTACGAAGCCCCTGAAACTTAATAAACAGTTCAACATGCTTTTAATAAAGGCGCTTATGATGAAGCACCGAACATGTTTTTCTAGCAACAAAGAAAGAAAAAAAAAAAGTGATTCTAGGGTTATGTGCATAATAATTTCCTACGTAAAGAGTCTCAAACGGGCCCATAATAATTTTATTATCGAGCTTGGGTTGGGCCTCAAGTCAGGCAACATCCAAAAACATCAAGTTAAGGCCCTACAAGGAAAAAAAAACATCAAATTAAGCAAAGTAGGACAGGATGTAGATGCTCCAACGTGTAATTATACCATGGCGTGTCTTGTGGCGCCACTTCGTTGCACCTCCTCCCACTCCCATCTCACGCTCTCCTTCTCAATCTCAAAAGCTCCAATTGGTTTTGGGGCCAAACTCTCTTCCAACGCGGCCGTTCCCACGAGTCGACTCGTCCGAAACTCGATGAGTCAACCCGCCGCCGAAGCCAACTCGGACACCTCGAAATCCGAGATCCCCCCGGACGTCCTGGTTCAGTACGTGGTGCTCCGCCGTGACCTAATCGACACGTGGCCGACGGGGAGCGTGGTCACACAGGGCTGCCATGCCTCCGTATCCGCCGTTTGGTTCCACAAAGACGACCCTCACACCCTCCAGTACTGCAGCCCAGAAAATATCGACTCTATGCACAAGGTAACTTGTAAAGCTTGCTCCTTTATGGTGCTTTGATTATTAAACTTGGGTTTGAATGTGATGCTGGAAAGGTTGGATTTTTTTTTTAGTGCAGCAACATTTTCTGATTTCTGGGTTGAAGTTGCATGATGTTTTTGGTTCCAAATGTTGAAGGGAAAGTGTGATTCTTAGTAATGGTGATGTTCATGTTGCATTTCTTCATTGTGCTCAGAAGGTTTTTTGCATACACTACGATTTTTTTTTCTTCTACTTGTGTGCAGAAATTGTATGAAACAGTAGGTAATATGAGGTTGCATAGGTTAAAATCATTGCTCATTCAATTGGGTCATTGAGATCAATGCCAGAAAATTTGGGTTCAAGTTGGGTGGGAATTTTCTTGTTAACCAATCAGTGGGGTTTGTAAATTTGGTCATTGTATGCTGGAATTTGTTGGCTGCAATTGCTTTAAAAGTACTGATTACAATAGTCTTATCAAATTGTGCAGGTTACTCTTGAGGTGAAAGGAGAACCCCAGATATTGAACCTGTCCGAGAAGCTCACAGCTGGTGGCATAGCGCACAAACTGTGGATTGAACAACCCGAAAACTACCCAACTTGTCTCGCCACAAAACCTTACCCCAAATCCGTGGTGTCGGCATATTTTAAAAAGTTGAAACTCTGTAAGTGATGTGATTATTGATGCCATCAATCCATAGCTACGATTAGTATATGAGCTCCAAGGAAAATCCTCTCATTTATGAACTGATTCTTAAAGCTTTGCAGTTTTGCTTGCCCTTTATTTATGTTGGGAAAGTTAGAATACATACAGTTGATTAACGGTCTAATTGTGGGGCTTTGCTATGGGACTCTGTTTTGTGTTTTACCTTATGAAATTGGAAACTTGAGAGGAAATGGGCTTTTCAATGTTTTCTGGGGTTAGGGAAAACAGAATTGTCTCTTATGAGCTTTGATATTCATCACTCTTTGGCCCTCGGGATTCAGCAATTGAAAACTTTTAAAACATACTTCTCTCTGATGTTTTGAATTGCAAGAAATGCCCAAAAGAGAAACAATGAAACTGTTTGCTGGTTGTAGATCAACTGGCGGACATGGCAATCTCGATGGGTTATAAGAAATAGAAACTAGATTGCGTTTCAATTTAGTTTTAATAAGACCAATCAAACAAAATCTAGAAAGAGCTCCACAAAAATGCCGCAAGCATGTAAATAGAGCCTGTCATTTTGTTTCTCAGTAACAACAAAAAGTCATATTACATATATACTGCTATATATATACACGAGCACAAATTGCAATCTCTGTATTTATGATGTGGGTTATATCACTGTACTACCAAGCGCCTAGTGCACACGGTGCAGTAGAACTTGCGCTTGGTCTTCCAGTAGAGAGGCACGAAGCAGAACGTCCACTGACTCTCAACATCCATGCCTTGCACCATTCCTCCACAGTAGGGGCATGCCCCTGGTGCTGGTTGCCTTGAAAGCACCGTCTCATCTTCACCACACACAAACACGAAACACATGGTTCCTTCTTCCTTTAACCCCCTCAAGCCTTTCCGGGTTTCTGGTTTGCTTGCCCCTTTCTGTCTTTCCTTCTTTTCTGTCTCGGGTTGCTGTGTTTTTGGTATATTTCGAGGCTGACGAAGCTAAGCCGAAGCTCTTTAGTTTTGCTGGTAAGATAATTGATGTAGGCAGATATGATCACAAAGTTTTTCAAGGCTTCATGTTTATATAGGTAGGTTTCTTTTGGGATTTTTTCAAGGTTCTAGCTTAGTCTGGAAGTTTGGGACCAGGAAAGGGTGGAGAAAGGTCCAATTGTTGTGTAATAAGCGCGTATGTAGAAGATTCTAGACCCTGACGTGACAATTTCAATTTTACATAAGATGATAATTTTATGCCATATTTAACCGCGTTGATGCTTCTTCAGCATCCCTTTCTGACGTAAGTGATGGATAAACAAACAGTGCTCTGTCCTTTTTTTTATTGGTTATTCCTTAATTTGCTCTGTTGATGGAAACTTGCCTCAAACCCAACTCAAAGCTTTTCTGAAAACATCATGACGCATGTCCAATATAATCAACTCAATTTGCTCAAATCCAATCGAAAGCATAAAGTAAAAGCTCTGAGACCCGTGCGTGTTTCACAATCTTATTCAAAAAATTTGGCCTTAACTGGATTTCTTTGAATTTTCTATCCAATAATTAAAGGCATGAAAAAGATCGTTCAACTCTTCAAACCCTCAAGAATGGTTACGATCCTTTTTTCTCTTTTTACTATTAGCAACTTTAATTTGGAGCCAATGCAAAATATTCAACAAGATTTGGATAAGATATGACGGATTTCATAGGCCACTAATAGGAGAAAAACTTGATTGTAACGGGAATAAGTTCGGCTCAACGAAGTGGTCAAACAAACCTGAAAAAAAGTGCCACTATATGTCTCTGTCTATGTAGAAGAGAAAAGCAAATGTTGAGCCTAGCTGTAGAATATCATTATGTAAACAATATAAAAGAAGTTGGGTTGTGCATAGTTTAAAAGAAAATTTCCTAACGGGGCCAAAAACAGATAAAAACGATAATTGATCAAACTCAATTATTTCAGGCATAAAGCACTTGACAACTAGAAGGAGAGAAGCCCCTAAAAGCACTTGGAGCTGGCACAACCTGCCACTCAACTTTTAGCTCACCCTTTCCTCCTCCACACTCAGACAGCCTTCCTATTCCCACATTCAACCCACATGCCACCACATATATGTTCCCTTCCACCCCGCTCGCAGCAAAAGGCCGTCTCAGTGCCTCACATGGGAACTTGTCCCCACTCACATACCGCCATGTGTCCTCATCTGGATCGTACACCTTCATCGGACAATCCCCGTACTCCGATATGACCAACAGCCTCTCACCCACCACCACGCTAACCCCCGTCCACCCGTCCCTCATCCCCCGCCTCATCCCCTGCCAAGTGTCCTCGTCCGGGTCATAGACCACGCCACGTGGAGAAAGCATAAATGGCCACATCCACCCCTCCGTGACGTACATCTTGTTTCCCACCACATTGGAGTCGTACTTGGCTAGACTCGTCGGCAGCGCGGCAGACGCCACCCACATGTCATTTTCAGGGTCGTAACAGTCTACGGCCGTAATCAAATCACCATTGCGGGCCTCACCACCGCCAACCGCCAAGATCTTACCGTTGATATTTCCCGCGTCAAAAAATGATCGCGGGGTCCGCATTGGAGCGGCTATTGACCATTGATTTGTAGATGTACGGTACACGATGGTGGTGCGCGTAGAACATTCTGAGTCTGACCGCACGCCGCCCAAGACAACGAGCTTACCCTGACGTGGCAGCGATGTGCATGCGAAGCCCGGTGGGCAGGCGGCCTTGGGGCACGGCATGGGAGGTAAAACAAACCAACGGCCCGATCGAGGGTCCAGCGCCTGCCACTGAATCCTGGACGTCACTTTGTTGACGGCAAAGACGAAGAGATAAGGCAGAGGAAGAGACAGAGATTTCTTGCAGCGAACGAAGCTAGAGTCTGTGATGGCTCTGTTCCACGAAGCAGAGACCGAACGCACCAGAGCTTGGTAGGGGTAGGGAAGGTAGAGAAGGCAGAGCTCGGCAATCTCGTCCGGTAACCCCGGAATTAACGGCTCAGATTTTTTGCTGCTTTCTTGATCGGAACATTGATCAGAAACTGGGTTTGATACCGATGAAGACGATGATTTCACAGCCGCCATTGATGGAAATCAAACACAAACACAAACAAGCTGCGAATTTCTAATCTAGAAGTATAAATAAAACCACCCAGATGAAGAAATTGTAAAAAAATTGAATTTCTTGGAGAATTTATGGATCTAGAGTGAGTAGCTAGGGTGTTCGACACTTGGACTAGCTGATGATCTTGTAGCATATTCTATGCGACTATTTATAGTGACAAAAAGATATCAAGTAGATCAAATTAAGGAGTGTGATGACGAAGCAAAGATTCACTTTGTGGAGAAAGGTGGGAAGAATTATTGGGTCGTCAAAGGTCTTGAAAATGGATGATCAATTGTTTAATTTGATCTTAAAAATTGGATTTGTTTAAGGCATTTTGGGTGATTGGGTGGTGCTTGTTTTTTTGTGTGCGCGCGCATCTAGAAACCGGAAAGTAAGGCAAAGAAGTGACGGCACAAAACTTGAGAACACACACCGGCAGATCCGAAAGAAAAAGACTTGTGTGGATTAAACAAACAGCAACAAAACGAAAGTTTCAGTAGAACCAGGTTCAGAGTTTCTTTTTACACAGAGACACAAATTGGTGGTTGGTTTTCCGAATACTTGAATTTGTGGGTTTTAAAGAATAAAAAAATGGAGAATAAGAAGAAGATGTGCGAAGGACTTGTTTTTGGGGTTTTAAAAGGGGTGTATGGGATTAGGGGATGGCATGGGCTGAGGTGGGTTAGATCCAATTGGGATACCTAGCGGTGCATGATGATTGATTGGAATAAAAAGATGAGAGTTGTGGGGTATGTATATAGTATAGGTGTGAAGATGAACTAACTGGTACAGACTTATGATCCCATTTGCTTTAATGAGAATGACTATAATACTAGTTGTAGGCCCATTTCTTTATGGTTTGATTAAGACATCTTAATTTCGTGACCCTTCACTTACTGAATAAGTATCTTATCATAAATGTTCTTTCGTGGACAATCCTAATTTGTTACTTTCAAGAGCATCTTAATTCGAACGCAATCATATTTGATGAGAGAATAGTTCCGATTCCCTCTTTTATGTTTCTCAATTTATTCTTCATTTTGAGCAACATAAACGAAATTGGGAGCAAGAGAAGAGAAGTTTTTCCCTGTGCGACGACTCCCTTGCGAAGAAATGACATGAGTGTGGTTCACATGCATGCTCTCATTCTCTGTGAGAGACTTGTCGTATTGGGGCAATCGCACACAAGAATTTCTTCCGGAGCAGGCATGGCTATTCTATTCACACAAGGCATTTGGTGCTTTCATTGTCAAGGCCCTTGGGTTCATCCATGTATATAAGAGCAACTCACCATTTGCTATTTGTCATGAAAGATATTATTCACGTGAATAGTTCTTTGCCTTACAAAAATGATGTGTGTTTCTACTTAATTGTCATGTACAACAATTATTCACATGAGATATGATGAGAAAAATTTGTATATAGTTTTGATATGGGAACTGAAAACTACAACTAAGTATTTATTTATTTTTTTAAATGAAATTTTTTTCAATTGTTTTTAATTTTTTGTTGTTGCTGATGTTAGCAAACTGGAACTGAAACTAAGGCAGATCTTGCATGAGAGCTAGCCTGGGTTCATGGGTCCCATCTCCTGCCAGGACTAGCCCTTGCCGCTGGAAACAAGATTTTGGCCCAAACAACCCCCCGGGCCCCCCCTTTTAGGCGCATCGGTGGAATTCTCTAATACGTCCACACCACAACTGCCATAGCACCCTTTCTTTTTAAGACAGTTCCTGAATTTCATCAGCATTTTGTCCTTCCAATTAATTACACATTACAATTGATGTGCAATTTATTTCAATCAATGAATAAATGAAGCTAGGCTCCAGGTAGTCAAACTTACTACTCCAATATATTTATGTGTCATTGAAAACTTGAGGTGACCGCTTACATGTCCTTATCAAGTGTTTGGTTTGAGCATTTGAGGGTAAATTTTTCAGGAACTATTTTATATTAAGGATTTGTTATATATTTCTTAATATCGATTATTAATTATATGTATGCTGTATATTAAATTTATTAACACATCTAATGAATGTAATTTAACGATCAAAATTAGAAATATGTAACAAATCTTTAACTTAAATACTCAATATAGAATTTTCTTGATTTGAGTAACTTTTTCTTAACATAACATACGCGAATTTTGCATAAAAGAAAGCCTCGTGTGAACACGGGTTGAGATATTAGATTATTATTTTTAAATGGTGAAATTGATAGAAAGAAAGAAACACAAAATGGAAAATGAATAAAGCACGCGAACTTTGGAAAAATCTGCATAAAAGTCAAGAATTTTTCGTCCACGACAAAATAAAATAAAAAATTAAAGCTTAATGTCGTTTTCTTGCTTATTTGGAAAATAGAAAATAGCAAGCTTTTCCCAGTTTTCCATGAGCTGGTTACGCTGGTTATTTGGGTCAGTTTTGAACACCTCAATTAAAAAAGTACATGGGTCATTCCGAAAAATGACAAACAAATAAGGAGCTTTTCCAACTCCACCCACTTGGTTCTGTCCTTCTGGTGTGAAAAGAGGAAAAGTATGCTTTTACCTCGAATTGGAGGGATGAGCATGAAGCTCAAAAAGTTGATTATGATGTCGCCTTTTTTCTAGGCATAGCCTATAAACAAAAAAGGTGGTCTGAAAATGGCTGAAAGGGTACAGTTTTGGGCACGAGAATACCACCTTTGTAGTAAAAAAATTCAGGCGTTGCTTGCCTTATGTGTGTTTTCAACTAGAACAAGTAGCTTTTTGTATGATAAGTTTAGTCAATTTTCACATCTCATTGTGTACCCACTGCTGCGCATTTATCTCGTGTTTCAACCCCATTTCATTTTGTCTATGCTTTAAATAGAAGATATTCTCTTTCGAAAAAGTGACATTCTATGTTTGATTGTCAGTCTAAACAATTGATTAGGTATTCACTTCGTCTGAATGTGTTCGCATTAATAGTCTGATAAAAAATACCAAATAGTCTAGTGAGTTGACATTATCATGGTTTTCATGTTTAATTGCATGACTAAGTGCTGATTCTAACCACTTGAGTTACATTCGCTTTGCAATATTACCCTTTTTTTTTTAGTAGAAGCGATTACACACAAGAGAGGGGGATTACACACGCAGGGGTTCTAACCAATGACCTGATGGGTTAACAACAATTCACTCTACCACCAAAGCCACTGGTTGTTCCCGTAATATTGCCCTAATTTTAAGCAGGCAACTTTTTTATTCTTTAAGTTATTTTTTTACCATATAGGAAAGGTTACTTATTGGACCATGATGGGCCTATGTGGGCAGACTGGGCCTGAACTGATCTAGAAGCCCAAAACAGTGCACCTACTAATTTACCCGCCAATAAGCTAAAAGCTCCCAACTTCAGTCTCTGACTGACATTATCTGTAGAGAGAGATCCATGGCCGATGGCTAGCTCTGAGCCTTTTCACCATATACAATGCAAGCCTTCTCGCCCTCGTTCTCTGTTTGTTCTTCTTATCCATTACGGCGTCGTCGAATCAGCACCGCCCCTCCCCGCAAACCCAATCTCAGGCGGCTCACCTCCCGCGTCGTCCAACTCACTCGCCGGAGACAGCTTCACCAGGTCCTGTTCTCCACAACCCTGTTATCTTTTTCTCGAAATATATATATATATATTTCTGTTTTGCATTGATGGGTTTTTTTTTCTTGATTTTATTGTTTTGCAGATAATGGAGGAGATAGAGATGGCCAAAGAACGATATGGGAAGCTGAACACCATTGTGATGAATGCGGTCGTCGAGGCATGTGTTCATTGCGGCGATATCGACTCTGCTCTTATGGTGTTTGATGAAATGTCTGACCCAGGAAGCTGCGGCGTCGATTCTGTCACATATGGTACCCTTTTGAAGGTACTTTTTAATCTTCTTTTTTTTAAAATAATTTTTTTATTGCTTCCCATGGATTTGTTATCAGTGATTTGGGTGCCTTGTTGAAAGGGTTTGGGCAGGGCTCGAAGAATTGATGAAGCTTTTCAAGTACTTGAATCTGTGGAGCTAGGTACTGCCGTGGGAAGTCCAAAGTTGTCAGCACCTCTCGTTTTTGGTCTGCTCAATGCTCTAGTTGAAGCGGGTCTGTATCACCAATTCAATGCTCTTTAATAAGTGCTTTGTGGGCATTGTATTATTATAATGTTAGGACCAAACTAATAGCATCCAATTGAAAGATCAGTTTTCTGATCAGTACATTTTGGTTACTATTAAGCTCAAATTAGTTGCTTACAAACGTGCATGCGCTGTTTGCTTCTTGCTGTAGTGCAGGAGATTTACGCCGTGCTAATGGGCTTCTTGCACACTACGGTTTTCTTCTCCGCGAAGGTGGCAGTCTTACACTCACAGTCTACAACTTATTAATGAAGGTTCTGCACTGACCTATATATAGTTCTTTAAGAGACTTAACAAATTAAAGTACGAATTTTCTTTCTCTACTTTGAGAACTGAGCTTTGCAATCAACATACAGACAGCGTTTTGTGTATGCATGATCCTAGATTTATAATTTTAGTTGATAATGTTCTGCCTTAAGGGTTTGCTGCTCCTGATTTTCAGGGATATATCAATGCAGGCATTCCTCAGGGTGCGATAACCATGCACACAGAAATATTACGTCTAGGATTAAAGCCTGAGAGGCTCACCTATAATACTCTAATATCTGCATGTGTAAAAGCTGGAAAGTTGGACATGGCAATGCAGTTTTTTGAGGAAATGAAGGTCCCAAGCTATATAAAAGGCCAGTTTAGAGCCTGTATATGATATTTTAAGAGAATTAGATTGTTGTAAATTAAGTTACTAAATATGGCTCCTTGTTTTAGGACGAAGCACAGAAGTTTAGTCATGCTGACCTTTTCCCAGATGTCACTTACACTACACTACTTAAGGTACGTTTACTTTTCTTTCAACAACCTTGTTAATGAAATTTAGGACATGCTCATTTTTGCAAGTTATTCAATGTATTTTCTTAACAATGTCAACTGTATGACATATTCATTATTGAAAGGTAGCATTTTTTACAGCCACTGTGGTTGTGGTTATAAACTTTCTTTATAGTCTTTTTCTTTTAAACCTTGTTCTCTGTAACGCTGTGGTAATCTAATTTTTTTTTTATAATTGAAAAAAGATATTAGGAACTTTATATTAGTAGTTTCCTTTTCGTTTTTCTGAATGGAAGAACTAGATTTTTCGTTCTGCCCCACCCCCCACCTCCTGAGGAATAAACTTTATATATTTCTCTTGTTGGTAAATTGATGTTTCAGTTCCTTAAAGTCCTATGATTTTTCTTTTTCTTTTTGTGTGTGTCTTATTTTGGCAGGGTTTTGGGCATTCCAAAGATATCAATTCAGTTCAGAAGATTATATTGGAAATGAAAACATATATTGGTTTGTTTATTGATCGAACAGCATACACTGCAGCTGTCGATGCTTTGCTAGGCTGTGGCTCAATGAAGGGTATGTTGTAGATTGCAATACAAGGATTTTAAGTTATCAGAAATTGCCAATGTCTACATCTTTACATTTGCCTTATTGTTCTAAGTTGCACGCCCTCCATTTTTACATTGCAAAATTCAATATATTGTCAATCAAATGATGAAGAAGGGACAAAAGCGATTTCTTCCATCTGCCAATGTCAAGTATGATGGTGATGTAAAGATCTGCAAAAACCATGCAATTTGAATAGAGCTTGTACATTTTCATGCTGATGTAGGCATCAAGATTACTCTGCATTTAGTTTTCTCGGTTAGAGGTCTCATTAAATGCTGCACCAAGTATGCCGCATGGAAGCTGGACTGGTTAAAATTTCATGTTTCATTTCTTATCAAATTTGGATGGATGCTGGATTTTTGAAGTGTCAGAAATTAAAACCAATTATTACTCTTCTACAAATTAAAATTTTGTCCTTGTGCTTAGGTGCTTTATGCATTTTGGGAGAAATACTAAAACAGGCTGGTGGAAATCCAGACTTGCGACCAAAACCTCACCTCTATCTTTCCTTCATGCGTGCCTTTGCTGTTAGAGGAGATTATACCACCGTGGAAAATCTAAAAGATCACATGTGGCGAGATACTGCTGGAACTATCTCCCCAATGGTTCAAGAGGAAGCTGATCATCTTCTCATGGAGGCAGCTTTAAATGGTGGTCAGGTACTATATCAACTCTTCACAATCTTCAGTATGGGGTGTGTTACTGCATAAATCTCTTTCCATTCCTGTTTACTGTTTACCTTCATGATGTTTGAGGCATTTGGATGCAGATTTTAATATCTAGGTCCTGCACAAGATATATAGCATTGCCTTCCTTTAGTTATTTTTTCCCCTCTAAATGGTACTATCAAGTTAGTGCATTAGTTCAATTTTGCATTTGATTGGCATGAGCAATCTGACTTTGACCATTTGTTGTTTTATATTTTTTGGTTTTCTCAGGTAGACGTGGCTATAAAATGCCTTGAAAATGTTATTACAAGGTGGAAGAGAATATCATGGACAAGTCGAGGAGGCATGGTATGTAATGTGCTTTTACCCTCCATGACTGTTTAATATTTATGAAGATTAAGATTAGATGTGGTAGGTAATCTGCACTGTTTTGAAGGATGACAATGTTATATCATAATGTTAAAGATATGCCTAAAAATTCTGGGTTGGTGCTGCACAGTTGGTTTTATGCTCTTCAAGTACTCTAGACCCTTTAAATTGATACTGAGGAAACTTGTTTAAGGATTTTTTATAAAAAAATTGGACTTATTTCTTTGAATTTCAGAAACTTTAGTTCGATATTACTTCTTGTATCTGTTAGTAGTTGACTAAGTAGGCCTTTTGTTTAGAATTCTATTTGTTTTCAATGCTTACAATTACATTATAATTTCTGTGTCTTCCTAGCATGAATTCATTAATATGCCCTTGCACTGCAGGTTGCACTACGCGTAGAGGCCTTATCGGGATTCACCAAATCAAGATTGAGTCCTTATCTACTTCCTCAGGTTTTCATACGTTTATTTTCCTTTCAAATTGTAGATAAAATTAGCTACTTAAGGTCCTAACCTGATGACCTGGCAAATATACTTTCATATATAGGTGTCAGTGCATGTAAGATGATTGCTAAGGGGCCTACCATGAGTGGTTTTAATGTAGAATATCAAATTAGTAGAAGTGTGACTGGATATGATTTTAAAAATTCAATGGACTGATGAAGAATTTCTGGTGGTGAAAATATATTTATAAATTCAGATACTTTAATAACCAGGACTAGTTGAATTATGGAAGGGGGATCTTTTATAAATCAATCAAAACTAATGATAAAGGGACTACTTTCATATCTTTAGCCACTACTGATTTACGTTCTGATATGTACTCAATTATTGGCTATTAAGTATTTTTGTATGTGTTTGCTTTGTACACTTTTTCTATTTAGGTATTGGCAAGTGAACCGATTGAGAGTGTCATGATGCCCTTTGAAGCAGCTCGGCCACTAAATGGGACCCTGCACTTGAACAAAGTGGTTATGCGTTTCTTTAGGGATTCAGTGGTGCCCATTGTAGATGACTGGGGTAGCTGCATCGGAGTATTGCACCGTGAAGACTGTAGAGAGGTATTTACTATTCACTGATGGTAGAAATAAATTGCATTTTATCCTGGACCGTAGGGTACAAGCAAAACCTGATAGATGTTTTCCCTAACATTGCAAATTTACAAGTCAAATGCTTTGTGTTGTGTTGTAAATAGCATTTTAACAATTAAATGACCATTTGTATTAACAACTATATGTTTAAAGTTTATGAGCTAATGGAAGTTTGCATACTATTGTGTAGATGAACGCCCCTCTTTCGTCGATGATGAGAAGACCGCCTCCTTGTGCTACTACTAGGACATCGATCGGCCATGTGGTGGATCTGATTATGAAGTACAGATATAAAATGGTTATTGTAATAAACCACAGCCCAGTATATGGTGGTACTCCTTCAAGATTGAGGGCAGTTGGTGTTTTTACAGCTGAACAGCTGTGTAATCTTGTTACACCAGAAACGCCAGGACTGAAACTTTCTTTAGGTAGAAACCTGATTAACAATCTACAGAGCATGAAACTATAGTCTCCTTGTAAATTCAATTTTTGTTATATAAATATGATTAAATATGATTGCAGTGAAAATGGTATCCTGAAAGGTGCTTGTTTATACCCTGCTATAAAGTCTTGTGGCAATAATAGCTGTTTTGGCTGATGCATTGGCCTTACCAGAAAACAGCTCAAGAGGGTAAATTCAAGGAACGAGGCTGTTAGTATTTTGGAATTTTACTAGCATCTGTTAACACGAGTATATGCAATTCTGGTAATTCTTGGGTGAGACTGTAAGGCCGTCATGTAAGATTTGCTGTGAGATTCACATTAATCAACGTGCACCCATGTAAAACTCGCATATTCGAGAATCTTTAAGCAGGCCCATAGCTTGATAAACATGAACCATTATTTGGGCTTTGTAACCCAAATACATTGAATATTTGAGATCGTTTTCCAATTTTTTAATTGACATATTTCTTTTCTTTATAATCTTAATGGTGTATTTCAGAAAATCTCAATAGGTGATGCAGAAAACTTGACCCAAAAAAAAAGACCAATGTGAAGCACTTTTATCAAAGGCTTCCATCAGCCAAAATTCAATTAAAGATTTAAGAATCAAATAATCTCTTTTGAAAAAGCAAAAATAATCAGAGCCGTTGATGCAACTGACATAAGTAGATTTTACCAAAAAATAAAAAAGATAAAAAAAAAGCCACTGTGCTACCGCTTCCCAAAACGCAAGGCAAGCTACTGAGAAAACAGGAAATGAATTGAACCCTCCACTGGCCACTGCAAAACCCTAATTAACGAAGACACAGTGAGTGAGAATGGCGCTCAAAGGGAAGGAGACGATCAAGAGCATGATGAGGAAATTCGGAGACAAAGCCCTAACTCCGCGACTGAAGGAGGAGGTGAAGAAGAAAGGCATAATGGGAGACAAAACCCTACCTCCGCGATTGAGAGAGGAGCTCAAGAAGCAAGGCGTACCCAACTCCAAAATCATTATGGGTCGGGCCAAACGTGGCATCTACGCTGGCCGCCACATCCAGTTTGGCAATCAAATCAGTGAAGACGGTGGCAACAAGTTCGTATTTTTCTCATTTCTCTTGCCTTTTCAATTTTAATCCCAAAGATTTAGCTCTGCTTATTGAAAAATTGAAATTTTGCCCTAATTTCAATCCATGACAAAGGCAATGCTAAAAATTACAGAACTTTTTATCCATTTGTAATATCTAAACCCAAAATCTTGGACTTGATCAGTGATTTTGATTTAATTTCATTTTAGTTAGCCGGGTAGTGACTGTTTTGAATGCTTTGTATTATATGCTTCTAAGTATTTTGTTTTGTAAGGAGTAAAGGTTTGTTGAGGTGTGTACTATATACCAATCTGAGGTATGAAACTTGTGGGTTGTCATTTTAACCATTGTTGCTTCAGAAATGGTATTCTCAAAGCTATTTGAGCTGGCTGAATCATTGGCAAAACGTATCATGCGTTATCATATTCTACAGAATCTGGACAAGTGCCAGACAAGTATTTTAAGTTTACAAGTTTTATATTTGTCTGCTGTGGCCGGGTCTACATGGGTTTTTTTTTGTTTTGTTAGAATTGGCATAGTGTAGCATGCTATACAGTTTCCTAGAGTATATTCAATGCAATTTATAGAACAGGGTTGGCTTATATGACGCAGATTTTGAATTACTAGGTTCTTTAATCTTGTAATAATTTGTGAAAATGGGTCATATTAACCGCCGGAACTTTCCTTTGTTGGTGGTGACAGGTCAAGGAGGACATGGAAGCCAAATGTACAGGAGAAGCGTCTCTTCAGTTACATTCTTGACCGTCACATTCGAGTAAAAGTCTCCACCCATGCTCTCCGTTGCATAGACAAAGCAGGTGGGATTGATGAGTACTTTCTGAAAACTCCTTACCAGAGGATGGATACAGAAATGGGTCTCGTCTGGAAAGCCAAAATTGAAAAGCTTTATGAAGAGGTTGGGCAGACGCCGGTTGCGTTACTTAAACCTGAAGCCGAAGCCAATTTGGAACAGAAATTCAAACAATTAAAACTAGACGAGAGGGACGTCAGGAGAGAGATGTACGGTTGGTCGAACAAACTAAAACAGATTGAGGAAGGACCTGACAACCAAGTAGCTGATGAGGAAGGTGCAAGGATTGGAGAACAAAGCTCTCATGTTGATGTTCCGGAGCAGTTGGTTGCAAACTCCTGAGTTTGAAGCTCGTAAACCAGCTTGGGAATGTTCTCGTTTTTGTCAGCTACTCCCAGTTTTTAGAGTTTTGTTTCTCTTTCCGGGTTTTTAGAGAGAAATTGTAGTAGTAGCCGATCCTGATAAGCCGAAATTTGTTCAGCTTTTCTCATTATGGAAATTCACATGACAGTCCTGTTGGTTTCGTATACAATTTTGTACTAAATAATTTCTATAATCTGCTGGTCTTGATGATCCGCTAAATGGGGTTGAAGATTCATTTAGCTGCCTCACAAGTAAACTACTTTGCTTTCGCTCACTCTTCATATTGGTGATGATGTTTCTATAACTAAAGAGAAAAGAAAAGTAAATTATGATGCACTTAGAGCCGTGTGAGCTGAGCATTCAATATAACTCGTGTGCTTAAAGCTTTGTGTTTCGTCTGTTTCCGTGTTTCTTTTAGCTCAAGGTGAGCTCTAATGTTCTGTTCTTCTGTATTTGGTAACACAAAAAACACGGAAACAAAAGAAACATGGCTTTAAGAAAAACAGGACATGATCGCCTTCTTACCACCCCAAAAGTTGAGTAGGTTTTTTTTTTTTTCCCGAAAGGGATTAGGGGGGTTGTTTCAAATGACCTTTGAAATCCAGAAACGCCATAAATTTTTGAAGTTTATAACCAAGACGTTAGTGAAAAGTCGTATCAATTTTTAAAGTTTATGGAAACAGGATATTTGTTATATACCTCAAGACTTGGAGCCGTTGCAAGTTACAGCCATTTAGGCTTTTTAGCCAACACAACCTTCAAAATTCCTGTAGTGCAAAACTTAATTAGCAAGCAGTGGGCCCCATGACAACGATTCTCTTCTTCTTCATTAGCAAAAGAACAAAAAGAACAGAAAAACAAAACAAAAAACCAAGCTTATGTTCTTCTACTTCTCTCTGTCACACTTGCCACCACCCTCCCTTCTCTCTTCCCATGTACTTCATACACAATTTACATAGCTTGTAATTCTTTATAAAAATAATCTAAAATAATAATCGGGTTCACGTTCAAACACGCTTCGCCTAATCATTTCCAACACGCTTTCTAGTAATACCACATAACCAAACAGTTGCTTGCTCAAGAAGCTTCTCTCCCATGTCTATAAAAACCCTTCACCCCTCACTCCTTCTGCAACAAGTTTGCATCAGCTTCTCACTCCAACAAGACCACAGCAAAAATGGGCAGGCAAAGCTCGTCACTTGTAAGCCACCTGAAGAGGGCAGTGAGGAAAATAAACCTCATTTTACTTGGCTTTAAGTTAAACCGATTGAAATTGGCTTCAATCCTTGCTTGTACTAACAGAGCTTCTGCAAGGCAGTGCTTGAGCTTCAATGACAGATTGGGTTTGCATGGCTGCATTGAAGATGATAAGGCCGATGAGAATCGGTGTTTGAGACGGGTTGTTAGCACAAGGACCCATGATCGCGCTTCGGATGATGATGATGATGTTGATCACCGGGCTGATGTTTTCATTGCGAATTTTCGTCGTCAGCTGAGGTTTGAGAGACAGGTTTCTTTGGAGTTAAGGTATTGCAGAAGGGATAGCTTCTAGAAGAAATTAGTTAACTATGAAGGAAGCTTCTGAAATGAATGGTCAATTGGTCATGGTGTGCCAAAGAACCAAGGATGATGATGTGAGAGACAAAGGGTGGCCTGGCCTCTGTATGGGGCACCAAGAAAAGTATATCATATATGGCAAAGTTCAGTTCTAAATTCTTTTTTACTTTTTTTTTCTTATTGGGATTTCGATGTTTTGTTGCTGATACTTTATCAGGCAGCTCTCTCAAATGGGAACCAATTCGGATGTACGTTTCCAAACTTGAATAATAAAACTATTGGTCGTTTATGTATACAATTTATTCAGTTATCTTTTTTGATATTATATGTGTATCTATTATCACAGTATACATTCCAATTTTGAATCGACACGCGTGTGACATTCATTAGCTATTTGAAAATATTTTGCTCACTGATTCTGGCAATGCAGTAAACTTCACATGGAAGATGCAGATTGTCTATAATTATCTAACTAGCTAGCAAAAATTAGGCTAAAACTACTAAAAAGAATGCATAATTAATGTACAAATTGTATAATATATCATTACACAGGTACTATCAACAAATTTCATGTAGGGAAACATACAAATTCAATGACACCCTCTAAATCTAAATGCCAATGCTAATAGAAAGATTTGTCAGCATTTCTCTCCAATTCAATTTTTTTCTTTCTTTTAATCTTTTAATCCTCCACATTAGTCAATATACAGAGAGTACAGATTTTACAATCATGTTGTAAATGGGTTCATTTGGATCCTGATTCATAATCTATCACAGTCTCAAATGCCCCAACCAATGCTTTCACCTTGTTCTTCCTTTTCTCCAGCAACTTGCTTGCAGTCTCCTCAATCACATCATTGTATGCAGGAGCAGAGTCCTTTTTCCCTCCTTGTGATCCCTCGCTTGTTTGGCTTGGCTTCGCTGTTTCCTCTGCTCCCTCAGCTGCCTCAGCTGCCTCAGCAGCCTCTGCAGGCTTTGCTTCGTCAATTTCCCCATCAGCTTTTTCTTCCCCTTCCTTCAATGCAATCCCTTCCTTCTCATCCAAGGCCATGTCCTCAACATTCTTGCTTTCCTCCACTGCAACACCATCTTCTTCATCACTTATCTCTTTTCCTTTATCTTCTTTCACCTCAACTGTTGTTTCCTCACTTGCCAAACCCTCTTCTGGTTGAGCCTCACTGCTTTCATCTAATTTGTTCTGATTATCTTCCCCTTGATGTTGTTCATTATCTGCAGGCTTCTCTTCTTGGACCAATGCATTTCCACTTTCTTCATTTCTTTCCTCCACAGTTTCCTGCAATTCCTCTGCATTAACAGTAGAACTGTCACTAGGCTTGAGCTTCTCATCCTCGCCGCCATTAGCTTCAGCTTCTACAGCAGCACCATGATCATCAACTTGCTCCTTCTCTTCAACTTTTGGGTCTGGAAGAACCACCTTTTCATGTTCTTCACTCTCAATCATACCTACCTCTTCAACCTCTTGATGATCCAAAGACTCTATAGCCTCTAGATCGGCTTCAAGATCGAGTGTTTGTGTTATGTCCTCACTCTTTGGAGGTCTTGTTGAAACTGTACTTTCCTTCTTGGCTGAACCACTTGTACTGCTCTTCTTCACACTCTTTGCATACAAAAGCTGTGGCTTTCCGGCTCTAGCCGTCTTCGAATTAGACCTATCTATACTGGGTTTTGGGACATTGGAGCTTTTCGCTGTAAACGATGAAGATCGTAGCGATGCGTCCCTTCCTGGTGATATCAGTGACTTGCGTAGTCTTGACGGTGATGGTGGCTTGTCAAAAGATCTTCTTCTACTCAGTGTAGGCTTTTGAGATGATGCAGAGTCTTCAGAGCCATGTTTCTTGCTCCCAGCTAATGATGACTTGGAAGAATTTTCATGTCTTGAGGCACTCAAAGTAGGCCTCAGATAGTTTGGGACTTGCTTTGTTGTTGAGGTTGAAGAGGTTGAAGAGGTTGCTTTCTCAGTGCCTGCAGAGGATGAAGACTTGGTGACTCTTTTGGTGTGGTTTGTGAGGGAGTTTAAAGATGATGTGCTCTTCTTCAGCTCCTTCCCTGAAGTAGTGCTATCTTTAGCTTTTGTTGCCATATATGTACTGCTTGGATTGATTGATGGCTGATCAGCTGAGATATTTCAAATGCTGCTACCTCCCTGCATATTTTCTAAAGAAATCATAAGTTAGAAAAAAGTTCTAATTGATCAATGTGATAAATTTAAGGCATGTTCATCTACTATCCTAACAAACATAACATCTCAATTCATGGTGAACGTGTTTATCTAAATTGTCAATAAAGACGACACATTCAAATAATTTTATTTTAATAAATAACTTAAATTGACGATTTAATAGCATAATAAATGAGATTTTGACAAGAGAAGATTAGCTTCAATATTCCTTGCCGTGAGCTATCTTCCTTTTCCTTCTAATATTGAAAAGAGAAATATCATTAATACAAGAGTTAGTTAATACTTACACCAATTCGGCCAAAAAACAGGTGCCTATATACTAATCATGTATTGAAATTGATAGGAAGTGGGCCTAGGGGGCAAGCATCCCAATTGCATGCTAATGTTATTTATTGTTCTGATTCACATGGTAAAAATGTAGCTCAGGCTAAGGACTGGACCTTTATGGGGAGGGCTTTGATTATGCTGCAGGACCCATATGAAAAGATACCAATAGGGCTAAATTCAGATGGGTACCATGATCCCATTTCCCATTCATAAGAGAGAGAAATACTTAGGATTATACCATTCTTGTTTTGTCTCTGTATTTTTCTTAGGTCCCTACTCTTTTCTTATGAACCAAATAACATGTTTTCCTTTCTTTTGCTTCTTTTGTGTTGTTAAAGGCATCGCATGTTCTCTGTATATGGTACATGTATAGTCATGTTAGTTAGAAATCATAAATAATTTCATTACTAAATTTCATATATGGACTAGTTATTTAGTCAAGATGGTGTATTTGAACCCAAGTTATTTAGTCATACGATGATTTTAGAAGATGGCTTACCAATATAATAGACACGGTGGGAGGTTTCGGGCAAAATTGACCGACCTAAACCGTGCTCACCTAATAATGCATAACGAAATCCACTTGGAACAACAGTACGCAAAGTATAAAACAAATGCTTTGCTGATAGGGGAGAGGGGATCGTTTTTGTTGTCACCTAGCTTAGGTCTTGTCAGGTCGGTCTATATGACAAGATTGCATGCTTATCCCCATAGACAAGCAACCCAAAAACCCATACAAGAAAGACAAATTTGAAACTTACCAACACATTAATTTTCATCAAAGGAAATAAAGAACTCAAAGACAATCGAAACTAAGTAAGAACACATGTCCAAAAATTCTTCAAAACACATGTTGCTTCACACAAATGGATTAAAAACAAAATATCCCAACTAAAATCTTCCACCATCTCTAGAAACCAGAAGTAGAAGCAAAAAGAAAAGGAGTTGCATATGGCGTGAGGGAATACATGATGGGAAAGAGTAGATTTGTAGGAACCAAAAAGAAAGAAATGGGAGAAGAACAAGTTAACGTACCTTGATTGAAGCAAAAGGAAACCCGAAAATCAGAAAACACTAAAAACACACAAAATGGAATGGGAATTGGATGAAGAAATTAATATATGAAGGAAGAGAGAGAAGAGATTGGTTGGAATTGGAAGAGAAATAAAGGGGAATTATTTCTTCAAATTCATGAAAAGACGCGCGAATTTCGTGCGCACATCTCAAACATGGGTGGTGGTGTTGGTATGTTGCTAATCAAAGGTTAGTTGGAGGCCATGATTTCAATCAATCACTCTTCTAAAAATTCTAATTTTGTTCCAAATCCAACAATATTCTAGACATGTGGCAAAAGTTGACCTTTTCAATGGCATTCATAATTTTATTAGAAACTGATCTTGGTTTTATCGTATAACAGAAGATGTAAATGTCCCGTTCATCTACTAAGTTTTCTTCAAAAGTAATAATTTAGTTTAGTGGCATTTAGTTTTCACTTTGTTGAAGCAGATATTGTGTTACATGAACCGAAATTTGTTATGTTGGAAAAAAAAAAAATTTATTCTTATCGCTTGGGTATAAATTAGTTGGTTGAGCTCTTTCATTTTCACATATATGGGCAGAAATTCGAAACCTCTAGTACCCAATGAATATTTGTGTAAGCCCCTCTCTCTCAATCGCTTGTACTAAAAAAATTCTTATTCTTAGTACAATGATCTTTGGATTAAACCTAAAAATGAAAATGAGGTTGGTTGAACTTTTCTTATAAATCACCTTTCCAAATGATCATGAAGATTCGTCTTTTCTTTTTATGGGTTGAAATAATCAAAGACTTCATAGTGAAATATAAACAATATTTGTCAAAACGATGTATGTGTCCAAACCAAAACTCATGTGGAAAGCCCAGCTTCATCGTTAATGTTTGAAAACGAAAGTATTCAATTCGTGCTATACAATTAATAGTATTGTCGTGCTATACAATTAATAATATTGTTACTGAAAATTAAAAAAGCTTATTAATATTTATTTTTCGTCAAATATACAACAATATTTTTCTATTACTATTTAAAGAGATACAAGGACAAAGGACTTGCCTTCCCATTCATTACCTACAGAATCATACTTTCCCAATCCATTAATAAATTCATCCTCTTTCATAATTGTGCTCTCTTCTTTCAAATTTATTTATTTATAATTGGAAAGGGGTTATTTTTGTTTACTTATAATTTGGATAAGAGAGCTGTTGGATCATGATTGGTTCCTAACTTTGATTAAAATCTGACTGCGTACGTACGTGCATAAGTATTTAAATAATAACCATTAATTATATCACACCACCAAAGCATATAAATAAAAATGATGTGGCCCTATGTACAATGGCATAAAGCATTAAGCCACGCTGTTTACATTTTTTATTTATTTATTATATAAAAATAAAAATAAAAATAAAAATAAAAGGTATATAATTTATGTGTAATTGTACATATCTAGTCCATTTTTGTGCCACATCCTGCTCTTCTTTCTGCAGGCCATTACCTAATTAGCTCTTAAACAAACAAGAAGAGGGAACATAAAGTTACATCACAGGTAGTGGTGTGGTAGGAGGAGATGATCATCACCTTTCCATGCCGCACCTGGCAAACACATAGCTACTCAAAATTTTATTTATTTATTTATTTATTTAAACTACTCTAATAACAGCACACTATAGTGAGGGACGGAGATTTGGATTCGAGCGTAGAAGAGCACACTATAGTGGTCAACTGACCTAACTCATAACAATAAAAAGTCTTTTTTAAGGTTGATTTGGTATACGATACGATTTACTTACATAATTTAAATTTAAAAAAAAACACTAGATTTCCTTTTGAAAGAATACATACAAAATAGTTTGCTACACCAAACAAAAATTATTTTAAAAATCAAAAGAAAATTCTTGATGTAATAACAGACAGAAAATTCATGCAAAAACAAGCGTAATGTCACAGCAAAGATGGAGACACAGTACGTGTATTAGGAAAAGCTTGTTTTGCTTTATTCTCAGCACCTAATTATTCTAATTAATTTATTAAGATGATGGAAGATGGAAAGATACGATGGAAAACATATGAAAGATGTGGAATGTCATTATCATACCCATAAAATTCACTAATAAGTTGCTTTAATTTATGTGCTGTTATTTATGGTTTGATGGGGAGAGAGGATTTTAAATTGGCCATGCATTTTGCATTAAATAATTTCATATTTCTGGGAAATATGTTTTGACGGGTCACCATTTTTTTCTTGAAAATATTTGGATCGATGTTGCCGTGGATCTACTTCTTTCCAGAAAACAAAAAGATATTGCTTAAAATAAGAAAATGCATGAAAAGAGTGTTTTTGAACAAAAGTTTCGTGAAAATGGATGATAAAAAAAAAAGAAAAAGAAGAAGAAATATTCGAGAAATAAAGTGAGTGGAGCCACAAAATAAAACTATGTCCTGCTCACCAAATTCTCCCTTGAAGATTCTGTGGATTTGATCCTTGACAGATTCACTGGTTTTGTTTTGTGGATAAAAAAACTTGCGTACTCAAATTCTCTTTTTCTTTTTTTGTTTAAAAAAAAAAACTCAAATTCTTGTCCATTCGAAAGGAAATATGTTAGAGATATGCATAGGCATCAAGAAGAAGAGGAAATATGTTACCGCCATTGTTAAGTATACTAACAAGAATTATGGAGATTCACTATTATACCTAATATAGGAGTCCAAATTATAAAAACACCATATATTAAATGGACTTTAAAAACACATCCAAAGCCCATTTACAACATAATAAAAAGGCTTTTAACTTCTTTTAAATTACAAAACTGTTATTGATTTCTTAAAACAAACACAACCCCAAAACCTCATAAAAATCCCAAAACACTCAATAGGGCATCAAAGTAATTTACTAATCAAAGTTAAATTCAATAGGGCCAGCTGTCATTTTTTGGGTTCTTTTTTTGGTTTGTTTATAGAAATTAAATGGTGTAAGATTTATTTATAATTTTAGTGCTAAGAATGGATATATGACTAAATATCTCTAAGAATTATGGTACATTTGGTGCGCAAGTGAACACAATTCCTTGTAACTTATATATTAGAAGATGTTTTGAAGCTCAAATACTCATTTTCGTTGATTTTTTGAAAGATTAAATAAAATTAATATGAAAATATTCATATTTTCATTTACATTTATATATAAATAAAAAGTTCTTACAATATTTAATTACTCACATTTACAGGGAAGCCAACATGGTAGTTGATCTTTAAGCAACAAAAAAGGCATTACCATAATCATTCTTGTATTTGGTTGGCTTGTTTGAAACTGCTTCTCTAGGAATCACTTCTGCTCATAAACACTTCTAGCAAAAGCACTTTTATTATAAAGATGTTGAAATTTTCATAAGAAATCCAAATGCTTCCTGAAAAGCACATGATAGGTTTTTCTCCAAAAGCGCTTATATTGCCCAAAAGTACTTTTGAACTTTTCTGCCAAATATTGTCAAAAATGCTTTTGATTATCAAAAAATGTTTTAGCCATTCCATAAGCACTCCCAAACATTCCGAAAAAAACACAAAACACTCCCAAATGGTGCTGGATAACTTTCCTCTGGATATTATTACTAGAGTGTACCTTGACATGTATGGTATTAAGATCCCTCGGATCTAACTTTTAATCTATTTTTGTTTTATAAAAAATATATATATATATTATGATTAAATGTTCAAATAACTAAAAATCCTACTCATTCAATAAAAGGTTCGAAAACACAAGTACATGGAGAAATAGGTGGATTCACATATGGATTAAAACCATCTATCTGATAAGCAAGCGAAAGAGACCCACTTCAAGTCTTCAACCTCAAGGTGGTTTGGAATTTACTTGGACCTTAAAAAATGATTAAATAAAATAAAACACTCCTAATTTCAATAATTAAAAAGAAAAAGCCCCAACAGAAGAAAAAAATAGTAGAAGATTGACGGCGGCTGAGACGGTGAAGTTGGTATGGGCCGTGTGGGGTAATATGGTAAACACCTGCGAGTCCCACAGATAGAGCTTTTATACTATATAACACAGCCTTGTTGACCATGTCGTCACTGTCCTCCACAGCCCTCGATCTTTGACTCTTTTTCTGATCCAACGGCTCAAATCTCTCCCAGTAGGACGGCACTTCACTTTGGTTGTTGTTCCTAGTTAAGCTTCCAAAGCTAGTAACTCAAACCAAAAAAAAATAGATAAAATGAAAAATGGAAGTCCAAAATGACAAGGGACTTCTCTCTCTAGGCCTTGGATCATTCACACAGACGTTTTTGCCTCCCTCTCTCTCCCTCTCTCTCTCCTAAGAGGAAAAGCCTCTTTTCCTCTCTCTCTCTCTCTCTCTCTCTCTGTAGAGTCTAAAGACTTCAACTTTTGGCTTCTGGGTATTCAAAGGAAGCAGAAGAACACGGAGAAGGATTAGGTAGAAGCAGAACAAAGAATCATCAATTATGCTTTTTTAACACCTATCTGAATTCAATGGTGGTTCAATTATATTGGGTTTGTTTTATTTTTTCAATATGGTTTAGCTTTGATAATCATTTCTGGTATATGTTAGATGAGTCTTCATCATCATCATCATCTTCTTCTTCTTCCCTTTTTCTAAACACCTTCGTTTTGCAGTTATTTTTGTCTTTTAATCAATAATATAACACCCTCCTTTGCCTGGTATTGTTTTCATCCGTTTGGACTATTGGAATAATTCTGATCATTTTACGTTTTCTCTTCTTCTATCACTTTTTTCTTTTCTTTTTTCCTTTTTTAATGAGGAACTCTGATCATCATCACGGCCTATTTTTTCTGCTAGTTTTTCTTTCTTATCAATAACAATAAGTATTGTTCTAAGTCCAAACCTGAAATTTTCTGTTTGGTTTGTTGGAATATATATGGAGGAGAAATGATGATAACTTTCTTTTCCCTCCTTTTCAATGGTTTTTATTTTCGAGAAAATTCAGCTTTTTTTTAATCTTTTCATGTCCTTAAATCACGGGGAAAGAGTCTTTCGGGAAAATAGAAAATAAGATCATTTGTGTGGAGAATAATTCTAGAAAAAGCGTTTCCTCACAACAACTAGAGACCCACTTTTTTGGGATGATATATGAGGCATGTGGCCATCTGGGTCCTTTTTTTACTCATTCTTTTGTTCCTTTTTATGTTTTCACACAATCAAAATTTTGGGTTCGCTTTCCTATCAAAAAAACTGTATTGGGTTCTCTTCTCTTTGTACCAATGACTCAACTAATGATAACAGAGGTCTTGATATCGTTGTTGTGCCTTGTTAATCCTTTTTCATGAGTGTTTCATACTCCTATGTAATTATCATTGCTTGTTTCAGCTTCTGATAATCTGATTTCTGGCATGTTGCAGCTTTTCTTTATTGTTCTTTTGTGTTCTGCATAGAAATTTTGCTCTTGTTGATATCTGGTGTATTGCTAGTGCTCTGAATTCTGCAATTGTTTTCTATAGTTTTGGACTTGGGAGTTTTTTTTCCTTCTTAATAGTGGAATTTTGTGTTAAAAAAAAGATTGTGGTAAAGTAACAAATTTCTGTGACAATGTTAATGAAATCTCTCTGAAATACGACTTTTTTTAAGGTAAAAGAAGGCTTATCCTTTATAGCTGAGTAAGAATTTCAGGTATTATAGTAGCGCTTCTCAGAATGGAACTAGGGGTATGTCTTCGGCCAATGTAACTGACAACTAGGAAACTGTTTGGTGGGCTTTACTACTTCTAGCAGAGGAAATGGATCAATATTTTTGGCCTACAGTTTCATTTATCATCAAAATATCTTGAAATTTAAACCTTGATACGATGCTTGAAATCTGAACCTTAATCCTTTAAAGAATCCAATTTTTGTTCATTTATGCCAGTGATTTTTCCTTCCCTCTGTATATTGTTGGTTTACATTGGATAGTGTGTTCCATTCCATACCGATGACGTAATGTGGTATTCATTTGTTTCTGAAAATTTTGCTTGCATATGAGTGTGACACGTGAAACATATTTGTTTTGTTTTAGTTTCTCCTTTGCAGTTGTTCATGGGAGTAATAGCTATGAAATGTCTATCATCTTCTTGTTTCCTTGTCTTTCCCCTTCCAAAGAAATTTCCAATTCTTAGTACTAAGGTTTCTTTGAACACTATATGATAGTTCACCATCTAAATCTAGATTGTGTATCACTAACAATCTGCATAGGAACTTGGAAGTCTATTGTCATTTTACTTTGGAAATAGCACTGATGATCTTAAATATTTATGTTACTGTTCTTACAGAATTGAAGGACACAATCAACATACATGGATGAGTATTCCGGTAAAAGAGCTGTCGATAGGCTTGTCTCTAAAAAGGGATCTGGTCTTGTTTTGAGGGAAACTCCAAACAGAGACCGCAATGCTCAGCTCTGCAGCCGACTGGGATGTAGTGGAAGATTGAACACCGTGAAAGGTGCTCAATTTGAAAAGGCCAAGTCGTCAAGGCCTGCATTCCGCAGTACTTCAAGTGGGAAAGAGATAATTGGAAGTTCCTCTAGGTCTTGCATTGCTGTTGGCAACACAAGAAAATCCATAACAGAACCTTGCAAAAAGCTATCTTCTAATTTAGAAACAGATTCATCTGAAACCAGTAGTGTTCAGGATGATCCTGAAGTTTCAGAGCTTGCTCCCCCACCTGGAAAGATTCAAAGAGGGCTGCACCCTGAATCTAAAAATGCTGAGTCCAGTGAGGTCACCTTGATGGAGGTTGGAAGCTCTGATGTAGCATCAAATGCAAGATCTCGACGGAGTTTCAATCAGAGATCTGGATTGCGAAACCAAGATTCCTTAGTTGGGTCTAATGTTTCTTTGGGATCTAAAAACACCAGCCAAGCAACACGGGCTAGCACAACCAGGAATGGTTTAAGAAATCTAAGATGCAATTCAATATCCGATGTTGTCCCGTCCAGTTGTTCGTCATCAGATTCAAGCCTCAATAGAAGAGAGACCATAAAGAAAAGAATTTCTGAAGGAGAAAGTAGCTCTGCTGCTAGGGGGAAGAAGATGAATGGGTCATCATCAGCAGGACAAAACTCCAATTCTAGCCATGGCATCTCAATTTCTGATTCAAGAAGAGCTAGGAATATGCCTTCTAACAGGGATAATGGTGCTGCATCAGTTAGGACTCGGCGAACCGTCACTGGTCACTCGAGGGGAAGGCTTTCTAATCAAGGAAATGGGAACAATTTATCAGCCAATGGATCCCCTGTAGTTGGCCCGCAGATGTCTCAACCTGAAATGTCTATCAACTTGAATGCTCCTAGTTCATTACAACAGTTATCCCATGAAGCTCCTTTAATTCAGCCAAATTCTTATAGTCGGCCAGGTAGCAGCAGTGGGAATTTACATAGCATTATGCGAGCTGGTGCTGCAGATGTTGGCTTTTCCCGCTCTCAAATGAATCAGGATGGACTGCGACGCTACAACATGGATGGGATTGCAGAGGTATTATATGAATTTTTGATGTACATTTGTGTGGTCTTATGACTTGTTGCCTTGTTGGAGAGATTCACAAAAGAACTGATGTAGTAGCGTGGTTTCATTCTTTAATCTGTCCATTTCACAAACTGTGCAGGTATTGCTGGCGCTGGACAGGATTGAACAAGATGAAGAGCTATCATTTGAGGTAGTTATTATAGAGTTTTTATGTTCACTTGCGTTTCTTGGGTCAAATATGTACACTTAATTGGTTGATTGTTCTTTAACTGTTCTTTTTCATAATGCAGCAAATACTTGTGCTGGAGACCAATTTGTTCCTGAATGGCCTTAACTTCTATGATCAGCATAGAGACATGAGACTGGATATTGATAACATGTCATATGAGGTTTGCTATTGCTGCGCACTGCAATTCAGTTTCCATAGAAATTATCCATAGTATCTCTCATTGTTCTATTTTGTTTCAATACAATGCTGGCGTAGTCATGATGACGCATCTAAACTTTTTATTATCATCAATGCCTCAAATAAATCAATTCAAATAATCAACTAGTGGTGGGTTCAGAATAACACAATCTGGGGCAACCTTATTACGTTCAGCTGTTTCCTTTACAGTATTTCACTACTTGGATGGCAGGAATTATTAGCTCTAGAAGAGAGGATGGGTACTGTCAGCACAGCATTGCCAGAAGAAGCATTGTCAGATTGCCTTAAGAAAAGCACTTATCAGTTTACACCTCCAGAAGAATCATCCATAGAATGTGATGGGAAAAAGGATGATGTCAAATGCAGTATCTGCCAGGTCTTTTTCCCGTTCTGATTTTATTTATTTTTCTTGTAAAAACTAACCATGATATATCTAGAAGCACCTCTGGGCCTTGCTAGTAGTGGTTCATGCATGAGCCGAAACACAAACACTGTAGCTAACATTGTAACTGCATTTACCTTAACTTAGCCACTCCTTATTCAACTAAGGCTAAAGTTAGTTGCAGGGAAAACAGAATTTACATTGGGCTTTAAGAAAATTTGGGCACTAAGTGATTATTTGAGGCCAAACTAAGAGGGTTGTCTCTAGAAATTTCACCCTAAACCTGCACTATCCCAAGTCAGTTCCTTGGTTAACTCAGAAGTTAGAACTAGCTCAACATGATTCCAAATGTTATTTAACATCCTGTAAAGTTTAGAGTGGATGTAATTGAATATACTTCTCAACACTTAATTTGTTTTTTAGGTGCACCGTTTGAGTCTGATTCTTTATATATAGAGAGTAATTGTTGTTGGCCTTTTTTTTTTTTTCCAGGAAGAGTATGTCGCTGGAGATGAAGTTGGAAGGTTACATTGCGAGCACAGTTTTCATGTTAACTGCGTAAACCAGTGGCTACGGCTTAAGAATTGGTGCCCGATATGCAAGACAGCGGCAGCACCCTCGAAACCTCCACCCTCCACATAAATTTAATTATTAAGTCATTTGGAGGAGAGACCTTTCTCATTGTACAAAACTTGCTTCTCTTCCTTTTCTTTTAGCTCTTACCCTTTTCCATGTACATACCAATTCTCTTTCATCCCATTCAACTAATAAATCCAAGCTGTTGGTGTTACAGCGGGAATCAGCATTCACTTGTGGAACTGTGAATACATACAAAGTGGTGCTGTTCTTCAAATACTTTTCTTTTTCCTTTTTCAATTTAGTTTGCAACATTTGGATGCATGACATGTCGGATTTTTAGTTTTCCCAACTATTGCTGGCAGTGATCAGTATGCAATGCTCTAAACTTCATATGATCTTCAACATGCAGCTCCCTTTTTCAGTGCAGATTGAATGCTGGCAGGGAAATTTGGTTTTTCTTTTCTATAATCAGAATTTACCAGTTATTTTTCGAACTTGAACTTGATTAAAATAAACTGATGCACACACTTCTGAGTCGTTCTGCCATTTAAAAGACAAATGAGTTTGGTGCTGTCTGTCTGGAACACTAGGATAACAGTATGAGATATTGATTTTGGACAAATTTTGAAAGTGATGTTGGAAAAACAGTGATTGAAATTCCGATTCAGCTCGAATAAATTTGCCAATAATATATGTTCACGAAAACATTTTGGTATTGTGATCCAAATACCCTTCCATGATAAAGATATTAGGTAATAATATTAGCAATCTTCGCCTGGTTCCTGATCTCAATCACAAACTCTACAGAGCTCTGTTTTTATTTTTGTGGGAAGAATCAAATAATATTTATGGGATGTCACAGAATCATTTTTCTTTGCAAAAGATAAAAGGGTAACCCCTAGAAAAGGCTCAGTTGGAACTGCTCGGAAATGTCACGTATAGGCCAACAACATGAATATCCTAAGATTCCAAAGTGTTGCCTGCACTTCTCATGCACAAGAGCCACAGAGAATAAAATAGGAGTCTATGAAAGAAGGTTCTCACAAAACTCGACAGGCAAATCCATGGTTAATAACAGTCTCGTTGACTTGATCATCACGGATTAAGGAAATTATGGTCACTTATCATTAGATTTAATCCAATGGTGAATACCGATCCATGTCTTTTTTTTTCATTAGAAACACTGCCTCAATGGGTGTGGGAAGAAGAAGAAGAAGAAGAAGAAGAAGAAGAGAGAGAGAGAGAGAGAGAGAGAGAGAGAGAAGAAAAACACCCAAGTCGCAGAGACCCCTCAACTTGGTCCTCAATTAGCAATATTGAAAGATGAGCTACCGCAGTGGGAAAGGAGAAATGTAACATATAGTGCAAAACCAGGGCATTTCTATGATGCATTTTAGAATTTTCTTCAGAGCTTTGTCCACTTTGGAAATTCAATAACTGAGGTCCACATGTCTCCAAGCTTCCAAGTTCCAAGTAACCATGGCCTTGTCAAATGAAGACACATCTCAGACTGGTTTAGTGGGTTTTGCCACTGAAAAGACTCCAACACCAGCAGTGACGTAGGATAATGTCATATAATGAATGCTACTCATTAAAGAACTAATGACCAACAGTTCCAGAGACAAGTCACCTATGATCCCAACAGCCACATCAGATGGTTCAAACCAATTTATTTGTCCCTGAGATTCTGTTTGCTTCCATTCTCCCATCCCATAGCAGCACAAATGATTGGATTTTCATTATCATCAGCTTTATAAACACGTGTATGGGTTGTGAGTCATTTCATCAATAACAGATATCAGACAAAGTAATCTGAAGCTTTCCTAGAAATTTCAGAACAAATATTTAATGAAGATGCAGAAAACAAAGCCTTCCTGTCCTGTGAAGTCATGCATTTTCAATCTATAAAAGCCATGCAGCCGTCCCCCAGTTCCCAACATATCCTAGACAGGCAATTCAAAGAGTGACCAATCAGAAACCTGACCAATCGGCCAAAAGAAACATCCGGACCCGACCCATCATCAGTCCTGTTATTTTTGGTAGCAAACAGTAAACAACTAAAACACAATTAAAAGAAAGTTACAGATAAAACTAGAATTGGAAATACCAAAATTAATGTTTCAAAAGTAGCAGAAAAGAAGGCAGGAAGAGAGACAAATGCATGAGAAAGAAAATTCATCTGTACATGTACAAACTGATGAAATGAAAAAGAGAGAACACATGGGGGCTAGGCTTATTAGCATAAAGTGATAAATCCAAGAGTTAATTTCCATACCTATAAGAGGATTGATTAGGACTAATTAAGTCAAGAATTGATACCAAAACAATATCCAGAGAAGTACCATTTGTTCAACATTGATTACATGGCTTGATGCTGCATTTACCATATGTCCCATACATTGCAGACAAGTATATAGATCTGCAGCTCAATACTACACCGGAATTTGATGTGCACATAGCAACAGAATGTTCTTATTAGCACTGTTACCCATTTACATTTTAGTTATAGTCTTCTAGATATAATTTATCCATTTTTTGCTTAACTCCTCACAATGAAGCTCAATCCATCACGGCTAGTTTTTCAAATTTGAAACAGGGCAACAGCTGAATTGGATTCCAGTCCTGGTCGTGTAGAAAAAAACACTTCATTTTTTAACAGCAATAATGAGATAAAAACAGCTTACCAATCAAAAATCAATTGCCAGTAGTTTCAGACATGTGAGTGATTGTGTTTCTGCTTTTGCATGCTGAAGTATACCCACCACAATTATTTGCATGATCAATGGTTGAATATACATTCACATATCTCTACGAGAACATCTGAGTAGAGAATGATCATTTGGCAGCTGGATATTTTGAGAACTAAATTCATGCCATAAGGCATTGACCAAAAAAAAAAATCATGCCATAAGGACAGCTCAATTGATGTCAATGTGTTATTGATATTGAAATTTCAATCAATTCTAAGATTCTAAAAATACATACAGAGCATACTGCAGCTCTTACACAAGCGATTGTACCTCACCAAGCTACAGAACAGTATCCCTGCAAAATTTTCTTATATTTCCTCTTCATTGGCTGCAATTACAGTGAAACCTTGAGATCTGGTGCGAAAGCAAATACAGCAGCATCTACGTTAAACATACAACAGAACAACCAAACATGGGCATTCAGTTTGAAAGCACCCCTTGATTGGTTAAGTTAGATAATTCTGGATCGGTTCTGGCTCCGCAGCAAGCAAATTCAGACATTTGATGCTCAAACAGATGATTTCACCTTGCGAGACCCAAAACTTTACCCACTTAGGAACCATCTGGTGCGTCCTGGCAATGAGATTAGAATTATTTGTATCAATGATCTCGAACATCTGGTGGTGTCAGGACCTTTGAACCAGAACAGACCGACCCAACCACAACGTTGGGATGAATATATCTTCACAGGGATGTTTCATTCCTCGAATGCTTGCATACAAATCTTCTCCAGCAGCAATGACCAGTCTTCTCCAAGTTGCTGTGGATTTAGCTCCATTGCAACCTTAAAATCAAGCAAAGATATTGAACACCGTGGTCTTTGCTCTTCCACGGGGCCACTGCCACTCTGCATATGCAAGTGATTGCTTGGCCACATGCCATTGATGATCTTTCCTTGAATCTGCTGCTTTGGTGCAGCACTCTTTTTTGGCTCTGATGTAGACCTTGCTCCCACCAACTCAACACAGGACCTAATCAATCGCTTTAAGTACACATCCAACACATTATTCAGCATATTGGCACATTCTGTAGAAACACCTCCAAGACCCTGTGCTGCAGCAATCTGCTCCATTCGTTTTCTAAGCATCTCTGAATCTGACAATCCCCCATTGTCATAATAGCTAACGAAATCACAGCTGCTACCCACAGGCAAAGCTTTGCGGGCCCCACCTACGCTGGCTGGGTAGAATGGGATCCCAAGTGGCGCAAGTAGAGGACTCCTTGAGAAACTTAAGAGGTTTGATTGTTCCACCTCTTCCTCATCTTCAATAACAGCTAAGTTAGCCTGGTCTTTGCTGTGTATCCGTGGTTTTTCTATGGGTCGCCGAACTGCACCATCTCTTTCACTCTCAGGCAGCTCAGCAACTGGTTGAAGATGCTGCATTGGTCTCTGATAATCATATGGATGCACATCCCCATTTTCCACAATAACCTTACTGCCATTATCCTCTGAACCTGTGGATTGATGTGACACACTATCGACCTTCCCATTTGGTCCAAGTGGGCTTGGTCTATCCCTTAGCTTCCGATCACGTATCCCGGACCTACCCTTTCGTGGGGACACTGGCAAAACCCCATTCTGCCAAATGGGTACATTTTGATTTTGATTTTGATTTGGAAAGAGGGTCCCACTTTGCTCCTGCCCATCTTCTCTACTTGGAGAACTGTTTGCAGCTTGTATCCCAGGTTTTGCAGGAACTGATGAATGTATTGGTGGTGGGGTCTTGGCTTGGCATGCATTCTTCAAGATTGACCGTATAAAATGATTGTGCAGTGGCAAGTTCTCACTTCCTAGCACCCGGTGACACAACTTGTCAAATTCCTTCTTGCTCAGCTTCTGACTCAACAACCTATTCAAGTAATTAAAGTACCGCTTTGACCTCTCGGCCCCAATCCTCTTCACTATCTGCGCTTTCAAATCACCCAAATCAATTCTAGAGAACTGCTGAGGTTGCATTTCTCAACAAACAGATTCATACACCATCCACAAGAAACTGCAAATCCCCCAGTAACCCCACCAGAAGCCAAATTACCGTTAATACTGTTTCCAGAAAACCCAGAATTTGCACTCCTCCATATCGTTCATTGCAAATCAATCTCAACACTCTGCATATCCCGACAAACAGAGGCACACACCATCCACCAAATCAAAAAAACCCCCAAAACCCCCAATCTCAAACTGGAATAAGTTTACCCTTGTTTCCAAACGACCCCAAATTGTCCCACCCACAAACCACACAATGCAAAACCAAATCCCATCTTCTCAAGACCAAAACCCTAGAGATCAACCCCAGTACACAGCTCGCTAAATCCCAACAAAAAGACACATAGGCAAGCTTAATTTATTGAAAACCATTATAAATCAAAAACCCTAACTTTGAATCACCAAAATTTGGGTTCAGACGACCATACTCTTTACAAACTCCAATGAACCGTAAATTACACCACCGCGCCAATCCAAACCCAGAATTTATTTCACGCAATTCACAAGCTTTCAACTTCAAGACACGAAATTTGAAGTTCAGGGAATGAGATCAGTGAATTGGAAGGATTGAAGTTGAGGAAACAGAGCTTGAATTGCAGAAAAATCGAATTGCAGAGGAACAAAAAAGCGCAATGAAGCGCCAAAACAAAAAATTAAATAGTAAAGCTTGGGGAGTGTGTGTGAGAGAGGGCTTTCGAGATTGATTGAACTCTGACCTTAACGAGCTCGGCGAATTGCAGAGAAAATCGAACCTTAGTGACTTCGGAGCTTTGCCTTTCGCTTTCTCGCTCTGTCTCTCTTCGGCTCTTTTCCTCTTTTTTTTCTTTTTTCTTTTTGAAAATTTCACTGCTTTTTTATTTTTATTTTTTGGTGTTGCTGATTTATATTCGAACTTCGCTCTGTGTAGCTCTCGATCGCTTCTGCTAATACTCTCTCTCTCTCTCTCTTTCTTTCTTTTGTTTTTCTCTCTCTTCGTTTCTTCTCTCTCGGTAGCTCTCACAAGGTCTCACCTTGTATTTTTTCTTTATTTTTTTTTTCACAAGTGTAAAAGGATTTTAACTTTTAATTTTTAGATTTTTCTTTATATTATTTTCACGATTTTTGAAATTTGATTTCAGAAGTTTTATTACATGCAAATTTCAAATCTTAGGGGGTATATTCAATTTAGAAATTAGGTCGACAAACCAGTAGTTGTGTTGTGACAGATAGAGTGTATAACCCAAATAAAAAAGATAATGAAAGTGTAAATAGAGTCTTTTAATTTGAACATGAACTCTTTTTTTTTTATAATTAATTTGTATTTTAATACACTATTATTTTATGTATTTATACTTTTAAAATGAAGTACGTGTATTTTGATATATATGCATTTTTAAATTATTGAAAAATTAAATATAACGGTCATTTACTTTACATATATACATATAAATGAGAATATTTTAAATTTAAATAAGTTATATAATATTGGACTATTTATGTATTCATACAAATTGATATTTTTTTTTCCTTTCCTTTAGTAAAAAATTAATTTGACAGTTTTTGTAGTTAAAATTGTATCATTTGAGAAACTTACGTATCACGAGATTACTCTATCTCTGAGCATCTCATCCGATGAGAGATGCACATGGAAAAAGGAATTATGACATCATTACATGTAAGTTTTGGCCCATCAAAAGATCTTTAGTCTATAAATTGCTTTAACTTAGTTTGAGAATTGTGATTATCCTAATCTTCTAACAAACCAACTTGAGTTTGAGCTTCATTTCTTGGTTTAAGACGAACTCACAAAAGTAAGAGCAGGGCAATATTGATAATTTTTTGTAAGAAAATGTAGAGAGAAAGAAGGCATAACCCACTATAAAGGACCCAAAAAAAATTGACACAAGTTTTATATACTTTTGAGAAATTTTCTCAAAATATCCCTATTATTGTAGTAAAGTTCTTAAATAGTACTATTATTGTAGCAAACAATTCTATTATATCAATATTATTTCGATATGATTCCTTGATACTATCAATATTATCTCATTATTTCGATAACAAATAGTCTCAAATAGTTTTTTTTATAAAAATTTATTTTTGGACAAAATCTCAAAGAGCGTTAGTATGACATAAATAAAGTATCAATATTATGTCAATACTATTGATATTGTTGATTTTCTACAATAACATTGTTATTTGAGAATTTTACTATAATGATAGTGGTATTTAAAAGATTGGACATTTACAAGGTACTTTTATAATAGACCAATGCACCTATAATAAAGATACATAACAACTACTTATTGAACTCATCACAAATATATATCACCATTGTCATCCATATAAGTCAAATTTGAGACATCCTCCAACCAACTGGAGACAAATACCACTAGATGAAAGACTAGTTAGTGAGGTGTGATTGTTAATTAAATGTAATGTTTTCGCATGCAAGTTCACCATTTTTAAATATAAAACAATTTTCAAATTCAATATTAAATACTTCTCGTATATTAAAAGATATTGAGAAGTGAAAATTTTAACGAAATTTTCAAAATTGCATTGTAATATTAAAACTTATTTTTGGACAATGAACTAAATGGCTCCACACACAAAGGGATCTAACGAAAATGTAGAAGTCACAATATTTATGAATTTGTTCAAATTTTGTAGGTCTTTTGTTTTGGTGTCTAAAAGGAAATTTTAATTTCCTATTTTATTTTATTTTTCTCAATAGAAAAAGGCAAAAAGAAAAAAGGTACACATTTTCTTTTTCTTTAAATGGAGGTAAGAAAATAATTCTTGAAAGAAAAAAAAAACAAAGATGAACTTCTTACTAGTGCCGAGTTGCCTCATTCGGCCCTGTCTGCGATCGAAGGACATTGAACTCTACTTGGCGGCCCAGTTCGTTACCCGCCTTTAAATCGGGTCGGGTCAAGTAAATTTTACCCGATTTCCAACGAAGCCCTAATTTTGATTCCGGCGAGCCAATCAGAGCTTGTTTTTTCTCTCCCCCCCTCCCCGGCCCTTCACCTTCTCTCTCTCTCTCTGAGGGAATGGATTACAGCGACACAGAAGAGCCGTACAGGAGGAGACCGAGGAAAATGGCTTATCTTGGAGACTCCTCTCGTAGGGTAAGCTCGTTTGTTCATAATTCTTCGATTAATTTACTGTAAATACATATTTTTGCTGAGATATTGAATTGATTTTTTTGTTTTTGATTTCATATTTATATTGATTTCTTCACCATTGCTTCAGTTACTGTTATTTTCAATTGTATCGCTGCAAATATGACTTGTTTCGGATTGCTGAGTACAATTTCTGCTGAATAATGCAGCAATTTGAATCTCTAAGCGGACGTCCCTATGCCCTAATGGGAGACATGGTAATGGTTTTTACTTGTCACTCTTATTTTTGTTCATTTTTAGTGTGATATTTTATTTTTCATTTTTAAGTTCATTGGAGTTTGGTTATTGTGATTGGTACAGACAATTTGTTGCTATTAGTGCTTTGGTGTTATGTAGGATTTTATCACAAGGTGGTACTTTTTTGTTGATTTGTAACAGAGTTTTCTGCAAGAGGAAGACATTTCGTTAGACGCAACACGGGCTAGATGTAACAATCTATTTTCATATTTATTTGTCTCCGTTCTGTGTTGCATATATGTATAAGAATGTTTCTTTATTATGAAGCGGCTAAAGCTTTTCCTGTACTTGATAGGGACAAATGTTCTCAAACGGCATAGTGACTTAGCAGAGCGTCTTTCTAGGTAAGGCTTTCTCGGGAAATTTTTAACTCTTCATTCATCATCGAGCTTTTGGTTATTGTGAGATCATAGTTACTTTTATGGAACTGTTATTGCTTAAAAATATTATGAAGTACTCATGTTTTGAGTGACTTAAAATTCCAAAGGCTTTCTTGGAGTCGCTCCTCTAGACTCAGTAATATATGCATTGTGTAAACTTTGTTCATCTTTGTCATACATGTTTTCGGAGAATTTCACTTACTAAAACCCTATCATTTTAGAGAGTATGTATGTACGCAACCAAATAGGAGAAAAAAAATATTGTCGAACAGTGGAAGAAGAAAGTAAGAAATCTACTAAGAAATCTTATTGCAAATCTATGTTTATAACTGCAGGCATTTTAGATGCTTTGGCCACACCCAAAATGGAGTCCAGTTCCTTGATTATCTCAAAAATGTGGGTAGCACTGTTTCTTCGTATATTTCTATCTTGAGTATGAGATTGATTATGATACACTGGTCATTGAAACTCACTTCAAATATCTTTCGGAAAAAGACCAAAAACATTTCTGAATCACGTGATTCTTTCGTATGAATTTTGTGAATTTTGGGCCTATTAACTTTTTTTGGATTTGGGCCTTTTTGATTCATCATTCTTTTGCATGCAATTTTGTATTATTGAAAATAACCAGAAGAAATTGTAATTTTATAAATTAGACAGGTTTGATGAATGATAGGTGAATTTAAGAACCCATTTCGACCTTGAGATAATTAACATAGCCTTATTATGGTTCTTTCTTTCTTTGTGATTAAATGTCAAGTGCAATAACATTTTAGCTTCAACTGACTTTTGTGATCCCAAAGGGTTTACTAAGCTGTTCATCAATGGCTTTCAGATCTTTTATTTTGTAAACGTACATTAACAGAGACATGTGTGAGTATGTAATATGTATGTACTTATTTGCATACATATTTAATACACCAGTGAAAAGAAAATACTTAGTGACTTATGGTTATGCACCTGCATTTTATTTCTTTCTGAAAAGTGTGGATATTACCTGAATTAATCAAACAAGCTAATCATTTGAATCATTTAGAGGCACTTCTATGTATGCCTCCGAAGAAAAGAACTACTGTTTATCATTTTTCCAGTTATGTTTTGAATTTTCTTGTATTGTACGTAGCACCTTCTATTTTCATCATGTGTTGGGGTTTATATATTGCCATGGCTGCAAACAGATTGATACATAATTGCAATATTATCGTTGTTCTCGATGGACATGTATTTTCTGGTACTAATTTCTTGGTGATTCTATTGATTTAATAGGGATGCTGACAAGACAATTTATGAGCGTCTACAAAAAGAATTTGAAGCTGCACGGGCTTTACAAACTCAAGGTATCTTTGAAAAAAGAGCAATGCTAGGCATTCCACATTTGTATACCACATTGTGTACCACCTCTCTAATAGAGGTGGAGCCCACCAATACAATGGGGCTCACCTCTGTTAGAGAGGTGGTACACAATGTGGTATACAAATGTGGTATGACTAGCATTTTTGTTGAAAAAAAAGTTATGTGTTAATGCTTCATTTCAAAAGTAATCAGTAGTATCTAGCTTTGCATCACGTCAAGTTTCTTTTTCTTTTCTTCATGGGTTCCTAAATGCTGTTGGAGGAGGGCAAAGGTGGGGTGTGATACCTCAATTCCCATATCCTCTGTGTACTGGGGTGATCTTAGGGCTGTATACTGGTATAAGGAACCCAACCATGATCAGGTTGTGGTATTTTAGGTCGTGGATAAGTGTGAAATCAATCTCTTGATGAGGATGCCAGCAACTAAAAGGGGACTACTATCATACCCTGAGTCCCACAAGGGATGTGTTGGATTTACTAGTCTTGATGGCTAACCTGTTTTGGAATTACTGTGGTTTCCATTTCAGAGATCTTGGAGATAACTTAAGCTGAATGTATAAATAACAATATAACTCATCCATATTCTAAATGCTCTCTCCAAGTCTTCCTATTGATTGAAATGTTGTGTAAGCTTTGTTTGTGTTAATTTTTTAAATAATTTTGGTTCACCTCCTCTGGTTTGGTTAAGAAGTAAAATATATCTTTTATTGCAGAGATTTATTTGGATGGTGAACAATGGAATGATGGACTACTAGCTACAATAAGAGAGCGGGTATGGTTTTATCCAATACTTTAAAAGTGATTGGGATTTACTGTGGTTCCCTTTAATCCTTTGATGTTAGAATTCAGTGATTGATTCGATATTCAATTTTCTTTAGGCTGTTTCATGTGTAACATGAACAAATGCCTAATCTAATTGAGTTATAATTTAATCAGGTTCACATGGAGGTTGACAGAAAGGCAATGGCGGAGACGTAAACATGTTGCCTGGTCCTCAAATCCAAGAAAAAATTACTTATAAAGTCGGAAATAAGGTAATTTTGGGAAGTTTATTTTAATCAATAATGGGGGGTTGGGTCATGATTATCCATAGCATGGTTAGATACCATTATACATATGGAAATCTTTATTTGATAATTTTATTAAGTATTGTTTTGCGTTGAGAGTTTTCCTGAATATTGTCTTAATTGTGAACAGGTGATTTGTTGTTTGGAAGGGGCTAGAATTGGCATTCTGTATGAGACATCTTATGCAGGTATGCTGTGAAGTAACTTATTTTAATTGTTTAGTAATCCAAGTGTCTAGCTTTGGTATCATGTCTTTTTTGTAATGTTAGCAAAAAGTATCATTTTTCGATGTGACATCATTATTCTGCTGCTTGTAATCTTCCATTAGAAAACTGAAGGTTGATACTTGATAATTCAGTTTATCAAGATTGGTGTAACGGCTGGATCAGTTCCCCCCAATTTTTTGTTTCTTAATTTAGTACTTTCTAGTAATTTACAAGATACCATTTGCACCTAGCACAAGTATCTTGGTGGTAAAATGATTGTTTTAGTATCCTAAGTTTGAATATAGGCCCTAGGGTCACCCAGATATGGGCCATTTGACCCTTTCATTTTTTCAGTTGCCTAATAGGTTGGCTTAGGGCTTATATACATTATAGACAAAACATATTTTTACTCTCGAGAAAGAAAAAAAATCTTCAATGAGGTTGTAAGCGCATTCATCATTTTTGGCTCTAGCACTGGAGAAGGTGACTCATCTGCATCTGCATCTGCAATGGTGCAGGAGAACCTTGTGACCTGTACCATTGTGTGCTTGAGAGCAAGTCATTTCTTGAGAAGATGACTGTCCTTGAACACACCATTCCATATTTTTTGCCATTACGAGAAGCAGAAAATGATCTTCTTTCTTCTAATGCTATGGTAAGAATGGTTTCCTGCACTGGCCTTGCTGACTCAAATATAGTACCGGGTATGATATTAATCCTTGGTGATCTGCTTTCAGAAATTTATAGATTACATTGGAGAGCTTTTGCAGTCTTACGTGGATAGAAGGGAACAGGTATGCTGTTGGCATTTGTAAACATTATCGGAGAGTGTGTCTATTTCAAAATGTAAAATAGATTAGAGTTGGGTGAAGGGTGTGTTATCTCCTTTTTTCCATCTTGCATCCATGAAATAGTGATATCTGCGAAGTTCAAATTAAAATTGGAAATGTTGAAAAGCTGGTTAGAGGGTTTTCTATTTTGGAGGCAGGGATATAAGTTATAGCAGCTGTCTTGCATTCCTTTATCTTTGGGTTTCACCTATTTATCCCCACACAATATTTTCATGAACAACAAAGATTTAATTTGTTACTACTTCAACTTCACGGATTGTCATTCTTATCAATGAAAAATTTATTGATTGTCATGCAGGTTCGGCTTGCCAAGGAGTTATATGGGAACCAGATTAAAGAAATTTATTATACCCTTCCCTACAACTTAATTGCCTTTTCACTAGTTGATTTTGATTGGTTGGTGCATTTTTTCCCCCTGCATTATACTTTGTATTTGGTTTTTTATATTTTTAAATATCAGTGGAATAACATCTTGTGGTGCCAAATATATTAGTAATTAATCATATGTCAGCACATTCATTTCACGTGGGTGACTGAACATATTAGTAATAGCTCACACAGTTTTGAAGTATCCCATACCCGTTCCTTGTAAAGGTGGGGTATCTTTTGAGCTTGGCAATTTGTTCCTGAAGCTTCCAAGTTACCATATCTGGCTTGTCTGGCAGACAATCAATAGCTTTTTCCTCAATAGGACAATGATAAATTTTCTCACTTCTATGTTCCTTTGACAAGACAAAAGTATTTGATTCTGTCTGTTGCCTTCTATCATTTTCACATGATATTGACTGTTAGTCATAAAACTAAATTACACCAGGTTGATTGTCATATTGGTTGCAGGCATGATTAGATAAATCCTCACAAAGAGGTTTCCATGATGCTGAAGAATGTCTGTTTCTTTTTGCAGCAAGGTAATAGTCAAGCTTAAATATTCGGAGCTTGTTTCCGTACTTCCAACTCATGTCAGTGTGGTAGCATGGCCAGTGCATCAATACAGGAAAACAAGTCTAAATGCATCAACCATGAACAAAAAGGAAAACGGATCCTTGGAAGGTCCAACTACCCTCTCCTATGCAGAGGATGCCTTGCAAAATATGAGCTTACCTGAAGGTATTCTTTCAAGTTGACGACTTTTTTTGTTGCTTACTACTTCCAATATAAATGATATTCAAAATTTTGATGAGGTCTCCCACGCTACTTTATCCTCCTCATGATACTTGACTATTTTTTTCATTTGGTCTAGGATTATGTTTGAAATATAACAAAACAACCCGTTCCAACTTTAATGTTAAGATGAAAGAGACAGTTTAATGACTCCAAAACACTTTTGTTGGGCACTTTTTACAGCGCTGTTCCTGTATAGGCTTTGCATGCATATGCATTTCTGATGGTTTTTCTGTCTATTGTGTGCTTCTACTCCAGCATATGCAGAGATTGTGTTGAATTTGCCACAAGCTCTTCGGGATATATGTGAGGGGTCCTCTTAATGCTACACCAGTCGGAACATCTGAATTTGTACAAAACCATAGCAAAAATGGTGCTGCTGGGATACCTTTAGTTGTTTAGCATTAGAGTACTAACCGAAGTATTCGTGAGACAATTTCTAGGCTAAAATAGCAATAGGGTTGATTTCGGCAATTTGTATATTCGAGTATCACCTACTCATTATCCCTCGGAGACATCTGTATCAGGCTGTCCGATCTATTTTATTTGTGCCATCATTTTAGTTAAGGCCATTTTAGACTTGAATAAATCTCGTTTCCAAAATATAGATGCTGCAAAAAAGTACAGCTCCCAGATTTTCAAATTTGCCTTTTCATTTGTCTACAAATAGACTTGCTCCCGTATTTCAAAAACAACTCAAACAATTCTACACCATCTACATTCTGCATGAGAAGGTAATTGAGACCATAAAATGAACCCGTTTCCCTCTAAATCATGGATACACTGTTTTCTTAGCTATGCACGCAGCTCCAATAGACCTCTGGTTGATCAAACAGTGGATTATTGAAGGGAGACAAGTGTAACTTCTCACATCTTCTCAATGGGTTCAAAGATACCAATGTCTTCAGCTTGTTGCATTTTACGACGGCTTTGCTTCTGAAACTCCTAGGCAGGTTCATAGAGGCCTAACATGTGCCCATCGATACATCGCACGGCCGCAACCTGGACACGAAAAAACTGTTATGTAACAACATCATTGCATCCAGCATAGCAAAAATAATGTACAAATGGATGAATTATGGCATTGTCAAAGGTGTGTCTAGAAATTTAGTCATCACCTTCCCATGGATTTCGTATTTGATAGGACCGTCTAGTTCAGCTCCTAATGCCATCAACCTTGTCACCGTGTGATTAATGTCTGGGACTGTGAAAGACAAGAGAGAAGAGTACCCCTCCTGCATCACATGGTCACTATGAAACTGCATTATTAGCATCTGCCATTTTCAATTAGAGGCAAAACGCATATGCAATTAATTGTTCAAACAAACCCATCTAGCCAATGGACACAAGAAAAGCATAATGCCACCATGTTAATGAGATCAAACCCCAAGAACCAAGACTTTCTGAAGTTGGGTTTATTTTACTCATCACCTTTTTTTCTTCTGAAAAACACAAACAGACGTTATGCTTTTTTTTATGGCAAAGGGTGTGTAAATAACTCTTTTAGACATACAATCAAACACTTAATATGCATTGAGAGCGCCCAGTCTCAGAGAAAGAAAGTTACTTGGGGGAATGCATGAGGGCAAGCTTGAGTGGGCCCGACTGAAGCTCAGCCCAGCGGAGAGTGCAGACATTTACGGAGAAGTCCAAGCCTTGGGCGTAGAAGCGAGCGGCTTTTGGTACGTCCTTGTGCAACTGCAGTATCCACCTAAACGACGCCGCTGCCATTTCCCTCTCTTTCTTCCAAGGCCGCGCTTGCGCTGATAGTGATACAGATATTGAAGAATTGGGAATAGGGATGTGCCAATAGAATACGACACGTCGTTTGGATGGTTGCATATGTCCAAAGCCCAAAGTCTACTGATGTTGCAACAGTGGGCTAAAGTTAGGTTTGAGTCCATGTGATGAGCTAGCCCGAAGCTATAAAGCTCATAGTGGTCTCTACTCTAAAACCCTAGCTGAATATGTGTATGGCCAAAACACTTAAAAAAAACTCAGATCACTCAATAGGGTAACAAAGTAATTTAATAATCAAAATTAAATTCAATAAGGCCAACCGTCATTTTTTAGGTTTGTTTATAGAAATCAACTGATATAGGGTTTATTTATAATTTTAGTGCTAAAAATGGGTATATAACTAAATATCTCAAAAAGAAACACAGACAAAAAAAACATTAATTAATTGTATTTATTTGTTTATCAATCGCATGCGAATAGGAATATGCTATGCAACCATGAATCACATGAGCAAGACAAGACCTGTTTAATAACTTTTATTAAGCAGATAATTTGTATTATATATTATAGCTTTGTCTATATTTGTTTTGTTATGCTCTCTTTTTTGAAATTATGACCTCCTTCTTTTTTAATTGTCCTAAAGATGGAAGGGAATATAGGAAAATTATATAACATATGAATAGCCCATGATGCAATTGGCAGCAATTGTCATTTGGCAAGACACAAGAAGGTTTCTTTTCTGTCTGGATTGAACTATAATAAGAATTCAACCATGTGGGCTGCCTCCATTCAAACAAATCAATAATACTACATTGTTACCAATATTTTATTTTCTGGGTGATCCATGTGGCAGTGTTTCAAGGGTGCCTTTGTTCTTTTCTTTTTTTTTCTTTTTTTGAAGAGAAACTAAACTTGGACCTCTTTCAACATTGGAAAGAAAATACCGATAAATCAAAAATTAATTAGTAAGGTGGCTGTAGACTAGAAATCTCATATTCGAACCCTATAGCATCTTGGTTGTTTGTGTGTGAAAATCTCATATCCCTTGTAGTTTAGGCTATCACGTATAAAAAAAATTGTCAGCCGACTGCCATTTAAAAAACAATGCAACATTCTCCCACTGGGATTTTATTTATTGGGTAAATCTTATTTTAACAGTATAGTTTGAACTTTTATTCTTAACTTATTTACCCACAAAAAAAAAAACTTATTATTCTCACTCATATGCATCATCAATTGTTCCTCAAAGTCCACATGGCAACAAAAAAGAGCCATAAAGCAAATTTGGAGGCTAGCCAAGCATCACATTGTGTAGAAACTAGAAAGCAGTAATGGTCTCATAGATATCTAATTACTAGATGCTTGTCATGTGCCAAATAGATTGGGCACAATGACAGAGCAGCAGGAACCAAAATCACTTTACTTTTAATCTTTCAATAATGTCAGAGCCCCTAGGACAAGCCTAAACATCCAAAAACCCAAACACATCTTTATCAACATGCCAGCCAGCATGCTTGTCAATTTGTCATGCACCCAGTTTTCAAATCCGCCTCCTTTTTTACCCAAGCATCCCTTTATGGGTTTCATTATTATTATTGTTCAATACCAAATTCTTATTAACTCCTTTTAAGATTCTTGACAGACAAGGCCAACCCACCTCATATCATTCTTATAATACATCTATATATATTTATGCAATCAAGAAACTGACTTGAAACAATTCCAACTTCAAGCAATGAATGTTCAATGCCTTTTCTCTCTTCCTTTACTCTTTCTTCTTCTTGTCCTCTCGAAGACAGCTCATGCTCAGCTTCACGTAGAACATTACAGAAGCTCATGCCCAAATGTTGAAGCAATTGTGCATGCTGCAGTCAAACAGAAGTTTGAGCAGACATTTGTGACAGCTCCAGCCACTCTGAGGCTCTTCTTCCATGATTGTTTTATCCGGGTACTTGGGTTTTTTTCTCCTAACACAAAATTTATATTTTTGCATATACGTATACAAATTTGTATATTTATACATGCAACTGCAACAATGAGTGTGAGATTTTTGGCTATATAGGGATGTGATGCTTCAATAATGCTAGCTTTTCGGAACAATTCAGCGGAGAAGGACAACTCCGATAACCTTTCGCTCGCTGGAGACGGGTTTGATACCGTGATCAAAGCCAAGGCTGCTGTTGATAGAGTGCCCCAGTGCAGGAACAAGGTTTCTTGTGCTGACATTCTGGCCTTGGCCACAAGGGATGTCGTAAGACTGGTAAACAAAGCAAGGAAGTACCATTATTTCTTTTGTCTCTTTTAGGTTAAGGGATTATGGTAACTGCACTTTTTACTAAGAAAATTCTTGTTTCAGCAAATCTCTTACAAGAAATAGAAGGATCCAATGTGATCAAGGGTTTATGCACTGTGCATTCACATGAAGTGCTATCCAGTGCAGAGTCCATTTTCACCTCAATGTGGGGTGCAAAAGCACTTTGTCCCTTTTCACTGCTTGAAAAATCTAAAAGAAAGAAAAAGGAATTTTCTTTGTACATTCCATATCAAGTCAAAATAATGTGCATGCTTTTAACGGATTTTCTTGGTCTTGGTGCAGACTGGGGGACCATATTACAGAGTTGAATTGGGAAGACTTGATGGGAGGATTTCTACAAAAGCCAGTGTGAGACAACATCTTCCTCATCCTGATTTTAGGTTAGACCAGCTGAATTCGATGTTCGCCTCCCACGGTCTCTCTCTAACCGATCTCATTGCACTCTCAGGTACTTGAAGAACCAAAAATCTTATACAGAACAAAAAAAAACAAAGTTATGCAGAACCTATTCTCTTGGTCTTGTTTTTTCATTTTCTTTGTTGTAGGTGCACATACAATTGGATTCTCGCACTGCAATAAATTCACTCACCGGATATACAGTTTCAAAAGCCAGAACAGAATTGATCCAACGATGAACTTGGCATATGCAAGGCATCTCAAACAAGAGTGTCCGGCAAATGTAGACCCCAGAATTGCTGTTAACATGGACCCAACCACACCCCAAAAGTTCGACAATGTCTACTACAAGAACCTTCAGCAAGGAAAAGGGTTGTTTACTTCTGATCAGTCTTTGTTCACTGACGCCAGATCAAGAAAAATTGTCAACTTGTTTGCAGCAGACGCCGCCGCTTTCGAACGGGCTTTTGTGGCTGCCATGACAAAGCTTGGAAGATTTGGAGTTAAGAATGGAAAGCAGGGTGAAATTAGGCATGATTGTGCTGCTGTGAACTAAGATTATGTAGTATGCATTGTAGCTTTGTTGTAAAAAACACTAATTAGCTAAGTTTTTCTAATGAATTTCATATGTAATATTTGCTTATTTTGACCGTCATCATTCTTGGCACTGTCCCATCATCATCATTCTTGGCTCTGCCCCGTGCCATTGTTTCACGATATGGGAGAAAAGCAATTAGGTGAGAATGATTGTGATGTCCAACCTGCCACCTTCTGACGTAGGTTGTCTAAGTAAGTGGGACGGTTTGGGATTGCTTCGTATGGAACACGTATTGTATAAACACTTGTATTAAAAATTCAAGTAAGAAGAAACCCAAAAACACTTTCAAGTTTTCGTGTCAAATGTTGTCGATCGATCTCCAGAGTAGTGTGTTTGTTTTCCATTATAAGGTAAGACGAAGTATACTATTTTGTTAGAAATTCTATAAGAAAACATTGAGAATGTGAAAATATGCATTTGCAAATACAGAGTCCACGAAGAAATAACGATAGAGGTGTCCCAATTTTTCAATAAAGGGAACCCAATTAAAAACACCAAAAACTCTAGCAAAATCCGTTTACAAGAAGTAAGATCTCTTGTTTTCAATGTTGATTTTAATTAAAAAACATCCCACTCAAATTTCTATTTCCAACAAGAATTTTAGAAATTTCATTATCAACCATCAAAGGAAATGCTTTTCAGGTGTTCATAACAACGGATCCTTAATACTTCTTTGTACTATGTACAGTAAAATAACGCAAAAGACATAGCGCGCCAATCGCATGACGGACGATATTGAGTAAAAACCCGAATAGTAAAACTGTAATTTAAGTTATTTTGGCTACAAAAGAGACATCCCCTGCCAAATTGGCATCAAAAGTAAACTAGTTGAAATTTCTTTTCTAGCAAGAGGAGTATTACCCTAATCTAAGACACAAGGTTATTACTAAAGAGCTTCATCATCATCGTCATCGTTCATTTTTCGCTTCTCATTCAAGGTAGAAGCATAAGCCTCTTTGTTCCCCTTTAAGAAAGCTCTCCCTCAAACTGTATAATGTTGTTGAATTGTGTCGATGTCGAGTCCTTTGAGCTTCACAACTGACTCAACATGACCCTTAAGTGTGTGCAACTCCCGCAGCCTGCAACGACAACAGGAAACGAATTGTCTTAGAATCTCAAATAATAACTTCTGCATTACAAAGTGCGTAGGCATAACCGGCAAGCATGAAACTATCTCCGTGTTTAAGTGGCATAGCTGCATTTTCCCGGAACGAATTGAGTACACATGGTGCTTACCTTGCAACCTCAGCCCTCCGCTTGGCTTGTTCTGCGATCTCTGAAAGCTCCCTGTAACTGTTCTTTTCATTGAAAAGGTTGTTGGTTTCTGGTGGTTGAAGGCCATGTAGGGTCCTCTGAGCAGCAGCCCACT